>NC_063169.1:32222038-32822038 GCF_023159225.1 Perognathus longimembris pacificus | reverse complement strand
AACTCTCCCACTGGGGGTGCCATGGTGTGGAAGTCTGACTGAACCCTTGTAGGTGTAGGAGTGGGAGAAGGCTACAGGTTCTCATGCAGACAGTGCTCTGGCCATGTCCTTTTGGCACTCATGCTATAGATATTGCTGAGGACTGAGTTGCTGTTGCTAGCTTGACCCACACTGGAAGATGTCCAAGGAATTTAGTCTCCAAGGAATACTTGTGTGTTGTCCCTTAGAACCCCTCTGGGTTCAAACTGCTGCAGTCTGAGATGCACACTTGACACTGGCTTCCTTTCCCACAGTCCCGTGAGTACTTGCCTCACAGATAAACAACTTTCAGTCGTCTGAGCTCATCTTTTAGAGGGACTTAATCAACATAGAGAGGAGCTCATCTCTGTTTATAAGGTTCAGCAAATCTGGGGTAAATGTATAAATTTTGATCAGCCAATTGATTAATTAATGATTTACCTGTCCTAAATATATAATAAAATATGAGTATTGCAATCAAAAAATTATTAATTAAAATAATTATGCTATAAATTATAAATGTTATAATTATATTGTTGATTATAAATGCTATAATAAACATATATGATATAATTAGACTCACAAACACACACATATATGGAGTTTCAGTATAGAGTGGTTGCCTTCATGATGAAATTCATAAATATATATATTTGGTTGCCTAAGGATTTCTATAAACGTCAGACCTTACAAAAATCTAAATCTGCCTATGGTAAGTCAAATAATCACCCCTCTGCTATCATAAACTCATGAACTAATCTCTACATCCTGCAAAAGGATTGGGTTGCTCCATGAGTCTGGAGCAACCATGTGGCAGATAGAACATGGATGGATGCCAATAGAATTCCACTTGCCAGTCAACTGACTGTAGAATAAGAGGATTACCCTGGACAGTGTGGAAGGGGCAACCCATAAATCACAAAGATACCTGTATGAGGAAGAAAGGCATTAAGGACAGAGTGATGTGAGGTGACATGATATGATATGATATGATATGATATGATATGATATGATATGATATGATATGAGAGAGACTCCAGTGGCCATTATGGCTTTGCAGATGGAAGACTGAAAACCACAGAATATAGGCAGTCCCTCTAGGGTACTTTAGTTTCTACTGGAATTCTAACTTCAAGAACTGTAAGATAACCATTTCTGTTTTCTGTGCTCTTCCGTCTACTATAGCAGTAACAAGATATGAAGACACTTCTCTTGCCAAGATAGTATTCAGAAAGCATTATGTTGCAAAAGGAATCTCCTTACATTTCTTTTTAATTTGTAAAACAATCTCATGATTCATATTCTTAGAATAATATAGAAGGTTTTCAAATGATTTTGAAAGAAAAGAAAAGCTCTACTGTTTAAATTGAAGATTTCCAAGGCTAGGAAACAGATCTACTATACATGCTTATAGAAACAGACTCATTTGTAGTTGATCTCACTCAGTCAAATATTATATAAGAAATACAACAAAAACTCTATT
Source organism: Perognathus longimembris pacificus (assembly GCF_023159225.1). Classification (NCBI taxonomy): domain Eukaryota; kingdom Metazoa; phylum Chordata; class Mammalia; order Rodentia; family Heteromyidae; genus Perognathus; species Perognathus longimembris. The sequence continues at coordinate 32,820,537 of NC_063169.1, read as the reverse complement.
TTGCAACTCATTTATATACTGTATTCACAGATGCACAGAGCAAAAATATTTCCTTCATATCATGTGACAAAAATAGCATATATGTAAATGTGTGTATGTGTATGGAAATATATATTATAGACAAATTATACATATATACATGTATGCATATTTCCTTCATTAGGACTGAAATAAAACATAATATTAAACCTACACTTGGGCACTAAATTTATATTGGGAAACTAAAAAAAGGTCATCTGATATGATTTCATATCCAGCTCTGTTCTGTACAGTGAAGGCAGTGTTGCCTGAAGGCCTGTGTATGGGTTTAAGTAGCAGACAGGCATCTGGCTGTGTTACCAAAGCTCATATTCCTGACTTCTCTTTTCCTTAATTTTGCCCTCATGTACAAGCTAGTTCGCTAAGTTTCTCTCAAACCAAGTACATCTACTCCTCATCTTTCTGTCTGAACTCCTTCCTTTTCCTAGAGTATTAGTGTCTCAAAACCAATCCTTTTCCCTGACAACTGAACAGCCCTACCTTTGTGTTTTTATCCCAGGGAAAAGTGCCTAAAACATTTCTCTTTGCTCTGTTTTCACAATATCTAGTAAGAATATTTTGTAAACAGGAATTTCTTGCAGAATTTGCTAATCAGAAACTCTGGAATCTCCACAGCCATTCCCAAACCCCCTGGTTTGACTTTATCTTAGAGAAAGTCTTGTTGAAATGTTATGATGATTCTGCACCTCACTGTAAAGATCTAGCCAACCACCTCCATGCATCTACTGTGTCCTATATACAGCCTTCCGTTACATTTTAACTGTATTTTATGAAATGTATGTTTCTTATCTCATTATCAGTACTAGTTTCTGTGTGTGTGTGTGTGTGTGTGTGTGTGTGTGTGTGTGTGTGCATGTGTGTGTGTTTTAGGCCTGGGGCTTGAACTCAGGACCTGGGCACTGTCCCTGAGCTTCTCAGCCTCAAGGCTAGTGCTCTCCTTACTTGAGCCACAGCAATACTTCCCATTTTTTTTTTCGGAGTAGTTTATTGGAGATGAGTGTCTCAAGGACTTTCCTTCCTATCCAGGCTGGCTTTAAACTATCCTCAGATCTCAGCCTCCTGAGTAGCTAGGATTATAGCTATGATCATGAGCTGGCTTTTCTTTGTGTTCTTGCTTACTCTAATGTAGAACAAAAAAAGGGGGGGGGGAAATTCATGTAATTGTACAAAGCCAGAAAATGCTTCAATACTTTTTTGTGTGCTATAGAAACAAGATGGTAAGGAAAGATGTAAAAAGATGTTACTTTAACTGAGGTGGTGACTCATTCCTGTAATCCTTGTTACTTGGGAGGCTGAGATCTGAGGTTCAAAGCCAGCCCAAAAAGAAAAGTCTGTGAGACTCTTATATCCAATTAACCACCAAAATTCCAGAAGTCAAGGTGTGGTGCCAGTGGTAGACTGCCAGCTGTGAACAAAAAAAAAGAAAAATGCCAAGCAAGAGTGTGAGGCCCTGTGTTCAAGTTCTAGTACTAGCACACACACAAAAATGTTGTTTTCCAGCTCTGAGATTCCACCTCACCCCAGTAAGAATGTCTATTATCAGGAAAACTAATAATAACAAATGCTGGGGCTGGGGATATGGCCTAGTGGCAAGAGTGCTTGCCTCGTATACATGAGGCCCTGGGTTCAATACCCCAGCACCACATATACAGAAAATGGCCACAAGTGGCGCTGTGGCTCAAGCGGCAGAGTGCTAGCCTTGAGCTAAAAAAGAAGCGAGGGACAGTGCTCAGACCCTGAGTCCAAGCCCCAGGACTGGCCAAAAAAACAAAAACAAAAACAAAACAAAACAAAACAAACAAACAAATGCTGGAGGGGATGTGGACAACAGGGAACACTGCTATATTGTTGGTGGGAATGTTAACTTGTTCAACCACTCTGGAAAGCAGTATAAAGGTTCCTCAGAAGGCTAAACATAGAGCTCCCCTACAACTCAGCAGCCCCACTTTTGGGCATCTACCCAAAAGATTACAAGCAAGAACACACTAAAGCCCCAAACACAACTATGTTCATCACAGCACAATTTGTCATTGCTAAAATATGGAATATACCCAAATGCCTCTCATTAGATGAGTGGATCAGGAAAATGTGGTACATATACACAATGGAATTATGTGCCTCTATCAGAAAGAACAACACTGTCCCATTCATAAAGAAATGGAAGGACTTGGAAAAAATCATACTAAATGAAGTGAGCCAGACCAAAAGAAGCATGGATGCATGCTATGGTTTCCCTCATAGGGAATAACTAGTATATGTTTAGGTTAGGCACAGCAGAAGATCACAACAGCCCAATAGCTATGTCCTTATGAACACATGAAGATGATGCTAAGTGAAATGAATTCCATGTTATAGAAACAAGCAGTATATCATTGTAATTATTTTCAACATGCAATGTGAAACAGTACTCTTTTTTTCTTTCTTTTTTCTCTCTCATATTCCCTTCCCATGCTTTTACCCCTGCTATCACTGCATCTGATCTCAGTACACTGAATACTATATATACATATATTAGAACTAGGGAAGGGAAAGGGAATACCAAAATTGAAAGACAAAGGATAAAAAGACAAACCATTCCAAAAGCAATACTTACAAAACCATTTGGTATAAACCAAGTGAACAACTCAGGGCAGGGAAGGGAAAGGGGAAGGCAGAGGAAAAATGAGGGAGGAGGTAACAAGTTGGATAAGAAATATACTCGCTGCCTCACATATGATACTCGAACCCCTCTGTATTTCACTTTGACAATAAAGGAAAAAATGCTGTTTTATAACAGGTGGAAGCTGTGTTTGAGGGAAATCAATGAATAATATGTAAAATTAGGGTTATGTAAGAGTGTATGTATGTAAATCAAAAAAGCAACACCCTTAGATCACAGCTGATAATAAAGAGAAGGAAAGAGAATGCAGTGAAGAATTCAGTGTATACCCTACAGAATTAAAAGTGAGGGAAGGGGTAGGAGGGGTGGGATGGGCAGAAATTTAGAAAGGGGTGACATTGATCAAGAGGCATTGTATTGGTAAACTGTTTCGTTAAATAGCAATTCCTCATACATTACCTAAGGATAATAAAAAAATAAAATAAACATGGCATCATCAATTTAAAATTCTTACTCTTTATGATTAGACTCCATTTAATTTTGTATGTATAAAAAAGTAAAAAATGAAGTGATAACTTTAACATAATGACCAGTTTCATAAACATAGAAATATGGCTGAGGTCCAGTTATTAGCAAGCTTAGCTTCAAGTGTGGAGAAATGGGAAATATTTAATATTATGTGTGAAAATATTTTAATTAAAGTCGCTATTGTGCAAAATTAATTCTAGAATCACAAGGTTTACAGTTTGGAAGTATCAGTGTTTTGTTATAATGTAAAGCCATTGTGTTGTTACTGGGGGAACTGAGGCTGGAAAGGTAGAGACACTGACAAAGCCATATATCAAAGCCATACATACACACAATCTTGGCAGGAAGACATAGAACTCAGGCCTGTTGACCTAAATTCTTGTACAGGACCAATTATAATATAGCCATAGATGCATAGCTAGAGAACACTTCTGAGTCTGTTGATTAAACTTCAAACAACAACCTACAAAGTCCCCCTAAGCCTGCACTGGCTGGTATGACCTCCTGGCATGTACCCTGCTGAACAGTAGCTCAGGTTTCTCATCTGAGCATTGAGGGATGCATTACATGACTAGAACACTGCAACTCAAAGCACTGGTCTACCATCTTCCCCATGCCTGGCTACAGATTAAATATGAAAGAAACCAAGGACATGAAAAGCCTCAAGAGAAGTTGCAGGGAATAGAATCTTTATTCTTCAGCCTACAGCAAGGCTGAGTTGTTGAATTTGTTCTGATACGTGAGATTTTGGTGCCAGATGAAAAGTTTGATAACTCTGCAGTCCAATTAAGTGTGTACATTACTCTAGAGCCACAGGCTGAGCTGCAAAGCAAGACCTTGCTACTCCTTACATCCCACACGTGTGTATGTATGCATTAAAATCTGGGTTGTGTTCATAGGGAGAATGAAACAGTGGTTAGAGGTTAGCTGCAGATGAAAGTTAATGTGGAATGTAGAGAAAAATGCCCTATGTACTAAAAGATTTGGGAGCATTCATAGAAAAACATGAATATATGTAAAGTGATAGGCTAAAGTCACATGATTTTAAAGACACAATTGGAGAATTGACAGTTCCCCCTTAGGCAGGACCTCAGTCCACCTTTCTTTGCCTTTAAAGGCCTTCAGACGAAGAATTTAATAAACACAGAAAAATGTATACTGTGTGTGTGTGTATGTGTGTGTATGCATGCACTTGCACATGTGTACCAGTACTGCAGCTTGAATTCAGGGCCCAGGCAGTATCCCTATTTCTTTCACTCAAGGCTGGCACAGCCTACTATTTGAGCCACAGCACCATGTCTGGCTTTGGGGGTGATTAATTAGAGATAAGAGTCTCATGAAATAAGACCACATTCTGAGGACTTGAGGGTTAGGACAAAAATATATAAAATTTAGGGAAATTTGGGGAAACACACCAATAACACTATGTACTTGTATGTGAGGCATTTTACATTTTTTAACATGAAAATGGCCAAGGTGATTAAATACTTGTTGAATAGATGACTTTAATGTTGGTTATGTCATACTGGTCGGTTATGTCATACTGGTCCAGTCTTTCAGTCTGTACTGTTTATTATGGGGTTGCTTCTAGTTCTTTTCTCTCAGGTTTTCCCAGAATTAGTTGTCTTACTTAGAGAATGATATGTTGTCCAGAGTGGTTGGTTCTAAGTTGTGAACTGAAAGAGTAAAATTTTCTCTTCTTTTTTATTGATTTTATTTGAAAATAAGATTCATTATAGATGTGATTGGTTAAGAAGAGTTCCACATGACTGATGGACTTCAGTAAGTGCAGAAATTTGAGGACACACACACGTATGTAGAGGGAGGGGATTAGGAAGAGTACAATGGTGGAAGGAGTGACACTAATCAAGATGCATTGTACATATATTGAATTGAAACTCCTTCATACAACCATGGAAAGATAATAAAAATGATAGATGAACAAGTTAAAATAAAAGTCTTATGAATTCTCCTGCCCAGTCTGGCACTGAGCCTTGGTCATCAGATCCCAGCTTCCTGAGAAGCTATGTGAATCTATAATCTATGGCTACACTATTCATTTTAAACCTACCTCAACTGTACATAAAAATTCCAGAAAACATATTGTAAGATTTTGAGTGTTTTTGGAGCTTGAAGATTTGAAATTCAAGTAGTTATTGGTTTCTGGCTTCCAAAGATAGGACACAATTAGGTTCCAAGGTAAAATCCGATGAACACATATGAGAGATGACTAGGGCAGCTGACTTGGGACAAATGTAAGACCATCTTTGGATCCTAAAGGTTCATATATGCTATTTGGATCACCTTCCAGATTGGGTGGAAAAAAGTACATCAATGATGAAATCTAATCTCCTTAAAACTTTTTTGAGTTGTACAATAAACGTGAGAATCAGTACCAGAACTGTGTATACACATACATATGCAAATATGACAACAATACATATATTATGCATATGACAGTGATGTCAGAACTGTATCTTAGCAGTAACAAAGTTATTATGCTTATTGTTACTCTTTTGTTTCTGTTGTCACAAGGGGAGGTAGGGAAAGTGGACATAAAGATGGATGGGTACAGAACTGAAGATACAAGGAAACTGTAAACAGAGAGCCCTAAAATGTGTGTGTGTGTGTGTGTGTGTGTGTGTGTGTGTGTGTGTGTTTATGCATGCAGCTACCTAACTAGTTAGGTAGCTAGTTACCATGTAACCGATGATGCAATCTCTTGACTTAGAAGTCTCTAACTTGAGAAATTAATTGCTGCACAGTTTATCAATGTGAACATTTAATTGCTTATTATAAAGGTGTTTGAAGTCATTGCTTTCTACATAAAAGAGAACAGTAATTCATCTAGGTTCTTGTATATAAAGAAAAAGTAACAAATAAAGGGAGAATAATTTTAAAACTAAAAACTCCCTTCAAGCCCAAATACCTTACAAAACCAATTTTTCATGATGTTGCTTTTGTATCTTAAAGTGTGAGTATACATGTTTTTTTTTTCTTTTGAGATAAGGTTTTAGTTCTTATTAAAACTGATGATAAGGCTTAATGGTTAAGTATATATCATGATAGAGTAAGTTCTTTGTTAAGTAATGTAAGACAAATTTCTGATATTTAAAAAGGTTTGTTTGTAATTACTAAAATTTCCAAGATTTATAAATGACATAAAAACCAATTAAAGGTCGAGTAGAAAATAATTCTGCAAGTCCTTTTACTTCCATATTTGCCTTTTGTCAAATATTATAAAGTTAAGGCTTGGCTTTTTTGCTCATGTCTAGTATTCTACCATTTGAGCCATGACTGAAATAATAGGATGCTGTGGCTCAAAGTGGTAGAGTGCCAACCTTGAGCAAAAAAAAAAGAAGTTAATGAACAGCACTCAGGACCTGAGTACACGCCCCACTACTAGCACACACACACACACACACACAAAACCCTGCATTTATTTCTCACAATTATTTCATTGATGGGAAGATTCATTACTAGGAATTAACAGCTTCTGTAAATTTTTGTATGTGTATCATAGTTAACTTTCCATGTTGTTTTCTTCCTCCATAATCCATATGTAATTTTCCCTAACCTGATTAGCCTACTTGACAACTTTCCATAATTTTTCATGAAAGGGATTTACCAACTAACTATACAGTTCTACAGAAAGGACAACACTGCCTTTTGACATGTGGGTTAGAAAATGAGTTTATAAGGCACGGCCTCAGGCCAGAGGCTGGCTTGGTGCTGGCACAGCTTGGATGAGACTAAGGGGAGGCTGCTGCAGGAGGCAGGGCAGATCTGGGGCCTGGATTGGGCACTGGAGGCCAACAGCCTGCAGATTGGGTGTCTATGGAATTGACACTTACTCCTGGAATATCTCCCAGTTAAGAAGTGGTGATCCAGGGTTCTGTAGTGCTTAAAAGTAGTGGAACAGATGAATTTAAAGTGTAATGTAGAAGAGACCAAACAATTATATATGTGATGGGTGGTTTGCCACCAGTCACTGTGACAACTGTAAAGTAGTCTGAAGGTGTGCTTTCCAGCACTTCCTTGGTTTCTTGGAGAGACTTGCCTGCAGCAGGGTGCCTTTTATGAATAATCAAAAGCAGCAAAAACCAACACTATCAGGCCAGCATTTTAAAACCAGAAAAAGAGATGAAAAGGAGAGGTTTGACCCTACTTAGTTTCAATACTGTATTATTCAAGGCTTAACTGAAACTGGTACTGATTTGGAAGCAGTAATTAAGTTTCTTTATGCTTCTGGAGCAAAACATGACTACCCCTGCTATGCAGAAATGCTCTTTGACATTCTGGTGGCCTGTTGGAGAATTAAAGTCTCCAACCAGTGGAAAAATTTAGCCCCTGCACGGTTACTCTGATGCCTCATTAGCACACTAATAGGCCCTTGGGAACACATTCCCAGTAAGGAGTTTCTACTGTTTGCAGGCCAAAGGAAGCCACCTGTTGTTATCTCCTTTTCCCCCCTGCTTAGCAAGTCTCCCTAAGGAGACTTGCTTGACCAGCTGCCTTTAGTGTTAGATTCTCACTATAAACAGGAAAGTCTCCTCACTGTTATTTCACAAGTATTTGGAGAAGTCAAGATTGATGATATCTAGCCTTAAGGAGATAGTAGCTAGGAGATAATTATAGGTTGTATACAGTTCCTTGTTTTGATATCAACAATCTTTGTAGTCACTACCTCCTGTAATTAGAAAGGCATTTGTACCAAGTTCCTGCCCTCACAGTAGGAAATTTCCTCCACTTTTGTATTTGAGAAAAATGTCATGCTGTATTGATCTTTTACCCTGTAATTGTAAAATTGGTTTCTAACCCTATATAAACCCTGGCCCTCTTGGAATAAAGTATGCATTGGTTCACTCGCCTTGCATCCCCCGTGTCCTGATTTCCACTGCAGTTACCCAGGTTCAACAGTGGCCAGCGGAATGCTGGCCCCAGGTGGTACACTGGCAGATGACATGATGCATACGGATGTCCACGTATTTGCAACACAAGAAGACTTAGAGGCCATGTAAGCATTTCCTCAGTTTTTCAACAAGTTAATCAGGCACTACAAATACCTGGAGAAAGGTTTTGAAGATGAAGTAAAAAAAAGCTGTGGCTGTTCTTAAAGGGTTTTTCAGAGTCGGAGAGGAACAAGCTGGCTATGTTGACTGGTTTTCTTCTGGCTAATGGAACACTTAATGCATCCATTCTTAATAGCCTTTATGAGAATTTGGTTAAAGAAGAGATTTCAGCAGCTTTTGCTGTAAAGCTCTTTAAATTGTACATAAACGAAAAAGACATCTATGCAGTGGCTGCAAGTCTTCGGAAAGTCAGCATGGATAACAGACTAATGGAACTTTTTCCAGCCAATAAGCAAAGCGTGGAACACTTCACTAAGTATTTTACTGAGGAAGGCTTGAAAGAGCTTTCAGAGTATGTTCAGAATCAGCAAACCGTAGGAGCTAGCAAGGAGCTCCAGAAAGAACTTCAAGAACAGATGTCCCGTGGTGATCCATTTAAGGATATCATTTTATATGTCAAAGAGGAGATAAAAAACAACAACATCCCAGAACCAGTTGTCATTGGGATAGTCTGGTCAAGTGTGATGAGCACCGTGGAGTGGAACAAAACAGAGGAGCTTGTAGCAGAGCAAGCCATCAAGCACTTGCAGCAATACAGCCCTCTACTTGCTGCCATTACTACTCAAGGTCAATCTGAGCTGACTCTGTTGCTGAAGGTTCAGGAGTATTGCTATGACAACATTCATTTCATGAAAGCCTTCCAGAAAATAGTAGTGCTTTTTTATAAAGCTGAAGTCCTGGGTGAAGAGCCCATTCTGAAGTGGTATAAAGACGCATACATTGCCAAGGGGAAAAGTGTCTTCCTCGAGCAAATGAAAAAGTTCGTAGAATAGCTCAAAAATGCTGAATAAGAATCTGAGTCTGAAGCTGAAGAAGGTGACTGAATTTTGAAACTCTATCCTCAGTAAATCAAACAGGAGTTGTAGATAAATGTCACGACTCATGTGTCCTGGTTCTTACATCTTCCTACCTCCCTCTATCAAGCATGATATAAGGGCTTTCATGGCAAATTTATTTTAACTGTTTCTATTGTTACTGGAAATGTTGAATTTAGTTTCTAAAACCATGTTTTAAGTAGCTACAGGAGCTGTAGATTTGAATCTAATGTTGCTTCAGGTTTTTTCCAGTTATCTTCCAGCTCCTGTATTTTCTACTGTAATAATTTAATTTAAGGCCTTCCACAATGAAGACTTCTTTATTCCCTGGGTTTTTGTACACAACAGTTTTCAAGATATGATTTGGTTAAAAATAATTTGTTAGAAAAATTCTGTTTTGTAAATTAAACTATAGAAGTATCCACGTCTCAAAAGGCAATGATTTGTGTGATAATTTGGTATGCACAGAGCCCTGTTCATCAAGGAAAATCTTACATGATAAATGAACCCATATTAATATGATCCCTCAATATTGGGACCATGGCTGTGTGTTACCATATTCTTGTCTTTTGAACCCCAGGTGCCCCTAGGTTGTTTGCTCTCTGGTTTCTATCGTCAGTGAAGGTGTAGAGAACAAACTTGGAGTTTGAGAAATCATATGTGGCAGAGGTGATGGGAAGAAGAGAAAGTTGAGCTTTTTCCCGCTGAGAAACTTCTGCATTCAGTTTAAATCTTTCAGGCAAAGAAAATAGCTATTCTTTTCACATAAGCATTTTCAAATATACATTAGAGAAGTCTTTATCAGTTAAAATATTTTATGCTCAGAATATACTTAAATTGATATGAAAGGACCTGTAAAGGATTGTAAGGAAATGACTGCTGTATTAAATGCCAGTAAAAATTGTTAAATGCTAAGGATCAGCATGTCCTGTCCTAATTGAGGATCTAAATGTGACTCGTATTTCCTATTGGTTTAGAATATTTGTAAAGAATGAAGTACGATGTAACTATGTATTCCCACTTGGTCTTCCTAGACAGGCTTTCATTCTATTACCATTTTCAATAATGCCTCAAGCACCTGGCTATTAACATAACTTCTCATTGCCATTTTTTATTGCCACAAGCCAAATATATCTTCTAAATAATGAATCCATTTATTTTAATGGTTGTCTTTTAATTTTCATCTCTCCTTTGTTATCTATCTGTAAATGTAGTCAATATGGGGGAAAACCTAGCCAAATATTTGAGTGATAAAGGCATGCTAAAAATTTTTGAAGGTTTTTAATTGGAAAAAAAATAGCCTACAATAATGCCATCCAGGGACATAGTGGAAATTTCCCTTTTGGAGGTACCATACATTAGAGAGTTTGGTGTTTAAAAGTTCATCTTGAGGGAATAACATGTAATATAATTTGAAATAATGATACGATATCTTAAGAGCATTTTAATTGATAACATTGTGACTGGGGTGAATTTGTTAAGTGAATAACTTTGATAAGGTTTTCATGCACAGGAAAAACGTATTTGCTAGATTTCTATATAGTAATCTGCTTTTACTTTTTAATTTGTAGTCCTCAAAAGACTTTTTTAAAAAATAAAATCCATCCTTACACTTAAAAAAAAGAAAATGAGTTTATAAACTAATCTGGGGCAAGGCAAGAGCTGATTGTTGTCTGTTGTATAACTCAAGCGGAACAGGGTGCTGAGTTTTAAAGAACACTGGGGCTCTTCTCAAATGTTTGCTGAGGGGTATGCAATCAGTAACAATTCTAAGAATACAAAAGGAGAACAAAAGAATCATAAACTGGCATTGCCTTTGTCAAAATTGCTAAGCCATTTGCAAAAATAAAAAAGATATGTACTGAATTGTGCTATCTGGGCCAGTGAATGTAGGACATGCTGAATCTGAAGAGAAAAGTGCAGGCAGAAATCCAAGATGGTGCATGCACACCTCCAGTGCCATTAGCAGAGGGAGCTCACCAAGCTCAGTGCTTGCACAAAAACTTTTGATTCTGGCCCTACATCTGGCCCTACAGCCAAGGGATTGATCGTCCAAACCACAGGGAATTGGAATCAGTAGTTTCATGGAAACTGTGTCATTGACAGTACCTGGATGGAACTGTAGTGACATCAGCGAGGCACAGAAAGACAAATGCCACAATTTCTAAGTCATATTAGAAATGAAAATAATTGATTTCATAGAAACAGAGAGAAGAACAGTTGTCACAAGATGTTAGGAAGGGGAGAAGGGAAAGGACATAGAAGTTGGATAAAGGGTACTAAAAGGTAGTTACACATGAGGAAAAATTCTAATGTTGTTATGTAATGTTATTACATATTGCTAAAGGACTAGAAAAGAAGTCTTGACTAGGTATGCAGCTCAATTCTTAGAGTGTTGGTTTTGTTCCCATCACTCAGTCAATAAACAAATGAGAAGAATTTCTGAAGCAACACAGCAACACAGTGCACTCCCCTGCAACTCACCCTCCTCCTCACCACCCTCACCTTCACATACAAGATTTGTATGTGCTTGTTGTGAACATTTATTTATTTTTTATATTAAAGTAGTTGTACAAAGGAGTTTCAATTCGACATGTCAGTTTGTGAGTACAATGCATCCTGATCAATGTCACCTCATCAGTCTCCCCCATGTTTCCCAACCCCATTCTGCCCCTTAAGTTACCTACTTCCATCTTCACATATTCGAAGGCTCAAATCTTCCTGCAACCCATTCCCATTCCAAACCCACCTGGCACACAAGATGGAGATGGAGCTGTATGTGTTCTCAAGGCATTATAGCAAAGTTACATGGAAATGTGTGGTTGCTAAGAGTTATAAACAGTGCTGAGATGGAGCCCACAGCAAAGTGCTTCTTCAGCAAGTGCAACGTCCTGGGTTTGATCCCCAGTAATGAAAACAAAACAAAAAAGGCAAAAAAAAAAGTATAAAATGCTATCCTTCTTCTCCAATGGGATTATAATAAAGTAGCTAACAACATACCCTTTAAGAGCTATCTATTATAGTATAGGCTTTCTAAAAGTGTGTGGCCTCCGACACGTCTTGGGACTAATCAGACAGAAAAACAACAGCACTTTATGGCTGTGTTTGAGGAGTGGAGAAGTTAATAGTTGCAAAGAGACTGAAATCCTTGCTGACATGCAGTCATTGCTCAATAAGCTCTGAATGGTTTGTGTACTACTAATACAAACTCATCAGGTGAGTATCCAATAGTATACTAGTATGCACAGTGAATGTGCAATTAGTAGTAGTATCATACATATTTCATATAGTTATTTTTGCTTTCATATACTCAAAAGGTAGTGTGGGTAAATAGTGTCACAATATACAATGTACCTATGTGAAATTGGAATCAGGTGATAAAGAAATGGTTGAGGAAGATGAGGGTGACATAGATCAAGGTGCATTATGTTCATAAACTGACATGTTGAATTGAAACCACCTTGTATATCTAAAAAAATAAAATTAATAAAAAGATAAATAAGGATGTAATCAAGTTGGCTAACTCTTTAAATACAATCAGATACAATTCTCAGAAATATGACACCTGATGTAAATCTCATGCTTGAAAATAATCTTTGTATAATTAATATATAAATTCCCAGGACATAGTCAGGTGTTGATGGCTCACACCTATATTCCTAGCTTCTTTGGAAAATGAAATTTGTATTGTTAATTATTTTGCCTAGAAGGCACTTAAATTTATTTTTCTCCTCCAAATTCTGAGATAAAAATTCTGTTTTATGTCAAGTTCATTTCAAGAAAATGAAGTTTTCAATCATTTTGGACTAATCGCAAGTATCATTATTACTGTAGTATATTCAGATTTGGGTATTATTTAACTTGCCTTTAAAAAATAATCATGAACTACATAAAGTACTCTTGCTTTAGCTATAATCCATGTATTCTGACTTCAAGTCTTAGTACTAGAAGTGTATATGCTTAATTGTAAAAATGTGTATTTCTGTTTATAAAATCACAGCTCATTAAAGGTGCCAGTACTTGGGGAAGACAGAATTAGATACTGAATGTTAAATTGTGCTAAGTAGTACAGCACATCAAATTTTTGTAAAGTAATAGGATCCAGTGAAGTGATTTTTAATATTTTGGATTGGAGGATGGTTATAGCCTTATTTTAGCATTTCATAAAAGGCCATGTGTGGCTTTGTCTTCATCAAAATTGTGAGCCTTACAATCTGAGGACCCTCACTGACCCCCAGTTGTCCTTTGGCAACCCCTAGTTAAGAAATCCAGTGAATGTTGAATTAATGTGTAGATAGGAAGAAAAAAAAGACTAGAAATACACAGTAAACTGGGTGTAGTAATAACAGCTCGTAATCCCAGCTACTTCGAGACTGGAGAAGGGAGACTAATTGAGCCTAGGTATTTTTGACCAGCCTTGGTAACAGTCAGACCCTGTCTTGAAAGAAAGGGTAGGAATAAAAAAACAAAAGATAAGTAATAGGGTAATTTGTGCATACACATACCTACTGCAATGTTTTCTACCAATCCTGTTCTGAAAAAATATAAAATGATATATTCCTTTTCTATACTTTTAAGAATTCTAGAATGCAGAGTGTAATGTCCTATACTGCTAGAGCCCAAAGTAGAATTTTTTCATGCAGGAGAGAGAACTTCATTCAGCCAAACTGCTGCCCTGCTGCTGAATCCAAGGCATGGGTGTCAGGTCCCAAAATAGAAATTTATAAGCATTTTATTTAGTCAAATAGGAAAAAAACAAGGTCGGCTTGCTGTAATGCAGGTTGAGCTTGTTTTCGGGTGTGTATGTCAGTACTGAGGATTGAACTCAAGACCACATACTGTGGCTTTTTTACTCAGGCTGACCCTCTATATGTCTTTATAACTCCACTTCTGATTTTTTGCTAGTTAATTGGAGACAAGCGACTGGATTTGCCTGCTCAGGCTGGCTTAAAACCAGGATCCTAGATCTCAGCCTCCTAAGTAGCTAAAATTACAGGTTTGAGACACTGGTGCCTAGATGTGGAGATGATTTTAACTGTTGTTTATTTAAGTTTTCTAGAGGGCCTACAGGAAAAAATGATAGGTAATATATTCATAACTTCTGCTGTTTGCTTATTTAATTTGGAGAGATGCAAAAATCAATTGTAGTTCCGATTCCATTCTTAAGTTTGAAGCTGGATGCTGTTGTGCATAATTGTAATCCCACCCCCTGAGACCGAGACATGGAAGACTGAAGTTCAAAGCCAGCTCAGGGAGCTGAGAATCTCTTATTAACTAGCAAAAAGATGGGTTGGGAATGTTGTTAAAGTGGTAGAGCACCAGCCAAGTGAGAATGTGTGGCTGAGTTCAAGCCCTAATACTGGTAGTTTAAAAAAAAAAAAAAGCAAAAGAAGAAATAATAAATTTGATAGGCATTGGAAAAAATTTTAGCTTTTCATTGATAATATTGTAACTTTTTATTGGTAGAAGGGACCTGATTCTGAGAAACCCTGTTATCTGTTTTACTGTTTATGATAAAATAAAAACTAAAGTATATGTAGAAAAAAAATCTGTCGAAATCAGTATTATTTTTCATACCTGGCCAACTTAAAAAGAACACCTCTAGCTTAGGCACAATCAGAATTTATTGTTTGAGGCAAGGGAAAGAACAAAAATAGAGCAGCTGGAGTGTTTGAAAATACTCTTCCTTATTAGGGCATCTGCTCAGAAGACGAGTTACTATAGCTGAATTGAATCTATTCACAGTAGTGAATACCTAGGCCTGACACCGGCAGTAAATAAAAGAACCTGTGCTTACATTCACTTGATGGTTTTGCACACTGCAAGATGGTTTCTGGTACCATTATTTTGTGCTCAGGAAACAAAGAACATGAAACATTATGCTCCATAGAATGTTTTTCTTGTGCAGTTATATGAATCAAATAAATGAGGCACAGACAAGGTATTTAGATTTAGGCAAGATTGTGCTCTTGTAGTTTTCATGAAATAAAAAATAAAATTGGTGGGGAGGGAAGCACATATCCTTGGTAAGGAATGTTGGGATCTATTGTGAATAATCAACAGATTCATTTACCACAAATCTTCAAAGAGACTAAATTGGCTTTTCTTCTCAGTGGCTATGAACTTATTTTTGTAATCTTCACAAAGCAGGATCATACTTAAAAGAAAGAAAATATCTTGCTAGGCTGTATGGTTGTAAGAAGATGGCCTGGGACGACTGTAAGACACTCATTTTCTTGAGCTAAAAAATGTGCTTTCCTAGCAAGTGTTCTTCAGAGTATATTTTCTTATTCATCTTACCTGTGTGACTTTGGGGAAAAGTATTATTAGCACAATAGGATTTAATATTATGGACATTTTCCTGGCATATTCTGCAGGAACAAGGCATTTTTTTTTTATTTTTGGCCAGTCCTGGGCCTTGGACTTAGGGCCTGAGCACTGTCCCTGGCTTCTTTTTACTCAAGGCTAGCACTCTACCACTTGAGCCACAGCGCCACTTCTGGTGTTTTCTGTTTGTGTGGTACTGAGGAATTGAGTGCTAGGCAAGCACTGTACTGCTAAGCTATCCTTTTAAGTGTGAGCTACAGCTATAGTTTTATCTTTGTGTGTGTGTGTGTGTGTATGCGCATGTGCACACACTGACTAATATTGGGACTGGAACTCAGGGCCTACATGCTGTCCCTTAGCTCTTTCTTTGAAATCTGACACTGTCAGTTAGGCCACTGTTTCACTTCCAGAGTTTTAGTGATTAATTAGAGATAAGTGTTTCAGTTTCTCTCTTGACAGGCTAGCTTTGAACCATGATCCTCAGATCTTAGCCTCTTCAGTAGCAAGGATTACAACCAAGAGGCACCTGCACCCTGCCTATGTTATTCTTGACAGTGTTGGTTTCACTTACAATATAATCTTGAAAAGGTAGAGCTATGCTTTGGTAATACCGAAACTGAATAATCATTGAGATCTGACATCCATAAGTCTCTCTAAGTTTTCATGGAGAACTTATGTTTTTGATTATATCATTTTGTAGAATATTAAACCCTATGTAGTTTTTTTTACCAGATTATTGGACTTTATGAAATGCTGCATTGCTTTACTTATTTTCATAATAAATGATGAAAGGAAAAAGCCTTTTAGAATCATATTGAGAATAAGAATGCAGATTTTCTCATGGCCATTGGCAAGGTAATAATATATATGATAAAGTATAGTATATATGATAAATCCAGTAAGTGGAATCATTTTTATATTACCAAGACTCAAAGTGAATAGCAAACAACCACCAAAGACTGATGAAGTTCTAAAGCATGTTAAAAAATCTAGACCTCAGGTTGTGGATGTGGTTAAGTGATAGAATAGGCCCAGTTATGCAAAAGGCCAGGGCCTCAGCAACATACTAAAATTAAAAACAACAGTAGCCTTTTTTTTTTTTTTTTGCCAGTCCTGGGGCTTGAACTCAGGGGTTGAGCACTGTCACTGGCTTCTTTCTGCTCAAGGCTAGCACTCTACCACTTGAGCCACAGCGCCACTTCTGGCTTTTTCTGTTTATGTGGTACTGAGGAATCAAACCCAGGGCTTCATTTACATGAGGTAAGAAATCTACCACTAGGCCATATTACCAAGCCCCAACAACAGCCTTTTGTGGAACCACCACACTGCTTTCCAGAGTGGTTGAACAAGTTTAGACTCCCACCAATAGTGTATTAGGATTCCCTTTTGGCCACATCCCCTCCAGCATCTGTTATTATTAGTTTCTTGATAATGGACATTCTTACTGGGGGAGGTGAAATTTCAGTGTTGTTTTGATTTGAATTTCTTTTACGGCCAGTGATGAACACTTCTTCATGTGTCTCTTCACTATTCTCATTTCCTCTTCAGAGAAGTCTCCTTTTAGGTCTTTAGCCCATTTGTTGAGGGTCCAGTTGGTTCTTTAAGGATTTGTTTTGGAGGAATTTAATTTTTTAAATTCTATGTTTATCTTATTTATGAGGCCTTTATCTGTTGTATGGCCAGTGAAGCTCTTCTGCCAATCTGTGGACTTTCTATTTATCTTGTATGCTACGTTCTTTGCCATGCAGAAGCTCTGCAGTTTGATTTCCCTCATCAGAAATAATTAGTACACATCTAGGATAAACCTAGTAGAAGATCACAATAGCTCAATAACTATGTACATATGAACATATAAGATGATGCTAAGTGAAATGAACTCCAAGTTATGGAAACAAGTGGTTTATCATTGCTTGTTATTTTCAACATGCCATGTGAAATTATGCCTTTTTCTTTTCTATTTCTTTCCTGTGGTTTTACTCCTGATATCACTGTAACTGATTTTAGTACCCTGGATATTATATATACATGTATTGGAACTAGGGAAGGGAAAGGGAATACCCAAAATCAAGAGACAAAGGATAAAAAGACAAACCATTCCAAAAGCAATACTTACAAACATGTATGGAATAAACCAATTGTTTAACTCATGGCGAGGAGGGGAATGGGAAGGAAGGAGGCAGGGGAAAATGAGGGAAGTGGTAACAAGTTGGATAAGAAATGTACTCATTGCCTTACGTATGAAACTGTAATCCCTCTGTACATCACGTTGACAATAAAGAAATGAATAAATTAAAACAACAACAACAACACCAGCAAAGACTTTCAATGTAACCATATTTTATCCCGGAATCCTATAGATTGTATCAATGGGATCTTAAGGAATCTCAGGGTATCTGGGTACCGGTGGCTCACACCAATAATCCTAGCTATTCAGGAGGCTGAGATGTGAGGATCACAGTTCAAGTTAGCCTGTCAAAATCTGTAAGCTTCTTCTCTCCAATTAACCATCAAAATGCCAGAAGTGGAGCTGTGTGTGGCTCAAGTGGTAGAGCATGAGCCTGGAGCAAAAAAAGCTCAGGATGATCTTAAAAATTGAAGCAGGGAAATGGAGCTGCTCAGAGGTAGAGAGAGCAGTCCTCAAATTTAAATAAAAGCCACTCATGTGAATTGCATAGTGCAAGGGTGGCCCTAATCCTGGTAAACAGTAGTGTTGCATCTGCTTATACTACAGCTTGAAATCAGAGCCTTGTACTCTACCTTGGCTTTACTTTTTACAACTTGAGACACCTCAATTTCTGTGTGGTAAATGATTCCTGAAGTGTCCTTTCAGATGATTAGCATAGCCCAAACTCAATTTATGAGTGCATCTGAACCAGTCAGTGCCACTCCTTTAATTGCTAAACAGTATGTTTAAGATTCAGTTTCCTCTCAGAAGGAAGATGAATTGTTGGCAAATAATTAGAATACTTCATTTTATCTATGCTCTAGGAGACAATTTTCTCTCTTTTTCGCAGTTATTTTTTTTTAGATTTTTTTCTTTATTGTCAAAGTGTGATACAGAGGGGTTGCAGATTCATATGAAAGGCAGTGTGTACATTTCTTGTTCTACTTGCTACCTACTCCCTCATTTCCCCCCTCTCCCCTTCCCCTCTCCCCCAAGAGTTGTGCAGTTGGTTTATACCAAATGGTTTTGTAAGTGTTGCTTTTTGAATGGTTTGTCTTTTTGTTCTTTGTCTCTCAATTTTGGTATTCCCTCTCCCTTCCCCAGTTCTAATACCCATATAAACAGTATTTTCTTTACACATATATACCTTTCATTTGCTCACAGCAGCACCATCAAATTCTGTATCTGCAGCAAGAGAGCTTAATACAGGAACACAGAGTGGAAAAGAGATTAGGAAATACTGAAATGAAAAAGAAGAACTCGCAGTTCTAGTTGGGTTCTGAGCAGGGTTGGGTATGGCAGGATTAAGAGGGGAGAGGTGAAATTTGGATAGAGGAAAGGTACTGCAGAACAGGAACTCTATTATATTGCTACAGGAGTGATTTTTTAATGCATACTTAGCACATCATAATTGACTTCTGATTGCTTGAAAATGGTCCTGAAACATTTTCCATAGTCAGTACCAACAACAGTGCCCTGCCAGTGCTTGGAAAACAAATATTAATTTAGTGATATATTCTCAGCTGTGAAAGACACTACAGATAACTATCTTAACTTGTGGTCTGAACACAAACTATACTGTACGTTCAATTTGGGAGAGATTCAGATACTTGACTAATTTGTCTTCTCATTCTCTTTGGTAACAGTGGATTTTTATCATGTTTGGCATTTTACTTTGAAATTTCACACTTAAAGATTTGTACATTTCATGAGCGAGTGACCTCTGCCATTGGGCTGATATTTCTATTTATTTAGATTCATGTAAAGAGTTCAATTTCTTATTCAGAAATGACAGTGTCAGAGGTACAATGCTATTTCAACCTAAGTCTTGTCCCAGGCTGAGGTATTATTGAGAAGGGAGATCCTTTAGAATTAAAGATAAATATCATATGGCTTGGGGATTTATGTTCTGGATCTGAGTAATGGGAGTAAGCATCTCCATTTTTATCATGTGATTCATGTTGAAGTTAACTTACTCCAAGTTCCTTAATACATGATTGACCTGGAACATTTTCTGGGGATCAACTGGTGACAGGCCATCTATGTTGCCCAAATTTGCGTCAAACCACTGGGTTCAAGCTGCTCTCCTGTCTCAGACTCCTGAATAGTGGGACCGAAGGCATGGACCCCAACATCTCTCTTGAACTGAACATCAAACACAAATGACCTTGTACCAGCCTAAGCTCTTAACCACTCTACCTAACACAAAGCAAGCAGAGGCCTCAAACATTTGTTGAACATCTATGTGATTAACCACATGGTAAGCAAGCACCATGTTAACCACAGTAGTAAGAGCTAGGCATAAAAGGAGGAATGAGACTATGGCTTTGAACCTAAGGATACAACACTACAATACGAAGGGTCCATACAAATATCCTCACACAGAAAGAAAGGACAATCACCAAAGTCTCAGGAATACAGAGGAAGTGCAGAAGAGTCAGATTAACTCTCACATAGTGCTGAGGAGTGAGGCCCATGCTCAAAAGAAAACAATTGTGCTCATTATAAAATTTTTACATCTGGGATGGTCTCAAAACATTCAGCTCAATCTGTGATTTTTTTATATAAGCAAACAGTCTTAAAAGAAATTAAGTTCAATGTTATTTGTTCAGTCAATATGGGATAGAAATCTTTTGTGATCTTGTCTTCATAATCCAGTATCTTATTTCGCAGCCATACATTGCAATCTAATCTTTGATTAGACTCTTACAATTGTTAAGAAGGTGGATAGCATTTGAAAGTCAATATAGTGCCATGAAATTAAATTAATAAAGGAATGGGGCTGACCGTTTTCACAGCAGTAATTTAAACCCACTACAAAAATGTCTCTACATAGTTCCTTTGCAAATGTAAGAAAACTTTCACCTGCTCATGCAGTGAATGAGAAAGGAGAAAGAAAAGTGAGAGACCAATAGAGACAGAAAGACAGGCAGACAGACAGACAGACAGACACACACACACACACACACACACACACACATACATACATACATACACAGAGAGAGACAGACACAGAGAGAGAGACATAGAGGAAGAGAAAGGGGGAGACAGGCATAGATAAAGAGACAGAGAGAGACAATGAGAGAGCAATGAAGACAGAAAATAGAGAGAGAAATGCAGTGAGTCTGAGACAAAGAAAAACAAGATACCACAGAAAGACAGAGAAAGGCAAAGAGAGAGAGAGAGAAAGAGAGAGGGCAGAGAGTGTGTGAGAGAGGATGAAAAGATCTCTTAAACTTGCAGTATTTCAGATAGAAAATTATTTTCTTTAAATGACATTAAAGAAGTATTTTGAAATCTGATCATCAAAGCCTTTCTCCACACCCAACATTCTAGAGCAAAATGACATAAAAAACAGTAACCTGGAAGCACTACAAGGAACAAAAGAAAGCAAAGCAAGGCAAATGAAAAAATGCTTCCTACTCCTACTCAAAAGGAGTCTAATCCCAAAGAAGACAAATGATTACCCTTCACAATACAGAGAAGCTCTGTTCATTTTATTGCTGTATATATTAGATAAACTTGTTCATTGCCCCAAACTTCCAATTGCAAATTTATTTTTCAATATATTCTGTGGAATGTATAATTTAAAATGAGTACTTTCTAGAATGCTGAGAGTGCTGTAAAAAGGATTTTATGAGAACTTTTTCATAGAAGTAAATTTTGTGTCAAGGCTCTTGCTATAAAGGAACAGAAAATGTAACGGATGTTTGCAAGAGGAGAAAAAGGTGCTGCCAATATCAATCAGTTCAGTACTGAATTGCCCTTGTTTTTCTATCATATTACATACCATGAGGAATATATAATATGTATGATCAAATATTATGCAATTTTTTGTGTCATCCTGAGGCTTGAACTCAGGGCCTGGGCACTGTCCCTTAGCATTTTTGCTCAAGGCTGGCACTCTGTCGCTTGGGCCCAAGTCCCACTTCTGGCTTTTTGGTGATTAATTGGAGATGAGTCTCATGAACTTTCTTGCCTGGGTTGACTTTGAACCACCGACCTCATACCTTAGCCTTCTGAGTAGCTTGGATTACAGGCACAGGCTCCTATTGCCCAGTAATATTATGCAATTTTAAGAAATGTTTTATTCTATTTTAAGATACACTCATTTCTTCATTGGTTTAATATAAATTTATATGCATATACATATAATCAAACATTTCAGGACACAAAGCTTTTAAGATTTGTAAGCAGGAGGAAATTTTTTAAAGACAAGTTTATATTAAATCATCAGTCTTTGCATTAATTCACTGACCCATTTTGCTACAATAAAAATTGCTTCTGGGTTTTTACTTTCATTGAAACTGTAACAAAAGCCATTCAATTATATTTGTACAGAGCTTTGAAGGCTGTACTTCAAGTTGCACAACTGACATGATTTTCTCTAAAAAAGTATAGACAAAGCCTAAATGTCAGGCAATTGAATTATATATGGAACATTTTGAAAAAAGAAACTCCTGTTGCTTTTTTTGAATATAAAGCAATTTGGATGTCTAACACTTCTTTGCATTTCCTTATAAACATGGTTTTAGTTTTTTTTAATTCAAAGGAAAATATCTGAATGCTTTAATTTACTGGCAAGCTATAACTTCTTCTTTCTGCACAGAAAAAACATCACCAAATATTTAACATATTTTCAAAAGGAGAAAAAAATTCTTTTGCAAAGAAGAATGCAATATACAGTACAATGTACATCAGCAGGCATAGCAGGAAGGTTACAAATGGAAGACGAGTTTATTTTACTCACCTGTTTGGCTAAGCTGAGATGTGCTTCGACTTCTTCGAGAAACGATGGCTACCACTTTGGCACTCAGGCTGGATCTCCGTTTCTTCCCATGTGTTCCAACGGTACCCACGGCTGTGTCTGACTGGCTGCCATCATTATGCTCCAGTGTGTATATTTCTCCACTCATACTGGTGCTCTTTGTGATGGCTCTTCCCGTCCCCATCCGTCTGCCTTGTATTTTGGGGGTAAATGAACTATATTTACAAAGTAAAAGCATATATGAATCCATAAATTACTTGGCAGCATAACTGAAACTTTAAACCTAATTTATTTTTCAAATAATCCAGGTACATTTTTATGGAGGGAAATCAGTTGAATAGTAATCTTCAGGCTACAAATGGTCAAAGATGATATCACTCTCAAAATATTTATGGGGCACAGTTTAAAACAACAATATTCCAATACTGAATAATCTATAGACTTTCTAAAGACAACCAACAGCAATACAATTGGTGTTTTCCATGGGCTAGTGTTACTTACCTTCCGAATTTTATATTTCCTTACAATATTTGCCCAATCTGATTAATATGAGATTCTATGCCAGACCATTCCTTTCCTTTCTACTTGTCATTTTGAACTATAAAATATTCATAGGTTAATGTAGAATCTTTTAACAGTAGACATGCATTTAGTTCGCTACTCCAATTAAATCCTGGGAATATTAAAAATAGTGAAGTAGAAAGCACTGTGATTATATAAAACTTGTGTTCACATATATTGTTTCTGTTAAAAGGGAGCTCAGAGAGACAGGAGTGAGGTCAGCAATGCCTAAACCTATGGAAAAGACAAGGCTGGTCCCTGGGATCTTCTATGGAAGGTGGATTAAAAATTGAGACTTTCATTTGATGGAAATACTTGAGAATTATTTTGTTTGTTTGTTTGTTTTTGCCAGTTCTGGGCTTGGACTCCGGGCCTGTTCCTGGCTTCTTTTTTGCTCAAGGCTAGCACTCTGCCACTTGAGCCACAGCGCCTCTTCTGGCCATTTTCTATAAATGTGGTGCTGGGGAATCGAACCCAGAGCTTCATGTAAACGAGGCAAGCACTCTTGCCACTAGGCCGTATTCCCAGTCCCAATACTTGAAATTGTTATTTGCTTCAGATCCACATCAAAATTCCAATAATGTTATACTCATTTTTTCAATTCATTCCAATCAGCTTTTTATCACCTCAAAGTTTTAAGCCATTCACAAATCTGATAAATTTGCTATGCACTGTATATAGTGTTTTCCCCAAAATATTAATAAGTAATAAATATGATGAGTCTAAAAGTAATTCCTATGAGATTTATAATCTTATCTCCAGCAGACTGTCTTTTCTGAGAAATACTGCAATTATTTCTTCTGTGGCCTCACTAATTTACTTAAATATATTACCTGCTCTCCTTTCCTCTATAAGTCTATTCTTCCCCTCTGCTTGTTGTATAAATTTATTTGCAGAATGTTGCTGGTAGATATACAGAAATGTCAAGTCTTGGTTAATAATCAAAATTTTCACCCTCAACCAAATACTTGTTAGAGAGAACTGGTTGCTTTTCAATTCTTATCCATCCTTTTAGCACACTCTCTGTGATGGCTGCTGAAAAACTTGTGATAGGCTTGTAAGACTGAGAGCAAGGCTTCATGTTTACTTAACTATAGCAATGAAATGCTGAGAAGAACATAATGTTTAATTCTGTGAATAAACAGATTTTTGGCTTACAATGTTATATTAAAATGATTTTTTTCTCAGGAGAGGATCACAAAGGCTCAATAGCTGTGTGTATATGATCATATAAAATGATATTTATTGAAATGAACTCCAAGAAATTGAAACAAGACTTTTTTCTCCTTTTTCACTGTTTTTGATTTCTGTAAATTTTTGTCTTATATGACATTTACCTGTTTGAGGGAGAGTAAGGGTGAACCAGAAATAGTGGGAGAAAGGAAGAAATAATGCAGAATACTCACTAGATACTATGTTGAAAATGAACTATACAACTTGTTGGGGAGGGACTCTGGAGGGAAAACACTGGGAGAAAAAGAGGGAAGAGGTAATACTGTTCAAAAAGAAATGTACTCATTACATGACTTATATAACTGAAACCCCTCTCTGTAAAATACTTTTACAATAAAAATAAATAAAAAATGAATCTCTTGGGGGGCTGGGAATGTGGCTTAGCGGAAGAGTACTTGGCTAGCATGCAGGAAGCCCTGGGTTCGATTCCTCAGCACCACATAAACAGAAAAAGCTGTAAGTGGCTCAAAAGGTAGAGTGCTAGTGTTGGGCAAAAAGAATACAGGGACAGTGCTCAGGCCTGGAGTACCAGTCTTCAGGACTGGAAAAAAAAAGAACAAGAAAAGAAGAAGAAGAAGGAGAAGGAGAAGGAGAAGGAGAAGGAGAGGAAGAAGCAGCAGCAGCATATATGTACACATTTTCCTGATCCGTTCATCTACTGAGGGGCATCTGGGTTGGTTCCAGATTATAGCTATGACAAATTGTGCTGTGATGAACATTGTTGTGCTGGTGCCTCTATCAGAAAGAATGACATTGCCCCATTTGTAAGGAAATGGAAGGACTTGGAAAAAGTTATACTAAGTGAAGTGAGCCAGACCCAAAGAAACATGGACTCTATGGTCTGTCTCATAGGAAATAATTAGCACAGGTTTAGGCAAGTCACAGCAGAGGATCACAAGAGCCCAAGGGCTATACCCTTACGAACACATAAGATAATGCTAAGTGAAATGAACTCCACGTTATGGAAACGATTGTTATATCACTGTTGCAACTACTTTCAACGTGCTATGTGTAACTGTAGCTTCTATTATTGATAATCTTCTTGTGTTACCTTCCTGTGGTTTTACCCACACTATCTCTGTATCTTATCTGAGTATATTGGAAACTGTGTATACTGGTATTAGAACTAGAAAATTGAAAGGGAATACCAAATTCGAGAGACACAGAGTAAAAAAAGACAAACAACTACAAAAGCAATACTTGCAAAACTGTTTGGTGTAAATGAACTGAACAATTAATGGGGGTGGGGGAAGGGAAAGGGGGAGGGAGGATGGGGAAATGAGGGATGAGGTAACAAACAGTACAAGAAATGTATCCAATGCCAAACGTATGAAACTGTAACCTCTCTGTACATCAGTTTGATTAAAAAATTTTAAAAAAAGAAGAAGCAGCTGTGAAGAAATTTAAGATGTGAGTTATTTTTTTCTCAAAAAGTTATATATTTGGTTAAACGTTTAAAATCATTTTATATGATATGTACCCCTTCTGAAAGGGCTTAGGATACTACAATGTGGAATGATGATCAGTGGAAAACCTAAGGTCATTTTCAATCATTTCTATTGGCTTAATCAGTCAAATTAATCATTTCAGGGCAAAGTTTTAATACAAATATGTCTTTGACATTTACCCAAAGGATCACAAACAAAGCCATACTAAAGCTACCAGCACACCCATGTTCACTGCTGAATTATTTACCATAGCTAAGATATGGAACCAACCCAGATGCCCCTCAGTAGCTTAATGGATCTAGAAATAGTGGCACATATACACAATGGAATTCTATGCTTCTATCAGAAAGAATGACATTGCCACATTCATAAGAACATGGAACGACTTAGAAAAAAATCATACTAAGTGAGCCAGGCCCAAAGAAACATAAACTCTATGGTCTCCTGATTGATAATAATTAGTATATAACTAGGATAGTCTTAGCAGATGACCACAATATCTCAGTAGCTATGTATATATGATCACATAAGATGATGATAAGGGAAATGATTTCCAAAATATGGAAAAAAGTGGTTTATCAATGATGTTGTTATTTTTAACTTACTATATGAAATCATTTCTTTTTTCTACAGTTCATTTGTTGTCACTGTATTTGATTCTGGTACCCTGGGAGAATATATATATATATATATATATATATATATATATATATATATATGTTTGAATTAGGGAAGGGAAAGAAAACATTAAAATGGTGGATAAAAGGTGATCCAATGCAACAACAATACTTACAAGACAATATTTTGTAAACTAACTGTACAATTGGGGGGATGAGCTGGGAAGAAGGGGAGGTGGGGGAAAATGAGGGAAAGGATAACCAGTTGGACAAGAAATGTACTCACTACCTAAAGTATGTAACTGTCACCCCTCTGTACTTGACCTTGGCAATAAAAATAATAAATAAATAAACACATACTACCGCCCCCCCTCCAAAAGAAATATGCCTTTGACTGCCCTGGTCCAGTTTCTTTTTTTCATTTTGTTCAGCTTTTGCTGCAAACAAACAAACAAAAGCCCCACACTGTTTATTTGCAAATGCCTAAGTTAATTAAGAAGCATCATAAAGCTTTCTGATTTACAAAGTTTTTTATAGTCTCCTTTCCATTATAATTATTGTCTACAATATTTAATACTAATAATTTTGAGACTTAGATGTTATATATAAGAAAACACCTTATGTATCACCAAATTAGTATAGTTCCTATTGCTGAGTGACATCATTTCTGGGTAGGTAGTTGAAAAAGTGATCCATCTATATACAATCAGCCTTGATATAAAGCTTTTTCTTAAAAACTCAAGCAAATGAAACACTCACTTCTTGGCTCCATAGTCTTCCAGCTAGTATTTTTTCCTGCAAGTTCTCCTTAAAGAATTTTCTAGGCATCCCCTACCCTTCTTTCTGAACTAATCTGAGTCAATTTAGGAATATTTACTCATTCACTAAAACTGCTTTTAAAAAGTCAAAACCACTAATTCATCAAAGAGAATATCCCACCAGGTCATAATTCTATTGCTCTTGATAGAATATGTGGTCCAGTTTGAATTTATCTTAATGTTATTATTCCAGCTTTTCTAATTCTAAAATGATTATGCCCATTTGTGTATATAAGTACATGAGTTGCTCTGTTCACACTTAGTAATAGTTTCTCATTTTGCTGCTTCTCTAATGAAATAGTTGAAAAGTTGCCATGCATTTCTTTCTGATAATTATGCCTTTATTTTTAGAATAATGTGTTGATAGTGTGTCACCAAACAATATCCAAATGGAATACTTGGGATATTTGGAATAATTAAGTTAATATGCTGAAGAAGAGCCCTTAATAGGATCTCTCAGACTAGACCTGCCTTATTTCAGCTACTAGACTTAAACTAGGAGACAACAGAACACCCTCTTTTTTTTTTTTTTTTGTGCCAGTACTGGGGCTTGAATTCAGGGTCTGGATGCTGTTCTTTTTGCTAGCTTTTTTTGCTCAAGGCCTGTACTCTACCAGTTGAATTACAGCTCTACTTCTGACTTTTTGGTAAAAGTCTTACGTATTTTTCTGCCCTGGCTGGCTTCAAAACGTGATCTCAGCCCCCCGAGTAGTTAGTGTTATAGCTGTAGCCCACTAGTGCCAGGCTTTTTTCTTTTTTTTCAAACTCTAGTTTCATGTGTACTTTTCTGTTTTGTTAGTTTCTAGTCCTGTTTCTAGGGAAATTTAGCTCG
The DNA here is from genome assembly GCF_023159225.1 of Perognathus longimembris pacificus. Lineage (NCBI taxonomy): Eukaryota > Metazoa > Chordata > Mammalia > Rodentia > Heteromyidae > Perognathus > Perognathus longimembris. The sequence continues at coordinate 32,792,656 of NC_063169.1, read as the reverse complement.
GATATATATATATATATATATATATATATATATATATATATATATATATATATATATATATACTTGTAACTAATCATACATTCCTACGTAATAACAGAAAATGTATCCAAAGAAGATGTTTATTAGACAGAAAACATCAGGGATTATATATTAAAAGTTGGGCAGCAATTGGTAGGAAATGTGATTTGTTAGTCTTTCTGTATGTATATTTGTTTATATGCTACTAAGAACTTATAAAATTAAAGACAATGTCTGGTGTAGACAAACAACAAATTTTTTCTATAAAAGCTAGAATTATGTTTGCATGATGGCTTTGGCATTATGGCAGAAAAGTAAAAGTGTAGTTTATAATTCTTTTTTATTTATATTCCTTTTGTGTCAGTCCTGGGGCTTGCACCTAGGGCTTGGTCACTGTCCCTGAGCTTCTTTGTTCGAGGGTAGTATTCTACCACTTGAGCCACAGCTCGAATTCTGACATTTTGGTGGTCAATTGGGGATGAGTCTCAGAGTCTTTCTTATCCTGTCTGGCTTTGAGCTATAATCATCAGAGTTCAGTTGCCTAAGCAGCTAGGATTACAGGAGTGAGCCTCTAGTACCCAGCTATATACTCATTTTCTTTACTGAAATTATTTTCTCAGTTGGTGATTAAGACATGTCTTACATTATGTGTTCCCAAGAGACAGCCATGAAAGCGAACAGAATTTGGATGAAAATATGTGCTACATTTGGTAGAACTCTTTTCTTCTCTATTTATTTATTGTCAAAGTGATGTACAGATAGATTACAGTTTTATATGTAAGGAAGAACTCTTTTTCTTACTGGTTTACCTAAAGTAATAAGTACCTCAATGATTCTGATATAAAGAGCTAAAGTAGCCCCAGACATTAAAGAAATTATACTTTCAATACTTTGACTAGGTTAACTTTAAGGGAAATTTTGTAAGAAGTTATTGATTAACAATAATTTTTAATGTAAGGACTGAATTCCACCAAGTGGAGATATCAAATTAGTGTAATGATTCTGCCTGAACAGCTATATTAAAAATATGATTTCACTTTAGCTTCAGTGGCATAGGAGAGGACCAGAAATACTAAAAAGAGATGATGAGAATGTGGAAAAATTGGAACATAATTGGTGGAAATGCAAAATGATGTGGTGCTTCAGAAAAGTGTGGTGGTTCTGTTAAATTTAGAGTTTAACTTGAAGTTTCTATATAACTGAATGTTTCATCAAAACTTTAAATAAGTATGTTACTCCTTAACCTAGCAATTTCATTCCTATATATAAACTCAAGAGAAAATGTATTTCCCATAAACACACATGAACATTCATCCTGACATTATTTATAACAATTGACTGGAAACAACTCAAATGATATCGACTGATGAATTAAAATTAAGAACTGTACAATGGGACGTGATCAATCATAAAAAAATCAAATATGAATTTGTGCTATAATGTAGATGAGGTTAAAAACAGACTATGTGAAAAAAGCCATGTATATGATACACTTCCATATAAATGAAATGTTTAAGTTAAGGTGAAATATAGATGGGGGGGGGGAATCCAGGGCTGGAGAACAGCATTTTGAGTGGTAGGGTTCTTTCATGGTTCTGACGTAGTTATGCAGTTACATTGCAATAATGATTGTTCAACATTGAGAAAAACTTAGGAAACATGGAACTACAGACTTTGTGCCAGTTTTATAAAATGTGAATTCTACCTCATTAAGAAAAGATCTTTAGATAAACCCGGGAAGATGGCAGAGGAGCAACAGAGCCCTAGCTAAGCTCCCTCCCACATTGCAGTTTTACCACTCCAGAAAAACTTTTACTCCTAGAAAGACAGCCCAAGTAAGTTATAACAGTACAGGGATTCTGGCCAGGAAGGGAAAATCGACTTTGCTTGCCTAAAAACACAGATTTGAGCTCGAAACGGAGTCCCACCGCCACGCCAGTGCTGCACACTTAAAGCACAGAATAGCAACCAGGAGGAAATCCTCCAGATGGCAGCAGACAGACACAGAATGCAGGCTGAGCACGGTCAGGCAAAAATCGCAGAGGAAGCCTGAGTACCCCACAAAAGACATTCTCACTTGCACCCACAGAGCAGCTTCTGGAAGGTAGCCCTTCCCCCACGGCCAGAGCAAAGTGCCATCTCTGACACTGGCATAGGGTCAGACCAGACAGGAACTAAAGCGGGCCTGGGGAAAGCGAGGACAAAGGGGCCATCTTTGAAAAGGACAAGAAGGACTGACCAGTGAGAGCTAACTCTGTCCAGGAGAACTACCCCTGCCCAGGTGGGAGGTTCCTCACAAGTCGCGGCTCACAGACTCAGGTGAACTCAGCCAGAGGTGCCCTGCCCTGCCTGCTAGAATTTCTAAATTAAAACTGAAAGCGGGAAGCAGCTACTGGCGGCATGGAACAACCCAACAGGAGAACAAACAGTTCCCGAGACAGAAAAAAGTTCCCATCACAGAGGAAGCCGAATTCCCAGCTAAAAATGGAGCTGAATTCCATAGCCAGCTCCACCCAGGAGGCTGTGCCACCCAGGAGGGAGGAACCTCCCCCAGAAAAGAGACTTTCAGCCAGGTCATCCGGCCCAGAGGTGCCCTGCCCTGCTGAGTCCACAGCCTATCCAAAGCCAGGCATTAAAGGCAGCAGACCCAGAGCAGATGGGAGGAGCCACGGATCCCAAGACTGTTCATGTGTCCCATCTACAAAGGACACTCAAGTCCTACCTGCAAGCTGTGTGAACCATAGAGCCCCAGGATTTCACTAACAGGGGAGGAAGGTCAAAGCAGATCCAGTCCCCACAAACTGAAAGCAAGTCAAACCAGCCAAGCAGCAAAATAGACTGCAGACCTTTGCAAGGAAACCAGAGACTGTAGAAAGCCCACCCAAACAAGGAAGGCTCCATATTTTCAAACTTCTTTAACCTTTTTTTTTTTTTTCCATTTCTGAGACGTCATTGATTTTTTGTTTTCCAATTTATTTGTTTCTTTTAGCAAGTTTTTTTTTTTTGGTTGTTCGTTTTTCTGTTGTGTTTTTTTAAAATAATTGTTCTCTGTTGGGTGCATTTGTCTTCCTTTTCTTTTTCTTTATTTCTCTCTTCACATTCTCTTTCTTTAAAAATTACTTTCCTATGAATAACACCTCCACTCTTTTCTGCTAATTCTCCACTTTCTATCATTTTAACTTTGTTCTTTCTACTGATTCTACTCTTCTCCACATTTCCATGTAACTGAAACTAAACCAAAATCATCACCACCACCCTCATACTTTGTACTCTATTCTCTTTACTACCGCTAACTTACCCTCCTGATTTACTTCCAGGACCTCCAGATTCCATTGACCCCTGGTTTTTGAATAGAGGGTATCCCTGCTCAATCCGAGTAAATCAAAGGGGTTCAAAGACAGAGCCAGCCTGCCCAAAAGGAACTTAATATAAGAAAAAATTGCTGAAAGGGTTGTAACAGTAAATAAGTAACTACTGAATACAGGATTCAGGACTGGTTGTTATAGCAAAATTTTATTCGTTAGGAACACCAAATCTAATTTTATATACAAGTATACAAGGTATCTGTATATAATCGTGAAGTTCTAAGGTTTACACAATAGTGCTTTAGGGCCTGCTTTGGGTCTTAAATGGTTCTCACAGGTCCTTGTAGATTGGAATTCCCAATCCAAATGGGCAGAAGAACACAAGAAAGATGGAAAACATTGGAGTCTCATCTCCCACTCAAAACAAGCAGAAAGCAGAGCAGTCAATCAAAGACATAGAAGAGAATCCACAAAATGTTCTACAAAGTCTACTGATAAAAATGTTAAATGAGAGACAGGAGGAAGACAGCGGAGAAGCTGCAGAGCACTATCTGCGCTCCCTCCGACACCGTAGTTTTATCACCCCATAGAAACTTTTACGCCTAGAAATACAGCTACAGTAAGTTCTAACAGTACAGGGATTCTGGCCAGGAAGGAAAAATCGACTTTGCTCATCTGAAAACACAGATTTGAGCTCCGGGCAGAGTCCCACCACCACAGCAGTGCCAGAGCCGGCAAAGCGCCCGGCACAGCAACCCACAAGCTGCGCAGCTAAAGCACACAGCCATGACCAGGTAGAAATACTCCAGATGGCGGCTAAGCACGGATGACCTGAAATCGCAGAGAAAGTGTAAGTACCCCATGAAAAACATTCCCACTCGCACCCACAGAGCAGCTTCTGGAAGGCAGCCCATCCCCCACCACCAGAGCGAAGCGCCATCTTTGCCACTGGCATTGGGTCAGACTAGATTGGAACTAAAGCAGGCCTGGGGAAAGTGAGGTCAAAGTAGCCATCTTTGAAAAGGGCAAGAGGGACCGACCTGTGAGAGTCAACTCCGCCCAGGAGAACGCCCCCTGCCCAGGCGGGGGGCATGTCCTGGGCCACGGCTCAGCCAGAGGTGCCCCGTCCTGCCCACTGGAATTTCTAAATTCACAGCAAATGCAGAGAGCAGCTCCCGGTGGCACGGAAACACCAGACAGGGGAACAAACAGTTCCTGAGAAAGTTAAACAGTCCCGTCACAGAGGAAGCCCAATTCATAGCCTGAAACGGAGCTGCACTCCATAGCCAACTCCACCAAGGAGGCCGTCCCGCCCAGGAGTGTGTAGCCTCCCCCAGGCAAGCAACTCTCAGTTGGATAAAACAGGCCAAAAATGCCCGGCTCTGCTGAGTCCACAGCCTATTCATAGCCAGGCATTAAAGGCAGCGGCCCCACAGCAGACAGAGGAGCTACGGTTCCTGAGACTCCTCAAGTCCCCATCTACAGAGGATGCCAAGGACTGCCAGCAAGCTGTGCAAACCACAGAGACCCAGGATTGCACCAACAGAGGTGAAAGATGAGAACAGTACCACCCCCTGCAAACTGAAATCAAGTCAAACACAGCCAAGCAGCAAAATAGACTGCAGACCATTGCGAGGAAACCAGAGACTGGGGAAAGACCACCAAACAAGGAGGACTACATTTTTTTCACTTCTGAAAGGTCGTCGGTTTTATTGTTTGATTGTTTGTTTTGTTTTCCATTTTTACCTGTTTGTTTTATCAAGTTTTTTTTCTTTGCTGTTTGTTTGGGTTGTTCCTTTTCTGTTTTATTTTCTTTTTCTTTTTAAAATAATTTTTCTCTGTTTTGTGCATCTGTCTTCCACTATCTTTACTTTATTTCTCTCTCTGCGTTCTCTTTCTCTAAAAATTACTTTCCTATGAATAACACCTCCACTCTTTTCTGCTAACTCTCCATTGTCAATCATTTTAACCTTGTTCTTTCTACTGATTCTACTCTTCCCCACATTTCCACGTCACTGAAACTAAACCAAAACTACCACCACCCCTCCCCAATACATTTTACTCTATTCTCTTTACTACCTCCAACTTACCCTCCTGACTTGCTGCCTGGCTTCCAGTTTCCATTGACTCCTGGTTATTGGATAGAGGGTATCCCAGCTTAATCTGAGTGAATCAAAGGGGTCCATAGAGAAAGCCAGTCCTAAAAGAACTTAATATAAAAACAAGAACTGCTTATAGGGTTGTAACAGTAAATAAGTAACTACTGATTACAGGGCCCAGGATCGGTTGCTATATTGAAATTGTATTCTTTAGGAACACCAAATCTAATTTTATAGACAGGTATACAGGATATCTGTGTATAACTGTGAACTTGTAAAATTTACACAACAGTGCTTGGTAAAGGCAGTTTTGGGTCTTAAATGGTGCTCATAGGTGCTTGTAGATTGGCATTTCCAGTCCAAATGGGCAGAAGGAACACAAGAAAGATGGCAAACAATGAAGTCTTATCCCCCACTCAAAACAAGCAGGATGCAGAGCAGTCAATCAAAGACATAGAAGAGAACCCCCAAAAGCTCTACAAAGTCTACTGATAAACCTGATAAATGAAAAGTTTGAATCTCTTCAGTCAATTATTCTAGAGTGTGAGGAGGCAAAGCAACAATTAATGGAGAATTTCATGGCATCCACAAATAGAAAGATAAATGAACTTCAAGAGTCAAATGAAAAGATAGCTAACCAGCTTAAAGATTTAAGAGACAAGACTCAAACCAAAGTAATGAAGCCCAATTCAAGGCTAACAGGTACTGAGGAACACTAGAGAAAGAAGTTAATGGAATTGGCAAACTATTTAACAGAATATTAACCAACAAATTCCCAAATATCCAGAAGGATAGGCCTATACAGATACAAGAAGCATTTAGAACCCCAAACCGACCAGACCAGAATAGGACATCCTACTGGCACATTGTGATCAAAACAGAATCAATAGAGTCCAAGGAAAGAATCCTTAAAGCTATTAGGGAGAAGAAAATAATCACATATAAAGGAAAAGCAATCAGAATTACCCCAGACTTCTCAGCAGAGACCATGAAAGCAAGGAGAACCTGGAATGAGGTATACCAAACCCCAAATAAAAATAACTACCAACCAAGAATAGTGTACCCAGCTAAACAATCATTCGTAGCCAAAGGTCAAATAAAAGTCTTCCACAGTAAGGAACAACTGACCAGCTTTACAGAAAATCCTCAAAGATGTACAGGCAAAATAATCAAGATCACAATACAGATAGAGAAATGTACCCTAAATAGAAAACCAGAATATTAGATCAAGAAATGGGAAGACACAGCTTCTAACAAGATAGATATAATGAAAGGAAAAATGATCATCCCTCAATGCTAACTCTCAACATAAACAGACTTAATTCTCCAATCAAACGACATAGGCTCATAAGTTGGATCAAAAATCAAGATCCATCTTTCTGCTGCCTGTTAGAGACACATCTGTATAGGAAAAGCAAATATCTTCTAAAAGTGAAAGGCTGGAATAAAATCTACCAAGCAAATGGCCTCCATATGCAGGCTGGAGTTGCAAACCTAATATCAGATAAAATTGACTTTAAATTTAAAACGGTAAGAAGAGGCAAAGAAGGTAACTACATTCTAATAAAGGGATCTCTCCTACAGGAAAATATAACCATCCTAAATATCTACAAACCAAATACAGGAACACCCAACTTCATCAAGCAAACACTACTGACTCTAAAAGCACTCATAGAACTAAACACATTGATAGTTGGAGACTTTAATTTTCCACTGTCACCTCTGGACTGAGCAAAGAAACCACAGAACTAAACAACTGCATAGACCAACTAGACTTGATGGACATATACAGAATATTCCATCCAGCAGCAAAAGAATACACATTCTTTTCAGCAACACATGGAACATTCTCCAAAACTGATCACATCTTAGGGCACAAAGAAAATCTGTACAAATTCTGAAGTATCAAAATCATTTCCTGCATTCTCTCAGACCACAATGGAATAAAATTAGAGCTCAACTCAAACAGCCAGCACAGAAAATCCTAGAATTCATGGAGACAAAAACAATACACTGCTGAACCATCAGTGGGTTATTGAAGAAATTAGAACACAAATTCAAATGTTTATGTAATTCAACCAAGATGAGTACACAAAGTACCAGCTCCTATGGGACACAGCAAAGGCAGTACTCAGAGGATAATTTATATCTCTGTCTGCCTAAACCAACAAACTGGAGAAGCAGCAACTCAACAACTTAAGGAAGCACCTTAATCTCCTCGAAAGAGAATAACAAGCAAACCATACCAATATTTCTCAAACTCTTCAATGAAATTGAAAGAGAGAGTTCACTACCAGACACATTCTATGATGCCCGTATAACCCTCATTCCAAAACCAGGCAGGGACCCGTCACGGAATGAGAACTATAGACCGATTTCCCTGATGAACATAGATGCAAAAATTCTCAGCAAAATTCTGGCCAATCGATTTCAACAGGTCATCAAAAAAATCATACACCATGATCAAACTGGATTCAGCCCGGGGATGCAAGTTGGTGCAATATATGCAAGTCAATTAATGTAATCCACCACATCAACCGGAGCAAGGTAAAGAACCACATGGTTATATCTCTGGATGCGGAAAAGGCATTCAATAAAATCCAGCACCCATTTATGGTAAAAGCTCTGGAAAAACAAGGATTCCAGGGAATACTGCTGAATATAATAAAGGTAGTTTATAACAAACCAACAGCAAGCGTAATCCTAAATGGTGAAAAACTAAAGCCATTCCCTCTAAAATCAGGAGCAAGACAGGGATGCCTGCTTTCTCTCCTTCTCTTCAACATAGTACTGGAATTCCTCTTCAGAGCAATTAGGCAAGAAGAAAACATAAAGGGGATCTAAATAGGAAAAGATGAAGCTTAACTTTCTCTCTTTGCAGATGACATGATCCTATACCTAAAGAACCCCATAGACTCTACTCCCAAGCTACTGGAGCTGATCCAAAACTTTGGCAAAGTTGCAGGATACAAAATAAACTCTCAATATTCAATGGCATTTCTATATGCTAATGACTCGAACGCTGAGACTGAAATCAGGAAAGGAACTCCTTTTGCAATAGCCTCAAAAAAAAACACATAAAATACCTAGGAATAACCTTAACCAAAGAAGTGAAAGACCTCTATGATGAGAACTTTAAAATCATAAAAAATGAAATTAAGGCAGAACTAAGGAAATGGAAAAACCTCCCATGCTCTTGGATTGGCAGGTTTGATATAATCAAAATGGCAATGTTGCTAAAGTATAGCTACAAATTCAATGCAATACCCATTAACCAACACCATTTTTTAAGGAAATAGACGAAGCAATCCAGAAATTCATATGGAACAATAAAAGACCTATAATAGCAAAACCAATCCTAAGCAGAAAGAACAGTGCTGGAGGAATTACAATACCCAACTTCAAGCTGTATTATAAAGCTATAGTAATAAAAAAAGCTTGGTATTGGCATGGACCAGTCCTGAAGACTAATGAAACAGAATTGAAATACCAGAAATGAACCCACAGAACTATGCCTACTTAATGTTTGATAAAGGAGCTAAAAAAAATAATCTGGAAGAAATAGCCTCTTTAACAATTGGTGCTGGAAAAACTGGTTCAACACATGCAACAAACTAAAACTAGATCCTTATATATCACCCTGGACCAAAATCAATTCCAAATGGATCAAAGATCTCGAAATTAAAACAGAGAGCCTGAAAACACTAAAGGAAGGAGTAGGAGAAACATTTGGGCTCCTTGGAACAGGACGGAACTACATCCAAAGACCCTGAAATGGTACAAATCAAGGAAAGGATGGACAAATGGGACTGCATCAAACTGCAGAGCTTCTGCAAGGTAAAGGACATACCTCCCAAGACAAACAGAAAGCCCACAGATTGGGAAAAGATCTTCACTGGCCATACAATGGACAAAGGCCTCATATCTAAAATACATGCAGAACTAAAAAAATTACATTCCTCCAAAACAAACCCACAAAGAACCAATAGCCTCTCAAAAAGTGGGCTACAGATTTAAAAAGAGACTTATCTGATGAGGAAATGAGAATGGCCAAGAGACATATAGAAAAGTGCTCTACATCACTGGCCATAAAAGAAATGCAAATCAAACCAAAATTGAGATTCCATCTCACCACACTAAGAATGTCCTATATCAAGAAGACTAACAATAACTAATGTTGGAGGGTTGTGGCCAAAAGGGAACCCTACTTCATTGTTGGTGGGAATGTAAACTGGTTCAGCCACTCTGGAAAGCAGTATGGAGATTCCTCAGAAGGCCAAACATAGAGCTTCCCTAGCACCCAGCAGCCTCACTATTGGGCATCTACCCAAAGTACCACAAACAAGAACACACTAAAGCCACTAGCACAGCAATGTTCATCACAGCACAATTTGTCATAGCGAGAATCTGGAACTAACCCAGATGCCCCTCAGTAGACGAATGGGTCAGGAAAATGTGGTACATATATACAATGGAATTTTATGCCTCTATCAGAAAGAATGACATTGCCCCATTTGTAAGGAAATGGAAGGACTTGGAAAAAATTATACTAAGTGCAGTGAGCCAGACCCAAAGAAACATGGACTCTATGGTCTGTGTCATGGGGAATAATTAGCACAGGTTTAGGCTTGTCACAGCAGAGGATCATAAGAGCCCACTAGCTATACTCTTATGAACATATAAGATGTTGTTAAGTGATATGAACTCCATGTTATGGAAATAAGTGTTATATTATTATTGTAATTATTTTCAACATGTGATGTGAAACCATAGCTTCTATTATTGATGATCCTCTTGTATCCCCTTCCTGTGGGTGTACCTGCATTATCTCTGTATCTTATTTGAGTACATTGGAAAATGTGTGTACTTGTATTAGAACTAGGAAACAGGAAGGGAATACCAAAATCAAGAGACACAGGATAAAAAGACAAACGACTACAAAAGCAATACTTGCAAAACTACTGTAAATCAACTGAACACTCATGGGGGGAATGTAAACGGGGCAGGAGAGAGGGGGGAATGTGGGAGGAGGTAACAAACAGTACAAGAAATGTATCCAACGACTAACATATGAAACGCTAACCTCTCTGTACATCAGTTTGACAATAAAAATTAAAAGTAAATAAATAACTTTTGGGCATCTATCCAAAAGACCACGAACAAAATCACAGTAATGCCACCAGCACAACAATGTTCATCGCAGCACAATTTGTCATAGCAAGAATCTGGAACCAACCCAGATGCCCCTCAGTAGAAGAATGGATCAGGAAAATGTGGTATATATACACAATGGAATTTTATGCCTCTATCAGAAAGAATGACATTGTCCCATTTGTAAGGAAATGGAAGGACTTGGAAAAAATTATACTAAGTGAAGTGAGCCAGACCCAAAGAAACATGGACTCTATGGTCTCCCTTATTGGGAATAATTAGTACAGGTTTAGGCAAGTCATAGGAGAGCATCACAAGGCCCAATAGCTATACCCTTATGAACACATAAGATGATGCTAAGTGAAATGAACTCCATGTTATGGAAATGATTGTAATATCACAGTTGTAACTACTTTCAACGTCCCATGTGTATCTGTAGCTTCTATTATTGATGATGTTCTTGTATCACCTTCCTGTGGCTGTACCTACACTATCTCTGTAATGTTATCTGAGTATATTGGAAACCGTGTATACTGGTATTGGAAGTAGGAAATTGAAATCAAATACCAAATTTGAGAGACACAGGGTAAAAAAAAGACAAACAACTACAAAAGCAGTACTTGCAAAACTGTTTGGTGTAAGTGAACTGAACACCTCCGGGGGGGGGGGGGGGGAAGGAAAAGGGGGAGGAAGAAGGGGGATATGAGGGACAGGGTAACAAACAGTGCAAGAAATGTATCCATTGCCTAACGTATGAAACTGTAACCTCTCTGTACATCAGTTTGATAATAAAAATTTGAAAAAAATATAAATAAATAAATAAATAAAATAAAAAAGATCTTTATGACTAAATATATTTTATCAGTGTTGTCAATATGTACATAGTTTTATTTTGTTTTCTGAGATTTAAGCTGATGTTGTCATGAACTGATCAGTTAGTCTGAAAGTCTTTTCTAAACATCTACATGGTTTTATTTAATGGATTATGCACTCTTTTCAATGATGTGTACTATTACAGAAAACATAAAATAATATATATAACTGAACTAAATTTTTTCAAAGCCTCTGATATTCAAAGTAATTCAGTTGAATAGGATGTATGTCACCTAAAAAATCAACCTTTCGCAAGCCTGAACAGCTCTGTTTCCTATAGGCTACAGGTTCTTTTACAAAAATATATTTATTATCTTTATATTTATTATCAAAGCAGTTATACAAAGGATTTCCCATTCAACAAAGCAGATGAGTAGTCATCAATAGATAGTCGTCAGTGCTACCCTTTCAACATTTTCACCTTCCCCTCCCAACCTCCCTCTTCACTTTTCTTAGTTTTGTAGGATATGTATTGTATTTAGTTTTGCAAATTAACAAGGTACTTTATAAATGCAGATTGATCTGCGTCACCCTTTCAACCTTCCCTCCCCCTTTAATCCACTGTTTTCCATTTTCCCCTTTATTGTTGCATTTGCAATGAGTCCTTGACTGTATTCTCCTTTCTTTTCCCCCTTTACATGTCTATCCCTCTTCTCTTTGCCCCTCCCCTTTTTCCAAGTACTCATTTCCTGGTGCTTGTTGGACTGTGACTTAGTCTTTCTAAAGAATTATGTACTATTTAAGCTCTTCATGGAAATGATAGGCAATAAAAAAGGTATACCTGGAATTTCAGTACTAATTTAGACATGTAGTGAAAGTGAGGCTTGGTGGAGACAGTGATTTATTTTAGCCTGTACTGTAAACATGCAGACTTAACCATAAAGTAGCAATGACAATTTAAGAAGTCTATGCATGCCCAGTCAAATTGAAGATGCTATCAATATTGAAACAGTGCTCATTTCATGTAATTTATATAATTAAAACAGGCATATATTCAGTGGAAACAAACACACTGGCACAGTGCAAAATGAAAGAGTATGCTTCTTAGAGTCAATTAAATTATAACAGACAGATGAGAAACTCATTTTAATCCATCATTTTTAAAGAACATTTTTGGTACCTGTGTGACAATCTTGGGGCTTAAACTCAGGCCTCTGAGTTGTCCCTGGGCTTTTATGTTTGAGGCAAGCACTCTACCATTTGAGTCCCAGTTCTACTTTTAGTGTTTTTTGTAGTTAATTGAAGACAAGAGTCTTCACATTTTCTTTCCCAGGCTGTCTTTGAACCTTAATCCTCAGACTTCAGCCTCCTATGTAGCTAGGATTATAGGCATGAGTCACTGATGCCCCGCAAAACACCTATGTTTTAAAAATCAAAGCACTTAGAAATTTAATATGTGTACAACAAATGTCAGTGCAGCCAGGTTCATTAAACATAAATTTGTTGACTTACAATAACTAGTAGACCCCAGCAAAATATTAACTGAAGACTTCAGTATCCCACTCTCACTAATAGAAAGATCATCCAAAGGGGGGGAAATCAACAAAGAAACTTCAGAACTAAATGCAACTACATGCCACAGAGACTTGACAGACATCTATAGAATGTTTCATCCATCAGCTATACAACACACATTCTTCTCCACAGCCCATGTGATTTTTTCCAAAACAGATCATATTTTAGGATAAGACCCATGTTCCTGCATTCTATCAGAATATAATGGAATTAAACTTGAACTCAACAGCAAAAGGTATTATGGAAAATATTCAAACACATTGAGCTTGAACAATACATTGTTGAATGACCAGTGGATCACTGAATGAATACATGAGGAAATCAAAAACTTTCCAAAATCTATTAAAAATGAAAACAGGACCTATCTATCAGCAGAGGCAATGTTAAGAGGAAAATTCATATCTCGGTGTATAGTACAAAAACAAAAGGCTAAGAATAAAACCAAACCAAGTTAGTAGGTGGAAAGACATAAGTACTAGGGCAGAAATGAACGAAATGGAGACCCAAGGAATATAAAAAAGACTCAGTGAAACACATACTGACTCTTTGAAAAACATATGATAAGAACCTAGCTAATTCACCAAAGTGGGAAAAAACCAAATTAATAAAATTAGAGATGACAAAGAGAATATCACAACAAATACCAATGAAATACAAAGTATCACAGGGAATATTTTGAAAGTATATTCAAACTAGAATATCTAGAAGGCCGGGGTATGTTTCTAGATTTAGTTGATCTTATAAATATTGAATTAGAGCATATATATATGTATATATGTATACATATATATACATATATATATATATATATATTTATTCCTTAAAGAGATTTCTAAGAAGCAATGAGGGGGAGAAAGATGGCGCCAACAGAATAGGGAGGCACCCTGACTTGCTCCAACTGAATAGCGAGCTGGGAACTCCAACACCCAACACCCCATCAATAACCCAGCAAAACCAGCAGCCAGAAGCAGTGGAGAAACTCAGGAAAACAAAAAGGAGCAAAAAAGAAGAACCAAAAATCTACACGGAGCCGGAGAATCTCCGGGGCACCCTCCCCCCACCAGCCGACCCTGGCCCAAACAGGGTCAGGCTGGGAAAGGGGAACCCGGCGATCGGCAGACAGGCTGCCAGGAGTGCAGAATTTAGATAGCAGGAGACCCCACGGACACAAGGGAGGGTGCGAACCAAGACACACACCGGCAGCGATGAGAAGTTCGGGTCCACACCGGGTTCAGACAAGGGAACCCAGCGCGCAGAAAGAGGGAACTGGGGAAGACACCACGACACTTCGCCAACCCCTGAAGGACCAACAGCTGCGCGGGACACACACACAAAGCAGCAACAGTGAGTCCCCCATTACCCCCTCACCCAACGGGAGACCAGCTATCAGAGACCCAAGCCCTACAAAGAAGCTAGATCTCCCTCCCTCCCCCTCCCCACCCCGAGGGAACAAAGAACCCCCAAATCAGGCAGGGAGCTCCCATCAGGCGCTGGGAAGTCAGTTTAGCAGGGGAAGTGCGGAGCAGCCCCAAGGCCCCACAGGTTCCTGAACTGGCAGAACCGGCCCCGCCCTCGTCCCAACAGGGGCCGGGGGGACGGCCGGCAGTGCAAGCCCCACCTGAGGTGCCTGGAGCTCGCAGACTCTTACAACTAAAATCACAGGCGCTGGTGGGCAATACCAGCCCAGCAGGGAAACCTGGGCCTGATCACGTCCCCCCCTCACAGCGGAGGCGAGGTCTGAGGGTGCTAACCCACACCGGACAGTCGATCCCACTGGGCCCCACACATACCGCCCCCCCCCAACGGACTCGCGGGAGGGCGCAAACACAACCCAACAACCCAGGGCTCGCTCTGGGAGACATATCCCGCTAAAGTGCCTGTTGTAGTGGACACACAGCACACAGGAGGGCGGGGCCCCCGGCAACAGCACCCGCTCTGGTAGGCGTACCCTGCACTGGTGGGCGGAGCCACAGCGACTGCACCTGCTGCCGTAGACATGCCTACACAGGAGGGAGGGAAGACCTACACAGATCTCCAGATGAGCAAATCACAAAGAAACATAACTCTGTTCATTAAAGGACAAGCCAACTCGCCAGCTCCAAAAAGCAGCACGACTGAAGAAGAGATGGAGACTATAAAAGCAAATGAGGCCATGTTAACAGGAATGATCAAAAGCGTCAGAAATGAAATCAGAAAACAATTCCAGGAGTTTAGAGTGGAAATCTGGAAGAACACCCAGGAAGCCAAGAAAGAAATGGAAGCAAAAATGGATACAATGCAAGCCTTCTTTAAAGAAAATCTCCACATCCTGAGAATTGAAATGCATGAAAAAATAGATTTAAAATACAACTCTTTAAAGGAAGAAATTTTCACGATCAGATCTGATATGACAACCATAAATAGCACTCTGACATCCATAAACTCCACAATTGAAACCATAACACAAAGAGTGGACCATATAGAATCCAGAATCTCTCGCCTGGACGACGAAGCAGCCGACAACAACCAGAAAATGACCACACTCCAAGAAAAGGTGAGGCTTCAGGTCAGGCTAATCCAGGAACTAATGGACAAAGACAAGAGATATAATCTGCGCATAATTGGAATAGAAGAAGGAGCTGAATACCAGAGCAGAGGGCTTAATCATGTTCTCAATAAAGTTATTGCAGAAAACTTCCCCAATCTCACAGGGGACCCCATCCAGGTAACCGAAGCCTATAGGACACCTGGCAGGCCAGACCCCAGGAAAGCCACACCAAGGCAAATAATATTCAAGACTACAGACCTCAAGATTAAAGAGCAAATTCTGAATTCAGCCAAAGCGAAGAAAGAAACTTTCTTCAATGGGAAGAGGATTTGAATAACATCCGACTTATCCACACAAACTTACCAAGCTCGAAGTGAGTGGAAGAACACCATCCAAGTACTTCAGAATAACAATTTGCAACCTTGGATCAAATATCCAGCGAAATTGGAGTTCACATTCGAAGGGAAAACCAGATCTTTCCACACCAAAGAGGAGCTAAAGGAGTATGTGAATAAAAAACCAGCCCTACAGCGAGGGCTGTACAGGAGGGGAACCCCACCCAACAGAGAAGGTAAAAGACACACAGACAGAATAAAAAAGAAACTTCAATAGCCAAAGTAAAGCAGAAAGACCAGCTCACTAAAGACAAGACAAAAAAAAGAGGAAAAAACAGCCCAAAAAGAAAATGGAAGGAGAAAAAACACCCTTATCCTTGATCTCTTTAAATATAAATGGTTTAAACTCCCCGATAAAGAGGAGCAGACTGGCAGAATGGATTCACAAACAAAAAGTTGACATCTGCTGTCTACAAGAGACCCACCTTACAGCAAGGGACAAAAACAGGCTTCGAATGAAAGGATGGAGCAAGATCTACCAAGCAAATGCACCCACCAAAACGGCAGGTGTAGCCATTCTGATCTCAGACAAGCTGGAATTCTCATTAAAGTCAACTCAAAAAGACAAAGAAGGACACTACATATTAATACAAGGAAAAATCCAGAATCAAGAAATCACGGTGATAAATGTATACTCACCGAACAAAAGAGGCCCTACATATGTCAAGCAAATTCTCACAGAATTACAGAACAAGATAGATGCAAACACAATCATAGTGGGTGACTTTAATACCCCTCTCTCTCCAAGAGACAGATCCAACCCCCAGAGGATTAGTAAGGGAGCTGAGGACCTAAATAACACCATTTCCCAAATGGATCTAACAGACCTATATAGAACCTTCCACCCTACAGAGAAACAATACACCTTCTTTTCAGCAGCCCATGGATCATATTCCAAAATAGACCACGTCATAGCCCACACAAAGAACCTCAGCAAATACAAAAGTATTGACGTCATCCCATGTATTATATCTGATCCCAGTGGATTAAAGGTAACCCCCAACAACAAAGGATACCACAGAGGCAATACACACTCTTGGAGGCTAAACCCCACGCTGCTATCCAACACTTGGGCCACAGACCAAATTAAAGATGAAATCAACGAATTCATAAGCCACAATGACAAAGAAAACACATCACAAAGAAAAATATGGGATGCAGCTAAGGCAGTACTGAGGGGCAAGATCATTGCACTCAGCACCCACATTAAAAGAATGGAAGCAGAATAGGTGAATACCCTCACGATGAAACTAAAACAACTGGAGAAACAAGAAATGACAGAATCTAAAACGGCTAGGAGGGGAGAGATCACAAAGATTAAAGAAGAGATAAATCTGATTGAAAATAGTAAGACCATTCAACAAATAAATAAGACTAAAAGCTGGTTCTTTGAGAAAATAAACAAAATTGACAGACCCCTTGCAAGACTTACAAAAAAAAGAAGAGAAGAGACTCATATACGTAAAATCAGGGACTCCACCGGAAAAATTACAACAAATACACACGATATTGAAACAATCATAAGGAGCTATTTCCAAAACCTCTACTTAGCAAAAAACAATAATTTTACAGAAATCGATCAATTCTTAGAGAAGTACAAACTGCCCAAACTGAACCAAGAAGAAATAAATCAACTAAATAAACCAATAACTTACGGTGAGATACAGGAGGTAATCAAGAACCTCCCTACTAAGAAAAGCCCAGGCCCAGATGGATTCATCAACGAATTCTACAAAACCTTTAGTGAGGAGCTAATACCAATACTCCTCAAACTCTTCCACGAAATAGAAACAGAGGGAGAAATCCCAAACTCATTCTACGAAGCTAATATCATACTCATTCCCAAACCAGGCAAAGACCCAACAAAAAAAGAGAACTACACACCAATATCACTAATGAACACAGACGCAAAGCTTCTCAATAAAATATTAGCTAACAGGATCCAGAAACTGATCAAGAAAATCATACATCATGACCAAGTAGGCTTCATCCCTCAGTCACAAGGATGGTTCAACATCTGTAAATCAATCAACGTAATTCACCACATAAACAGATCTAAAATTAAGAATAACATTGTTATCTCAGTCGATGCCCAAAAAGCCTTTGACAAAATACAACATCCATACCTATTAAAAGCTTTTGAGAGAACAGGAATAGATGGAACATTCCTCAAAACAATAAAAGCCATATACAACAGACCAACTGCTAATATATTAAATGGAGAGAAACTTAAATCATTCCCCCTAAACTCAGGAACAAGACAAGGATTCCCACTCTCCCCACTTCTGTTCAACATAGTGCTGGAATCCCTAGCCATAGCAATAAGGCAAGAGGAGGACATCAAAGGGATCCACATCGGCAAGGAAGAAATCAAGTTATCCCTATTCGCAGACGACATGATCTTATATCTGAAGGACCCAAAAAACTCAGTACCCAAACTCCTACACCTAATAAACCAATTTGGCAAAGTAGCAGGATACAAAATCAATCCACAAAAGTCAGCAGCTTTTCTATACACCAGCAATAGACAAACAGAAAAGGAAATTATGGAAACAATTCCATTTACAGTAGCCAAAAAAAGAATAAAGTACCTAGGGATCAACTTAACCAAGGACGTGACGGACCAATTTAATGAAAACTATGAAAATCTAATAAGGGAAATTGAAGAAGACACAAGGAGATGGAAAGACCTCCCATGCTCATGGGTAGGCAGAATTAATATAGTGAAAATGGCCATATTGCCCAAATTGTTATACAAATTCAATGCAATACCTATCAAAATCCCAGCCACATTCTTCACTGAAATAGAAAACCCGATCCATAAATTCATATGGAACAGCAAAAAACCTAGAATAGCCAAAGCAATTCTAGGCAAAAAATATAGTGCAGGAGGTATCACAATACCAGACTTCAAGCTCTACTACAAGGCCATTATAACAAAAACAGCATGGTATTGGTATAAAAACAGATCAGAAGACCAATGGATTAGAATTGAAGACCCAGAAATAAAACTGCCCTCTTACAGCCAACTGATATTCGACAAAGGAGCTAAAGACATACAATGGAATAAACATAGCCTCTTCAACTACTGGTGCTGGGAGAACTGGGCAGCCATATGCAGAAAACTCAAAGTAGACCCAAGCCTATCACCATGCACCAAGATCAATTCAAAATGAATCAAGGACCTCAATATCAGACCTGAATCCTTGAAACTACTGAAGGACAGAATAGGAAAGACGCTAGAACTTATAGGCACAGGAAGGAACTTCCTGAATAGAGTCCCAGGGGCACAACAAATAGGGGAAAGACTCAACAAATGGGACTACTACAAATTAAAAAGTTTCTGCACAGCTAAGGTCATAGCCACCAAAATAGAAAGACAGCCAACCATATGGGAAAGGATATTTACCAGCACAGCAACAGACAAAGGCCTGATATCTGTCATCTACAGAGAACTCAAAAAACTAAGCCCCCCCCTCAAGCCCAATAAACCTATTAGGAAATGGGCAAAAGAGCTAAAGAGAGACTTCACAAGAGAAGATATAAAAATGGCAAAGAAACACATGAGGAAATGCTCAACATCCCTGCTAGTAAAGGAAATGCAAATAAAAACAACCCTGAGATACCACCTCACCCCAGTTAGAATGGCCTATACTCTGAACTCAGGAAACAACAAATGCTGGAGGGGCTGTGGGGAAAGAGGAACCCTTCTCCATTGTTGGTGGGAGTGCAAATTAGTACAACCACTTTGGAGAACAGTATGGAGGTTTCTCAAAAAGCTCAATATAGACCTACCCTATGACCCAGCCATACCACTCCTAGGCATCTATCCTAAACAGCAAAACCCAAGATATCAAAAAGACATTTGTACTTCCATGTTTATCGCGGCACAATTCACAATAGCCAAAATATGGAAACAACCCAGATGCCCCTCCACAGACGAATGGATCCAAAAAATATGGTACTTATACACAATGGAATACTACATAGCGATTAGGAATGGTGAAATATTGTTGTTCGCAGGGAAATGGTCAGAACTCGAACAAATAATGTTGAGCGAGAGAAGCCTAGAATACAGAAAACAAAGGGGCATGATCTCCCTGATACATGACTGTTAACAAAGGGAGACGGAGAGACAGTAGAGACCAAGTCTGTGAATACTGTATATGTTCTTGATACATTTTATATTGTATATATGTCTACCTGACCTAGACAAGGGATAGAAAAACAGGAAATGTACACAAGAAATGTACACACTGCCCTACTATGTAACTGTACCATTTTTGCATAACACCTTGTAAAAAAATTTATGTTCAATTAATAAAGAAATAAAAAAAACAAAAAAAAATGAAGCAATAGGATTGGAGCTGTAATAGTTTTTCAACAAAGATAAGCAGAAGACAACATAAACTCACTGCCAAGTTTTATCAGACCTTTAAAGCACCAATGCTAATACTATTCAAACTTCCCATAAAACAGAAAGGGAAAAGATGCTACCAAACTCATAATGAGGTTTAAACTGAAGGATTTTTGTTCCAGCTCAACTTCCTTGCTGATGGATAGCACTTTACTACTTGAACTACACATCCAGTCTGGCTTTTTGTTGGTTAGAGATGGAGTCTTGAGAATCTTTTGCCCTAGCTATCTTCAAACCGCAAAGGACTCATGAGTAGGTAGCATTACACTTAAAGGTCATGTTAAAAGAATTCCCTTTTCAGACGTCTAAGATAATTTTAAATTATAAATGTTTGTTGAGTTTTAACAAATGCTTCTTCCCTACCTAGATTAATTAGGTACTATATATACATTGAGATAACTATAATATGATTTCTCTCATTTTGTAATGAATTACATAGAAAATTCTGGTTCAACATTTTACATATGAAACAAAAACAAAATTATTCTAATCTGACTATATCCCCAGTTCTTTGTTTACTCATCTGTGTCTCTTTCCCTATATGTGAATGCAGTTGTCTGAAACTTTACTTGTGCTCCCTTGAACTATTTTAATGAGATATGGTGACCTGTTTCCTGTAATGTCCTTAGCAAGGACAAATTAAAAGAAAGATAAGTTAAACAGATAAGGATAAGTTAAAAGAAAGAAAAGGTTAAGAGAAACATTTGAGTTTCTCATTTTGGTCTTAGGAAAACTAATTTTTTATATTTTGGCATGGTCACCAATGAATCTAATTGCTCACAATATTTCTTAATGGACAGTTATATATAATTACAGAATTGTTTACGAATAATTTTAATAATTTAACTTAATACTTTTAATTTTTAAAATAATTTTGAAGTCTTCAGTCTATGACACTTCTAGTAATTTGTGCTTTTCAAAATTTGTACATTTCATCTAAGTCTTATGGGCTAGACAGTAAATATAGTAGGCTCTTTTAGCCCATTAGACTCTTAAGAAATATGTTTTCTTCTGCTTTCTGTACTTTGACTATGATATCCACATAGTATTTTCTTTTCTTATACTGTGGGGGTCTGGTAAATTTTTAAATAAATTTTTAGTAAAGTTTTCAAAATCAGATTTGAAAACTCTGATCCAGTACTTCAATATTCAGGTACTGTTTCTTTAATTTCTGTTTCTGGGTCTATTTTCTACATGCTATCTATTACCTCTGCCACGTTCCTTCTTTTATTTTTGTCCATTGGTTTGTACATTTTCTACAGATCAGCACTGATCAATCCTGTTTGGCTATTTGTAATAAGACCTTAAAACACTACTTAATTTTTTTCACTTTTAAACTTTAGAAATATCACTGCGTGTTCAAAATAGATTCCTAGTTTCTCTGACTGTGTCCAGTCATTCTCTGCTTTCTTGAACATATTAATCAAGGATATTTTAAAGTTCCTAGCCTGGTATCCTGTTACTTTATAGGCAATCATATTTCCCTCATATTTAGGCATAACTCACAAATTTGAATTCTTAAACATTATGAATAAATCCTGCAGAGTGGCTCTGGATAATATTTTCCTCTAAGAAATGTGTGACGTTTTCTTTTTTTTTTTTTTGGCCAGTCCTGGGCCTTGGACTCAGGGCCTGAGCACTGTCCCTGGCTTCTTCCCGCTCAAGGCTAGCACTCTGCCACTTGAGCCACAGCGCCACTTCTGGCCGTTTTCTGTATATGTGGTGCTGGGGAATCGAACCTAGGGCCTCGTGTATCCGAGGCAGGCACTCTTGCCACTAGGCTATATCCCCAGCCCTGACGTTTTCTTTTGATCCACAGATTTAACCTTCTTGTGTAGAATTGAATTTAAAGTTCTGGAATGTTGGTGCTTAGTACTAGAATTTGACCTTTCTGAGATGTACAAAAAATCAAAGATGTCCATAGGGGTGCTTGATATTGGTGAAATTCAGAGGCCACATTAGCAGCTAGAAACTGAGCTCAGCTCTGTTCCTTTCCAGATCTGCATTTGCTTATAGTTTCTTGACGGTATTCTCTGCTGGTTAAATGGAATCAGGAGCATTTTGTGAAAACATTCATTCAGTTTTGCAGCCTGTCAGTTTCTCAATTGGGAGGTCCATTTCTTCAGTATTGTAAGACCACTGCTAAAGCTCTGCCTTCCATGCCACCAACTTGGAAATTACTTTTATAGAAAACTGAAGTGAAGTTAGCACTACTGACTTTGTGGTTCTCCCATACTCCTACCCCCAGCTGCCCTGATTCAAAGAGTGGAGCTGTTCACAATTCTAACCTTTTGCTTTCAGTTTTAATACAAAAGAAAAGAAATGAGGGTGTAAGATATCACAAGAAAAGTATTCATTGTCTTATTATGTAACTGTATCCCCTTTGCACAACACATTGTCAATAAAATTTAATTTAAAAATAATAAATAAATAAAACAAAATAAGATTTTGTTGTTCTTTGTTCCTGTTTTATTTTTGTAGTTTTATATTTGTAGAAGTTAATCAATTAAACTACTCTCATGCCTAGAATTGATATTATTATTGTGTGTGTGTGTGTGTGTGTGTGTGTGTGTGTGTGTGTGTGTGTCCCGGGGCTTCAACTCAGGGCCTGGCCTCTGTCCCTGATCAAAATTGCTGTACTGTTCGACTTCTGGTTTTTCTAATGGTTAAACAAAGATATAAGACTCATGGATTTTCCTGCTTGGGTTTGCTTTGAACAGTGATTCTCAGATCTCAGCCTCCTGAGTACCTCAGATTAATGACAGGAGTCAGTAAGCCCATCTAATCACTTATTTTTGAGTAAAGGGAGAGTTGTACCTGCCATGTGCTGGAAGTCTTTGTAAGTAGGTGCTGAGGCTCATGTGGAACAACAGCAGTTATCCAGAATGCTGACTGGCAATGGATCTTGGGCATCCTAGTCACCATACACTTAGGTATAAATAACATGTTGTTTCAAGGGCTAAATTTTCCCTAATGTCACAGATTCTCCTTGAACGTTTTTGGGGGTACTTTCAAAGGTGTGACATAGATAATAGAGATCTTTATATTTTATTGAATAGCTTCTTGAAGTCAGCACTTATTAATGGAATTTTCACTCACTCTGGTGAGATTTCAATGAATTTGATAGCTGTTTTTCCTAATGGAGCAATTGCCTATTAATTCCTCATTAGGTGAAGACTTAATATTTTTGTTTTATAAAACTAGGAGAGAAAAAATAACGAGATATTTTCAATATTAAATATGTGGTCATAGTTGTTTCTTTGGGGGGAAATATCAATCCAATTGTATATGATCAGACAATTAAATTTGAATTTGAATTGAGAGCAGATTTCATCCAAAGGGTAATTATGGTTCTTACTTCAAAGAGGTTGAGAAAAAACCATCAGTGACCTTTCAATGGATAACAGTATAAAACCAATTATAGTGAGTTAGTATTGTTAAAATTCTATGTTAAAGCTGGGCACTGATGGGTCATGATTGTACTCCTCAGTACTCAGGAGTCTAAGATCTGAGGATCAAATTTAAAAGCCAGCCTTGGCAGGAAAGTCAATGAGACTCTTATCTGTAATGAATCACCCAAAAGCCAGAAGTGGAGGAGTGGTTGAAGTGATAGACTGGCAGCCATGAGCAAAAATGACAGTGAGAGTGTGAGGCCCTAGCACAAAAAAAATTTAAAAATTCATTTTAGTTGGTCTTAGTGGAATTGTTGTTATTCCATCTCTCTCCTTCATTACTCTGGAAACTGTCCTATTCCTAGGTGCCAGTGGCTCACACCTATACTCCTAACTACTCAGGAGCCTGAGCTCTATTAATCATTGTTCAAAGTCAGCCTGAACAGAAAAACCATCAGGAATCTTATTAACAAGTGACCAGAAAAAAAAACAGAAATGGAGGTGTGGCTCAATGGTTGGGTACCAGCCCTGAGCAAAAATGCCAAGCAAGAGCTTGAGGCTGTGAGTTTAAGCTCTAGTATTGGGGAAAATAAATAAATTCAGTGTAGGGAGAACAAGTAGGAAAAGATAACAAAAAAGGACTGGGGTAGAGTGCTTCGCCAAGCAAATTCAAGTTGTGTCATCACTCCTGCAAATCAATAAATATCTACAATTTAATAAAACTAAATTTATTTAATGTAATTTATATATAAGTAAAAGTTAAATGTTACCAACAGTAAAGTTGAAAGGAAACAAATTAAATTTGTCTTTACACTTATTAGAACAAACAGGAAAATATTTGGCCACAAGAAAGGTAAATGTGGAAAGAATGGTTACAATGAGCACTTCTTAAAAGCTTCTGTTCTCAAATGATACAAAACAGACTCAATGGCAAAAATATTATTTTGGATTATGAGATGTACTTATATGATGCTGAAATCGTTAACTTACAGGAAACAAGAAGAATTTTGATTTGGAGTAAACCATTTCTCTTGTAGAGAAAAAAATGGATAGCATAAAAAAGAAGGTTGCAAACCCTAGGCACTGCTGAGGGAATTAACTGGGGCTTCTGACTAAATCAAATAGCCAAAGGATAAAAGAAGAAATAGAGGTTTTGAACAAGGTTTTGAATAAGCTCCCTATATTGAAGGTTTCTTAACTGCATAACTTTCAGAGATACACATTCTTCCCAAGCACATTTTCAATACTGGAAAAAAAAAACCTTATTAATCAAACATCAAAACATTCAAATAATCAGTACCCAAGCAAAAACATACTAACCATATCATTAAGGCAACTAAGCTAGAAATGAATAACAAAAAGCAACAAAAAAGAATCCCTATCTTTGGAAATTTAGACAACATAAATAATTAAAAAATAAGTAAACTATGTTTGAAAAATTAAGTACATCTAAAAATCATATCAAAATAAAGACACTGCAAACAGAAATTGGTTGGTCAAAGATCCAGTAGTATTTGAATTAAAAAAATTAGGCTAATATTAGTTAAAATTACAGGAGAAAATTAATGTTATTCCTACAAATGAACATGTATAATATGTGAGGAAAAATATACTCTTTATGATAGTATCAGAAATATATGTTGTCAGGTGCTGGTTTCTCATGCCTATAACTATTTGGAAGGCTGAGATCTGAAGATCTTAATTTAAAGACAGCCTGGATAGAAAGGTCTGTGAGACACATAAGTCTAATTAGTCACTAAAAAAAACCAGAAGTGAAGGTAGAGTGCAAGTTTTGAGTGGAGAAAACTAGGCAAGGCCCTGAGTTCAAGCCATAGACACACACACACACACACAAAAATATATACATCATATGCATGTGTGTGCATATGTGTGCAATTACATCAGAAGCTAGATCTACATGAGCGCTTTCTAGAAAATATTTTCAAACTTCTCAGAGGTACTAAAGAAAACTTTAAAAGTTAATCAGAGATATTCAATCGAATAAAGATTTCAGTTCCTCTCAAATTAATTTATAGTTTTAATATATATCACATAATGGTTGATTTTGTGTAATCTAATTATACATATTGTAAAATAATAAGGACAAAGCCAGTAATCATACTACTGATGAAGAGGAAGGAATCAGATGAGGGGAACTGCCTCAGGATCTTCATTGTTAGTATAATTAATGCACTATATTAATTATGACAATGTGGTATTGGCACAGAAATAGATAAGAGAACTATGAAATGTAGTCAGAATAAGACAGGATTAATACAGACTTGAAAATTAGTAAGGATATGATTCAGATACTTACACACCCATAGTCAATATGTTCAAATTCATAACGTAAACGAATGAGTAGATAAAATGTCATGTATACATATATATATGTGTGTGTACATATGCACACACATTTCTCCATCCACAAACACATGTGTACATACATACACACATATGTATATATACTTACTTGCATACAAAGATACTCAGTGGAACTGTATTTATCAGTCAGGAAGAATATTATTTTATCTGTAGGGAAATGGATGGATCTGAAAAAATTATATCAAATTTAATAAGCTGGGTTCAGAAATACAAAGCCAACATGTATTTTCTCTTATGGGAAGTTAGGTATAAATTGTAAACAAATATAGAAAAATATTCAGAGCCATATGCATGTATTCTTAACAGTGACTAAAGAATGGTATATGCAGAGGAGTACAATGGTGTAATTCTTTACAATAATGAACCTATAGTTAAAATCAATGTTAGGAAATTGGAGCATGTTTTGGAAGCAGGAGTCAAGATTCAAGGGCTTGGAGGTGGTGAATGGAGAACGAAGGGTAGCCCAGTACAATAATAATATTCAATGTACATGTGTGAAAATAAAGTGGTATAACTTGAGGGGATGTGTGGGGTTGTGAGAGACTGAGAGGAATGGGAGGGGTAACATGATTAGGATGCACTGTAGCCTTAAACTGAAACACCTTTGTAAACTACACAAAGATCATATTAAAGAGTAAGAAATAAAAAAAAATAATTTTAAAGAGAGAGAGAGAGAGAGAGAGAGAGAGAGAGAGAGAGAGAGAGAGAGAGAGAGACAGACTGTCCCTGACATATGGAGATGGGTTTGCCTGCCTAGGGAAGGACACAGGAGGTCAGCTTTAAGTGTAATATTGAACATTTTAGTCAATTCTGGATCTATTACTTCTAGGCCATGTGACTTCAATAGGTTGCTTCACTTCTGTTTTTCATTTGCAAAATGAGATTGCTAAATGGGTGGCTCACATCTGTAATAGGAGGGTGATCTGAGAATCAAAGTTTGAAGTCATTCCTGACAGAGGATTAAGGTTGAAAGGAGGCTGAGATCTGAGAATCAAGGTTTGAAGTCAGTCCTGACAGAGGGTTAAGGCTGAAAGTCAGTTGAAGAAGACAAATCAGAGACTCCTATCTCTAATTAACCAGCTGGAGGTAGAGGTTTGACTCAAATGGCAGATCATGAATCTTGAACAAAAAAGGCAAACAAAATGAAGGCCCTGAGTTTTAAGCCCTTGTAAAGGCATAAAAAGTATGAAAAGAAAAATGAAATTGATAATAATTATATGACATTTACTACTAAGCAATAATGATAGTGCACATAAATCACCTAATAAAATGCCTGGTACAAATGAAATATACCTAATAAGTAATATCTTAAACACACATAACATCTAACAATATATGTATTACACAGCTAAAACATGAATTTTCGGAATCATGGTTTAGACTTGAAGGATGTATTAGGTAGTAGTTGAAGAAATGAAAGTGTTTGCTCAATGAATATGTGCTTACTATTAGTAAGTTGGCTATTATTGAAACCTGGAGAGCTTTAAAGTAATAAGTAGTTGATATAATACTGCTAGTTTAATATAGCAATATGTAAACATCTGTTCACACAACAAGAAACTTCCTTGAGGGCCTGTAACTAGACTCTTTCATCTTGGGTATGTTGTAATTATTGCTCAGAGTACAAATAGTGTTTAATATAGTTTTCATTAAAAAAAGCTACAAGGAAGCATATTTCTGCAGAAAAGGCTAAAATACATTTTTAAAAGTACATGGACAGTTGAATTGAATTCTCTGTGTGCAATTACTTAAAGAGAGTAAAATATAAAAGATAACATAATAAAAGATAACACCAAAAACTACAAAATAAAAAATAAAGTGCTGGATCTATTTATATTAACTTGCTTCCAAGGATAGAAGCAGTCACTAAATATCTAATTACTATTTCCATAAATAATCCCACCTTAACCTGCTTGTTTTAAATTTTGGAAATTATATAACTCAACATTATCATTTTCTGTTATATAAGTCACTGGCCTTCCAAAATTTTAGAAAACATACGTTAGTCAATCTATATGAACTGAAAGAATAGAAACATTGAGAACTGTGTTTCTAACTATACCAGTTCTATTTCCCTTCAAATATAACCTTAAATGATTTTCAAGAAAGAAAGTGACTAAGAAAAGATATTCATCTGGCCCCCACATTCTGCAACTAACTAAAATCTAGACTATTGTATAACTTATATTCACAAACAAAGCATATTTTGTTATGATTATAATTTGGTATGTGACACTCTAATTGATTCATTTATATGGTTTAGTAATAAGAATAGTATAATAATTTATTAACATATTTACTATAAAGGTGGAATCTCAGTAAACTGTTTTCCATTTCTAACAGGCAGGCATGTAAATTAAGCCTAAACAGCTAACGTAAAACATTTAAAAAAAATAATTCACCATGCCCACTCTTGAGTACATTTGATGTGAGCTGGCCAAAAACTGGAAGCATATAAAATAAATTGCACTTAGTCTAAGCTATTAAAATAGAAAATCATTCAACAGTTGCACTTCTTTCCTGCACAATTAGCAAACATCTAAAGGTTATTTGAAAAATCTTGTCTTCATAAATTGAAGAGCTTTTATGAAATAAAAAGTGCATTTGGGATAATATTTGTAACATTTTTTAATGTAAGTATAATTTTCCCCAAGAGAAAGTAATGTTTACATTTGCTCTCTCAAAATTTAAATATTAAAGCCTGTGGACTGTAAGACTAAAAAACTCCAAATAAATGTAAGGACATGTTCTTCTATATATACCATTTTGCATGTGTTCTTAACATCAAATGCCAATGTTAGTATATTTATGGATGCAAAGTTAACTACAGGTTAAATGAAGAGAGCTTGTAGAAGAAGCTTTTCCCTCTTCTCAATAATGAGTGTAAAAATAATGATTAACATATTGATACTGTTTTTAGTGATACCTTTAGGAGCTAATAAAAAGACAAAAATATTTACATTGAATTTTCCCTTTAAGCTTGATTATTAAAACCCACCAACGTCAACTTTATTAAAGCCAGAAGAACACATGTCACAAACTTAAATGTTGGAGATGTAGATATTGACAAATATTCCAAAATTTGTAAGGTCTGAGAGCAATTAAGATTATATTATTGTATGGACACTTGAGTTTTGTCTTCTTTCAGTGAAAGAGGGATATGACAAACATGAAAAAAAAAAACTAAACCTCTTTTGGGATGAAGATAGACAAGATTAATAAAATTCCTTTTGTTTCTATACATTCATTTTGTTATTAAACACACTATATCAGCTAATAAATTCTGTTTGTATTTTGTATTTGGGTGCAGAAACATTCTTTGAGGAACATTTCATCCAAAACTTTTCCCTTTCTTCCTTCCCTTCCTTCCTTCCTTCCTTCCTTCCTTCCTTCCTTCCTTCCTTCCTTCCCTCCTTCCTTCCCTCCTTCCTTCCCGCCTTCCTTCCCACCTTCCTTCCTTCCTTCCTTCCTTCCTTCCTTCCTTCCTTCCTTCCTTCCTTCCTTCCTTCCTTCCTTCCTTCCTTGCTTTTCTCACTTTCTTTGTCTCTGTTTTTGTGTCATCATTCTTTTCTTCCTCTCCCTTTCCCTCTCCTCTCCTCCTCTTTCCTTCCTTCCCTTCCTCTTCCCTCCTCTCTTATCCCTTCCTTTCCCTTCTCAATCTTCCTGCATTCCTTTCTTGTACTGGGGCCTGAACTTAGGCCTGGGCATTGTCCCTTGGCTTACTTCTCAAACCTGTCACTCTACCACTGGAGCTAAAACTCTGCTTCCGTGTTTTGCTGGTTAACTGGAGATAAGAGTCTCACAGACTCTTCTGCATAGGTTAATTTTGAATAGCAAACCTCGGATCTCAGCCTTCTGAGTAGTTAGGCATTAGCTCTCTGCCTTTATAATCTGTTTTATTTCCCTATACCCACTTCTCTTTAACCTTAAACTTAAAATCTGAGTTATGGTTTAGCCATTTGCATGAATTATTCAGTGAACCAAGACAGGAAAACAGATGAACCACTTAAAAGGGAGGTGTGTACATCTAGAGATAGAGATAATATTCATCTACTCACACAGAGCTATCTTGTCATTACTGCATGGACAAGAGATGTGATATAATCCGTAGCCTAAAATAAAATTCTGAAGACAATGATATGGAATGTAAATCATTAGGAGCAACATGTAGTGAGAACTACTTTGAAAACACTGGTGTTCAAGTGATGGCATCTATGTTACTATTTAGTAATGTTAAGTTCATGTCATCAAATTTCTTTTACAGTCCCTCATAAGAACCCTAGTATTAGCTGACTTTAACCACATTGAACATTGGCTTTGGGAAATGCTGTGATGCTTTCTGAATCCTTTCATTGACTCATAAAATAAAGTCTACCCAAGGAAATATGTACTGCATGTTTTATATCATGTAATCAGGAGAGAAGATGTACACAAGGAGCCAGAACATAAACTCTTAAGTGTAATTATAATATCTTTGAGAATATAAGCTAAGTTTTGAAAAATAATAAAGTTCTAGCCAGGCATAGTTGTACATGCCTGTAATCCCATTTACAGAGGAGGCTTAAGTAGTAGAACTGAGACTGAGGCAGGCTTGGCAAGAAGTATGAGATTCTATCTGAAAAATAAAGCAAACTGAAGATGAATGTGGGACTGAAGTGCTATAGCAGTTGCTTAGCAGCATGAGGCCTGAACTCTAACCCCAGTTATGCCACAAAGAGAAAAAAATAATAAAATCCTTAAATATAAGAACGCAAAAGATGGCTACTATTTATGACATATAAATATATTTTATCATAGAAGTTGATGACATTTTTAAGATTTAAAAATTAAGATGAAGTCAGGGACTGGTGGCTCATGCCTGGAATCCTAGCTACTCAGAAGACAAAGATCAGAGGATTGTAGTTCAAAGCCATTCAGGATGGGAAAGTCCCATGAGACTCTTTTTTCCAGTTAACCATTCAGTAAAAGTTAGAAGTGGTTCTATGGCTCAAGTGGTAGAGTGCTAGCCTTGAGCAAAAGAAGTGTAGGGACAGAGTCCAGGCCCTGAGTTCAAGCTCCAGGACATTATCTCTCTCTCTCTCTCTCTCTCTCTCTCTCTCTCTCTCTCTCTCTCTCTCTCACACACACACACACACACACACACATACACACACACACACATACACACACAAAAAATAGTTACGATGAATACAAAGAATTATAAAATCTATGTGAATGTTAGGTACAAAGAATATAAATGAGAACTAATATTATATAGATCACAATCTTTCTTCATGGCGTTAGTGATGAGGCTATGGAATAGTGATAGAAAAACTGCTCTTATTCTATGCTAGTGAACTACAACATTTTGATGACTTTATTCTGAAGTCACTTCTTTCTCCTGCTACTAGGATTTGAACACAGTGCCTGGAGCTCTTGGTTGGCTCTTTCCCTCATGATTGTCTCGCTGATTGAGTCATACAGTCATACAGCCATTACAGGCATTTTGCTGTTTAGTTTAAGATTTGTCTCGCAGGCTTGTCTGGCTGGTTGGCTTCAAACCTTGATCCTCAGGTCTCAGCCATCTGAGTAGCTAGGAGTAGTAGGTGAGGAGCTGCTGATACCTGGCTTCTGTTTTGTTTTCCTTTCATTTCATAGCACTTACTCTCCAACTTGTACTAGAAGTTTCATGATTGAGGGGTATGTGTGCATGCATGCATGTGTGTGTGTGTGAGAGTGCACTTACACATGTGCTTTTGTGTGTTACAGCAGTTGAAGAAATAAGAATGTAGTTAAAAGAATAACTAGCCCAAGGATGTCAGTAGTTTGTTCTTTCTCAAAACAAACATTTTTCCTGCATTCCTTCATAGTATTTTTTAAAAAGATCAAATGTATATCACTTATGAAATTTACTGCTAAAAAGCGTGAGTTCACAATAATAGCTCTCATATTAGCTTAAGGGAGATCTTGTTTAGCTATAAATTTTAGTGACTAAGTTTACATATCTGCTTTCATAAAATAAAGTCTTAGTTCTTATGGGTTTTAAGCTATAGAGAAAGAAATAAAAGGAGAAAACAGCAAAGTGCTTAGGAAAAATAGATGCACAAGAAATTTATTTTTATCCTTTTAGGTCTACCTATCTCCCTTCCACCTTTAACAAATAAGACTACTCTTATTAATCCAGAAACTTTTTTGCTTTGTGTCATAACATTTCTATTCAGGTCAAGTTGGCAATTTCCCCCGAATTAATTTTGGCTTTAATACACAAACATAATTCACTCTGTATAAAATCACAGATCATTACAAAGTAGCCTAAACATTTTGTCTTTCCTTTGTTTTCTTCCTGAAATAACATTTAAAATTGCTCATCTAGATTGTCAGACTGTGAAATGGTTAGTAGGAACATGAGAAATCCAGGAAAAAGAAATCTTTGGGATATATTTTACTGTGCAACAGCATCAGACATTCAGAATGCTGTTTTTAACATTTATATTTGATGGGACTCACTTTCTTCAACCAGAAAATTCCTTCCATCTAACTTCTATTTCTGAAAACTGGTTAATAACAAATTGCGGTTATGCTTCTTCCATGAGCCTGCATTCATTAAGACAGAACATGAATAAGGTGTTTTTTTTCCAGTAAAGGACACTATTAATGATTCCTCACACATGATGCAGATGTGTTATGTATTTTCTTATCTTATTAAGTGTACCATCTACTGTGACAGCAGAATTAAGGAGCTGTAGAAGAGTGGAGCAAATAATAGCCTGGGAGGAAAATCTGCTTCCCCCCCCCCCCCCCGCAAAAAAAAGCTATATTATGTTTACATAGCTTTCACATGAAAATGATAGTGTTGAGAAATTTTGACAGATACTGTTTTGCAAAACTTAAAATATTTTTCATTTGGTTCCTTACATGAAAAAACAAAACTTACAGATGCAACACTAAAGGCTACATTTGTGAATGTCATCACATTATAAGGGAAATTGGGCACCACTAAAGTTATAATTGTAAGAAAAAGTTATATGTATCTGACAGTGGAGACTACCAAACACCTTGTTGCTGGTTACAGAGTAGTTGGGAAAAGCTCAAGCTGTTGGATTATTTTGATGTGATATTTCTAGACAATATGAACAGCGTTGCCCACTCACCTGACCCTTCCCCTGGGGCGCTCAGATTGCTCTGACATGAAGCTTGTGCTGCTGAGGCGGGAGGCACTGCTGGCTCGAGAAATGGCAGACACATCACTGACATCGCTATCTGAAGACTTGGCAGAGACGTTATCACAGCTTCTGTACTGATCTGTATGTATATTATACTAAAGATTAAAAACAAGAGAGGGTGAGCTCCATCATCAGATCATGGTGAAAGACAGAACTAAACAAAAGACACGATGGTGAGGTTAATGAATATTTAAACCACACAAAACTAGCCTGCACCTTTGTAAAAAGTTGTGGAAGCCAAATGAGCTCAAACATTAAGGTAATAAGTGATTTCCAATATAAGAATCTGATATGCTCTCAATAATAAGAAATGGTTTATGAAAACTGAACACATAATATCAATGCCTGGATGGAAAATTTAGTGAATTATTTACAAGTGTTTAAAACATGCTTTTCCCCCTACTCCATTAGTTCTTCATTTCTTGCTTTTATTTTTACTATTGCTTGTTTTCTTTACTTTTAGTTCTTGTTGTATATACTTACATCTGTCTATACTTGTTCACTTCTTTTAAAGCTATTCTATTTGCCTATAGACTTTATTCTAAGAAATGGTAATCTATCAGATTTCATATATGTGAAGATATCTAGAAGATATCTTCACTGAACACAGGGCTTGGGCTTCAGTGAGGGTTTTGGCAGAGTAGTGTAACAAAGGCAATGGTCTCTGATCTTTCTTCCTTTGGCTAGGCATTTTCATATTTAAATAATTATTCCAGTGTCAAAAGTAAAATACACTATTTCTACTTGCATTTCAAATACACATGAATTTAAATAGCATTGAACTTGTCTTCGACATTCATTTTCTATGATTTTCTGAATCATCAGGTGAAAGATTAAAATATGCAGACATATAAAGGGAGTTAGTTATCTATACTTATTTCTGCTCCAGTTTTCTTTTCTGTTGTTTTTTTTACAATGGTCCCCATAGTGACTAGCTTATGAATTATACATATGATAATTATACTAAGTAGCAAGCTTATATAATGAGAAGAAGTTTTAAAACATAGGACTAGTTCCTTTATCTTTTATAGTCTTTTGCCTTAAGGATAAGATACTAAGTATTCTTACACAAAAATATATGTATATATAACTATGTACTTGAGTATTTTACATTTCCTGCCATTCAATTTAAATTTATATTCATGATTTTTATACTTATGTAAAATAAAGATGTGAAAATACTAATTAGACATTAAACCTACAGAAAAATTATCTATCCTTGTTGCCTCTTATACTAAAATTTGGATTTATATGTACAGAAAAATACTTCTAAATAGTATTTCATAAAATAATCCTAGACAATTTGATCCCTTTTCCCTCATAAACCTTCATGTAGTTTAATGCTAAAATATTTAATGATTGATTTTATTCTTTACCTGTCCTATATTAACTGGTGAGAGAATTTTCTATCAGATATGAAGAACAATTACTATATTATAGAATATCTTCAAAATTAATTCTCTAAAGGATTCATCAAAATTATATGATGGAAAGCCATATGCTTAATTACAATATTTTATACATCCTGTTATGCCCAGAACTAAGGTCGTTATTCAAATGGTGTTTGATCTTAACTCAACAACTTAGTGTATTGAAAATAATATATTGAATTATTACTCAGTTTGGTAGCAAATAGACATATCAGATATTGTGAACCTAAAAGGCCTTTTAATTTCATCCAGAGCTATTTCCAATTTACAAGTAAGCACTAAAATCTTAAATTGATCATAAAGTAGAACGTGATTACACACATAACTTGTAAATTACTGCTTTTAAACAATTGTGACCATACAAATAGGCTCTGTACAAACATACTGGAATGATAGCTTGTTTATGAAAGAATAGTAAATAATTAAGATCTAATATTCCATGAATTTATCAAGTGTATAGCATTTTCTAGCACTATCTTGCCACTCATGACAAATGATGGTTGGCAATTGCCAGTATTAAACAGTAGCATAGCATAGGAATGCATGAAAATATTCCTCCAATCAAGAGAGAATCTTCTTTTTATAAAAACCATCACTTCTTCAATTTATTTATCTAGATCCCTTAGCTATTCTAGTGAACAGGCAGGATGAAAATGTCAAAAGAAATTGTTCTTTATGAAAAAGAAAAATCTACCATTTTGAAACAAAAAGTTGGATTTCTTCACTTTCATTTTTAGTCTATTACATTTACATGAATGAAAGATAATTTATATTTTATGACAATATTTCTCGATTTATCTAAGCATGGTAAAATTTAAATAATTACCTTAATTGTTCCTTCAGCATGACTTGTTAAATTTCCTAGCTAGTAGTTCCATACTTTAGTAGAATAACGAAAATTTGAGGAACACCATATCCTCAGAAAAAAATTGTACTTTGTGTACAACAAGAAGGTACGTTATTGATGGGACAGAGGATCTAAACATAGAACTTCTGTTTTTAGAAGCAAGTAATAAACACTCCACAACTACTACAAAGATCATGCCATCCATCTTACTGGCTGCTTCTGTGGTAAAGAAATCTATGTGCTTTTTAAAACGTGAGCTCAGCAATGTGAATCGGGGTTCCAACTGCAACCCATCAGTGAGGTATGTGACTCTGAATAATATCAATGGAAAAATAGCATGTGACATATTTCAAGGATACCAAAACAGTTTTGTGGTTTTTCAAAAGCAAACTTGGTGCTAATTCCTTCATCAAAGAGGATGTTAGTTGTTTAAACCCACAGATGAAGTAAACTGAAGGAAAAATAGTCAGTGAGACCCAGTCAGCAGAAGAACCCAGGATTCATGGAGCACAACTTTAATTCCAATTATGTGGAAAGTGGTGTGTGTGGGAGATCTCTACCTGAGAACAGCCCCAGAAAAATGGTAAGAATTGTTTGCAAAAACAATTTAGAAAGTGGGGACATAATTCAAGTAAGATAGTGCTTAACCTATCAAGTGTGGTATCATTAGTTCCCAGCACAGTACGACTATAAAGGGAAAAATATGCTGTAAGTGCATAAGGTCATTACAAAATATCAATACTAAGGAGGCTGAGATCTGAAGATCCTGATTCATAGCCAGCCCAGGCAGAAAAGTACATGTGACTCATTGCTTAACCATGAAAAAGAAAAGACAGAAGTGTAGCTGTAGTTCAAGTGGTGGAGTAGCAGCCTTGAGCAAAAAAAAAAGCTAAGGGACAGCTAATACTCAGACTAGAGTTCAAGCTCCCAGTGTTGGCATGCTTGTATACACACACACACACACACACACACACACACACACGTTAATAAAGGAGATAGGCACCAATGGCCTCTGCCTGTAATTCTAGGTACTCAGATGGCTGAGTATAGTTGTTTGAAGCCAACCTAAGCAGAAAACTTCTGTGAGACTTTTATCTCCAATTATACAGCAAAAATCCAGAAGTGGAACTGTGGCTAAAGTGGTAAAATGATAGCTTTGAGCAAAAAGGCACAGGGACATTGCCTATGCAGTGTGTTCAAGACCCAGGATTGACACATAAGCATACACACACACACACACACACACACACACACACACACACACACGAGTTATTAAAGAAATAAGGTTCAAAACATAATCTCTATTATATTCATAATAACACAGGTACCTAGCTATAGCAATAAAAAGAAATATTTGCAAAATAAAGTTAAAAATGTTTAGTGTTAAATAATAAAAAAGGAATTTAAAAATCATATTTCCATATATAAATTTGTCATCTCAATTTAAGACAAATATAATAATAAAAAACTATAAAAGCATTAATCCAAAACATGATAATAGTAAATTAGTTGTTGTTTTATCATCATTAGTTCCTCTCACATATTCTTTCAAGATTTTTAAGCTACCTTACTTTTTGTTTGTTTGTTTCTTTGTTTTTATGGTTGTGGGCTTGAAATCATGGACTGGGCACTGTCCCTGTGTCTCTGTGTGCTTGAGCCTAGTGCTCTACCATTTGAGCTACAGCACTATTTTGGTGTTTTGAGTGGTTAGTTGGAGATAAGAGTCTCACAAGGACTTTTCTGCCCTTCAAACCATAAGCCTCAGATCTCAGCCTCCTGAGTAGCTAGGATTACAGGTGTGAGCCACCAGTGCCCAGCTAAGCTACCTTACTTTTACTCTCACTTTTATTGTAACTACAACTAAAATCATTTTAGGTGCTATATTTGATATATCAAAATATCAAAATGTATATGTATATATATTTATATATATATATATGGTATACATATTTGAAAGGCATGGATTTTTTTTTAAATAAAATAACCAGATGCAAAGAGAGGGAGAAATGGGTGAAAGGAGCTGTGGAGAAACCAAAATTAAAAGCCCTATGAGAACCTGAGTTAGGCTGGAATAATGTGCATGTTTCAGTGATAGACAAACCAGAACTAGTGGTACCAAAGTCCCAAAACACCCTATGTAGAGGCTTTATTAATGGGGATAAGTTACCTCCACTCTTCAGAGGCCACAGTCATAAATTAGGTAAATGAGTAATATAAGTAGAAGAGTTCCAACTGTCTTTAAGCTGTACATTTCTATGATCCAGGGAATTTGGCATCTTCCTAAATCAGGCAAGCCGCCTTTTGAGTGACAAGATCTTCTAGCATAATGCTAGGTTAAGAACTGCACAGCATTGTTTTGTACATGTTTTGATTGACTGATTAGTAACTAAAGTCCTTGTTCAGAATGATATCAAAATGTTTTCAGTCCTAGTTGCTTACTGTTCTTTTCAATTTCACTTTTGACATAATACTAAGAGATCAGTAAAGCACTTCTAGCTTTAATGAAGCCTTCTCAGTTAAAAGAAAGTTAAAATAAGTGAATCTAAATGTGAAAGAAAAAAAAAACATAATTTCCCTGCTCTTCTATCTCTTATTGCACTTGTAGATTTTCTTTTTTAAAGTCAAGGATGATATGCATGAAGGTAAAAGATAAGTAAGCTGATTCACTGGGACTATCATAGTGAATAAAGCACAGAGATGATGTACAGAGCTAGCAAAGGACAACTCAGAGAAATCATTTTCATTTGCTTAGAAATCTTTTTTTTACTTTATGGATTTTTATTTTTTTTATTTTTTTTCAAATTGTTATTATCAAACTGATATACAGAGAGGTTACAGTTTCATACTTTAGGCATTGGTACTTTATGGATTTTTAAAAAGTTATTGGAAATGCTTTGGGATTTGGGTATGTTCTGGCCTCACTGAATCACACTGGCATTCTGCATTGTCTTGGTTGGACACCCTTTTGCATCTACCTTAGGGTGTTGCATGATAGACTATCTAAAATGCAAGGTACAAATGATAAATTATATTTTGTATTTGCTTCTAATTTTTGTATTAGTCACTGAATATACATGATGAGAAATCTCCATTATTTCCAACCCTGGGGTTTTCAGACTATACTACAAGGTAATTCTATAGATTTAATATAATTTTTATTTTATTTTATTTTTGATGGTTACTTCCAAGGACTAAATAACAAAGATAGACCTGCAATGATTTCTGCCACTTTTGCAGTATTTTAAAAATAAGACTTAGGGGCTGGGGATATGGCCTAGTGGCAAGAGTGCTTGCCTTGTATACATGAGGCCCTGGGTTCGATTCCCCAGCACCACATATACAGAAAACGGCCAGAAGTGGTGCTGTGGCTCAAGTGGCAGAGTGCTAGCCTTGAGCAAAAAGAAGCCAGGGACAGTGCTCAGGCCCTGAGTTCAAGGCCCAGGACTGGCAAAAATAAATAAATAAATAAAAATAAGATTTAGGGGAGGTGGTGGAAAGAGTGACAGTGATCGAGATCTACTTGTACTCATAGCATTATGGAGGTTCCTCAGAAGGCTAAACATAGAGCTCACCTATGACCTAGAAACCCCACTTTGGGGCATTTACCCAAAGGACCACAAACAAGGCCACACTAAAGCTACTAGCACAACCATGTTCAGACTAGCACAATTGACCATCGCTAAAATATGGAACCAACCCAGATGCCCCTCGGTAGAAGAATGGATCAATAAATTGTGATATATATATACATATATATATGTACATATATGTATATATATGTATATATATATGTATATATACATACATTCTGATATATATACATATATATGTACATATATATGTATATATATATATCAGAATTCTATGCTTCTATCAAAAAGGATGACATTGCCCATTCGTAAAGAAAAGGAAAGACTTAGAAAAAAAATCATACAAGGAGAAGTGAGCCAAACCCAAAGAAACATAGTTTCTCCCATTGGTATTAATTAGTATGTCTAGTATAGTCCTAGCAGGTGATCACAATAGTTCAATAACTATGTACATATGATCACATATGATGATGCTAAGTGAAATGAACTCCAAGATATGGAAACAAATGGTTTATCATTATTTGTTGTTATTTTTAATGTGCTACATGAAATTGTTACTTTTTTCCTAAATTGACATGTTGAATTGACACCAGCTTATACAACTACTTAAAGATAATAAAAAAGGAATGTAAATTTAAATATTAAAAATGAACTAGAGATAACATATATAAATATCGACATGTAAATTGATAAACAAAGTGAACATGCAGAAAATATTTAAGGCAAACCACACAATGAATGCAAAATTATTCAATGAAGCATAAAATTCTATAGTATTTTAAACTTATTAGATAGCAGTTTATAAACTCCTGTGTCTTCCTAGATCCTAATATTGAAATATAAATTAAGTGCTCACTAGCTTTTGAAATCGTGTGATTTTCAGCTTCTAAGAGTTTGAAATTAGTTAATTTTCTTACCAGTCAGATAAATAAAAACTATCAAATAATATGATTTTTGTCATTAAGTAGTCTCAATAGGAAATATGAACCCCAAATAATATTTAAGACTATAAATATGTATTATGACATTTAACCTGCAACATTTCAATAACATTCAGGTAATAAAATGCCTTCATATATCCTGCCCATGTCTGTGAATTTGATTGATGATGATTAACTAATACCAACATAGATATCAATGCTTTATATATTTTTGGAAAAAAGTAAACCCAAGTTCCTAAAACATATTTTAATAGTTATACCTTATGAAAGTATCGAGAGGTGAGGTAGGCTTTGATAGATCATACCACACAAGGTTGTTATTCAATGATAACGTCCCTTACATTTCTGAGCTTGATGATCCTGCTGATACACACACAATATACTATTGGAAGGGGGGACTGTCAGTTGGACACTTCTGGTTTTACCTTGGAATATTGCTCGCGATCAAGTTCTTGACTAGAACCAGACCCTGTTGTCTGCTTAAATCGATGCACTTTCATTTTCATCTGTCTTGTTCGCTCCTCCACTACTAAGCTTGCTGTAAAAACACACAATGGAAGCCTATTAAAACATGGGAAACACTTTTCAGGAACTGAATGGTTTCAGATTTCAATGTTTTTGAACAGGATTCAAGTAAATAAGTGTCTAAAATAACATGTGATTATTAAATCAAACAAAATGCAAGCTATACAATCGTAGCCACTATTAATGTCAAGATAAGCATGATTTAAATTACATAGAATGGTTAACACAAATGTTAGTAACAGATGATCAATTTATAACTGATTATATAAGACCACTCAATTGGTAAAGTCACTCAATTGGTTGTTGATTATATCTATATAGAGAAAACCCATTTCCGTACTTTGCACATCACACATATATTCACATGCTTACATGCGTGCACAAGCCTTCCTCAGGTAGCAGTATCATCTAAAACTTGTTTACTTGGAAATCATCTGCTTTCCAGGGACATTGTTATTAAATCATAAATCTACCAGTAGCTTCTGATATTATTTTCCAGTGCTAAACATGGCCTTGGATAAAACATTGTCATTCTCTTTTTCATGGATCTGTATGAACAGTATAAAATTCCATATAAACAGCATACAG
Source organism: Perognathus longimembris pacificus (assembly GCF_023159225.1). NCBI lineage: Eukaryota > Metazoa > Chordata > Mammalia > Rodentia > Heteromyidae > Perognathus > Perognathus longimembris. The sequence goes on along the minus strand of NC_063169.1, from coordinate 32,751,456 downwards.
TTCATAAGTCCTGAAAATAAGATATGTTAATTTAACAGTTAAAATAATAATAAGTAAAGAAATACATACCTTCTAAGCCTTTACTTATCTCCTAAAACAATAAGTTTGGCTATCTAGGAAAAACCATAGTTTTTAATAAAGTATGGCTTAAATTAGAATTCATTATAAACAACCTGGCTTTGAAAATCTGTCTTTAATTCCTGAAGTTTTATAAATGAAAGGAGGAAAAAGACTGCGTGAAGCTTATATCTGTCTTTGAATGTGATGTAAGTTTATTATTAATTGTTTGTCAATTTCTCGGACTACGCAGACTACAAAACAAGTGTTAAGGTTTATTCCTTGTGGCAGTCCTGAGTCTTGAATCAAGGGGCTGTGTACTGTCCCTGAGATGCTTCTGCTCAAGGCTAGCACTCTACCACTTGAGCCACAGCACCACTTTTGGTTTCTTTGGTAGTTTTAGTGGAAATAAGAGTCTCACAGAATTTCCTGCCTAGACTGTCTTCAAACATTGATCCTCAGATCTCAGCCTCCTGAGTAACTAGGATTACTGGTGGGAGCCACTGTATGTGTATAGTACAAGAGGAAAATGGGGAAAAATTTAGCAACCTAAGTTTGTCACTGTTAATATGTCTGATTGACTTGACTTCTGATTTCATCCCTTACAAGGAGATTATAAAGAAATTGACAAAATTTTCTATTATAAATTGCCTAAATGTGGCCTATTATTCTTCCTAAACAATGCTGCTACTACCATTAATAAGCATATAAGTAAATTTTATCATTTCAAGTACAGTGTTTTAATGAAATTTTTATTCATACCGATACTATGTTGTTAAAAGTTTAACACTGCTCAATTCAGTGAGTTAAAAAGAGACAAGATCCATTTCTACAATCACAAGTGCGTGAGTTAAAGCAATGACACACTTGTTTTACTTCAGAGACAATAAATGGTGACTATCATTATGACAGAAAGATGGTTCAGTGAAGAGCTGAATGTACAGCAGTCCTGAAGTCATTACTCAACAACACAGCAAGAGTCAAGGAGCAATACAGATGCTACATGATAGTAACTGCAAGATGAAACAAAGTTATTAGAATGTGTTATATTTGCAGGAAGCCATATGCAATATAAAAAAATGAGTTTATATCTGCTCCTGTCTCCTGCCAATGGTACATGTACCTCGTGGAACTGCTCAGTCATTTGCAGTGAGCTTTGAAGAAGCCAGATGGTTTATAATCCATTAATTCTATACTTGAAACTTAAGGCAATTCAATTCAGAATTCCCACCTTCTAAATGAGCAGATTTAAATGTTATTATCTTTTGGTGAGCACAGTTAAGCTAACAACAACTTCAAGAATTTTAAAATAGTTTTTTTTTGTTGTTGTTCACAGATTTTAGTTCACTTTTATTATTTGTAGTGTGTGTGTATGGGTATGTGTGTCTGTCTGTGTGCAGACTGGTACTGGGCTTGAATTCAGGGCTTGGTGATTCCCTTGGTTATTTTACTCAAGGCTGGTGTTCTGTGACTACAGCCACCCCTCCACTTCTTGCTTTTTTGCTGGTCAACTGAAGATAAAAGTCTCACAGACTTTTCTGCCTGGGTTGGTTTTGAACCTTGATCCTCATATCTCAGCCTCCCAAGTAGCTAGGGTAACAGGCATGAACCACTAGTACCAAGCTAAGCAACCTGAAGTTCTTAGGAAGTTAATGAGTCGACCCTCAGGATTAGTTCCTAAGAGCTGCTTGTTTAAGGCAGTTTTAAAATGGTTCCAGTGACTGAACCTTGCCAAGACAATGTCTTATGTCACTAAGAGGGTTATTTGTTTTTTATATGGTTACATTTAAATCTTTAAATTGCAAAACTTGAAACTAAATCATAAGGAATTCCTAAATAAGAGTTATCTGAAAAATATTTTAAATTGACTTCATTCTTATGTTGTAAAGATAATTAGTGTACTAAAGTTATTTTTAAAGAATTTGTTGGGGACATTGTGTAAATAATTTGATGTGGATATTGTGTGTAAGTGTGTGCACGTGCACACACGCTCCAGTAGTACTGATGCCTCCCCAACTTGCTTAGATTTTTTCACTTAAGGGTAGAGCTCTCCCCGTTGAGCCACAGTTCCACTTTTGGCTTTTTGGTGGTTAATTGGAAATAGGAACATTCCTCATTTTGTCTACACAGGCTACCCTTCTTTTTGCAAGTCCTGGACCTTGGACTCAGGGCTTGAGCACTGTCCCTGGCTTCTTTTTGCTCAAGACTAGCACTCTACCACTTGAGCCACAGCGCCACATCTGTCTGTTTTCTGTATATGTGGTGCTGGGGAATTGAACCCATGTATATGAGTCAAGCACTCTTGCCACTATGCCATATTCCCAACCTACCCAGGCTGCCTTTACACTGTGATCCTCAGATCTCAGAATCCTGGGTAGTTAGAATTAAAGGCATGAGCCATTAGTGACCAGCTGAAGAAGACACAGTTTAAATGTCAAACACGGGGGAAAAAAATCTCCAAATTAGTGTTATGCTTGAAGTCAAGCTGGAGCTCTTGATTCCCATCAAAAGTGAAGTTGCTACTCTCATTTCTTGCTCGTGAAGAAAAATAGAAGCAAAACACGAATAGCTTATTATTTGCTTTATATTATCATACAATATTGTACACGTGTTTGAGATGTTCTCATTATTTCCCGATAACATACAGTTAGTGATTAGCCTGAAATAACTGTCTTATACAAGTTACTGTGCTTCAACATCATTTTTTATTCATAAGTACTGGAGTCCTTCAGTGTGAAAGTTGAAGTTCTTGAACTTTGTTAGAGATTTTGATTGTTTTCCATTTAATTTCCAAGCTGCATATTATAAAACAAAATGACATTATTTCTAGACTATAGGTATAGCAAGGTAAATAGTAAGGCCAATTTATCAAGTAAAATGGAATACTAATAACATAATTAAAAAGAAAGACAATTTTAATAATTTATATAATTTACATAAAGAATATTCATCAAATGTGAATTAAGTCCACCAATTATGTCACTATAAGTAAAATTAACCAAGTCCCAGAGAAAACTCAGAGATCTATTTTTCACTTTTTAAAAGTATGATTATTGACTGACATTTAAATTTCTTTTACTTTTGTATATTTTAATTCTAATAAATAATACAATAAAAATAATAAAATAGAAGACATTTTCCAACATTTCCCTGAATCCTCACCTTAAATTCAAACTCCAGGAACAGTCTGAAAGTCAGTAGTATTATAAGCTAACAAAATCATTAAAATGCTTTGTTAACGACTTAAAAAACAGACATTAGGGTTTTAAGTTCTTAAAATTGTTGCATAGTAAAACTTTAGTAATTCCTTTCATTTCTCCAGTAATGTATTTTCATTTGGTTTTTGATAAAAAGTTGCTATATCATATAGTTAAATAAGATAAGAATGTTTCTTATACATGATTTAAACTTTAGTAAACGCTAGAGTGACTGTATATTTAACAATTGATCTCTCCGAGTCCCTGAGATGTAATTGACTGCAAATTTATAAAAATGCCTCTCTTGGGGAAGCTGAGGGTCAAAAAATTTTTCTAGAATTGTAAGCTGAAAGATATGCCTTATTGTTCATTATAAAAAGTATTAATTTACCAAAAATATTTACTAAACAAAAATCTCTTTTTTTCATTCCAACATCTGTTCATTTTCCTTTCCAATATGACATATTGTCAGAGGTATATCAAAAACACACCTGATACAATTAAGAAAGTATAAATCAGTAACTAATTTTTACAATTATAATCACAGATGCGAAATCATTTTTTTGTCTTCTAAAATTCACCAAAGAGAATTCTGATTGAAACATGTACGAACAGAAGAGTAAGTCTACTTTACAAAACAATGTAATTTGTTATAATTTTTGAATGGAAAATATATTCTGTTAAAAAGACTCAGGTTAAGGAAGTTATTTTTCTTTTCATGTCACATTCTGCGGTGAGAATTCCTAATCTGGAGAAAACCTGCAAATAATTTTAGCCTTTAAGTTGATTCTTTATAGATACATGATCAAAGATAGATGATTCTTGACAAATCTATGAAAAAGCTGAACTTATTTGCATATTTCCAATGCATATTTTAATAATATTAAAAAGATCTGTGATTGAAAAATTTATATTTGGAAAAGACTAAGACTGTTGTTTGCTCTCTAAAGAGAAAGTGGTTGTTTGGGAAACTTGATTTTTTTGTAATTTGCTTAAGATTACTGCAAATAGTATACTTAGTTAAAATTTATTACCATTAAAATCTGAATATTAAACTTGTAAAAATATATTAAATTTTTTTTCTGGTTTAACTTCAAAACAGATTTTCTCTGACTTCAAAATCTCTTACACCTAGCCAGGTGCTGATGACTTACATCTGTGATCATAGCTACTCAGAAGGGTGAGAGTTGAGAACTAAGTTTTGAAGCCAGCTAGGGTAGAAAAGGCATTATTTCCAATTAATGAGCAAAGAAGCTGACTAGAGGACTGATTCAAATGGTAGATGACCAGATATGAGTAAAAAAGAGAAGAGAGAGCATAAGGCCCTGAGTTCAATCCCTGGTACCAGCACACATATACACATTTATTATTTCTCAATCATAGCTAAAAGTTAACATGAATTGGAAATATCAAATGTTGTATTTATAAGGAGAAAGAATTCATTTAGTAAATAATAATGAACAAAGCCTATTTAATGATATATGATATATAACATATATCTATGTAATATGTGTGTGATTAAACTCTAAACTTTTAAGTGTTCCTGTGAAATAGAAGATAAATAATGTAAGTTTCTATCTTATTAAGCATGTGAAAGTAAAATGATCATGATCATTTTTTAAAAGTTAACTTAATACATGAGACAAATGTGATATAAGATAATGTCAAGACTGCATAATTAAGCTCATGTTGACAATGATGATGTGCAACCATATTTTCTGAATAGAAAAATATAAGTCTCTGCTTCCTTGTGGTGTGGCAATATGGTAAGCTTATGGACTTGGTGGAATCATTCAGAGCCTTATTCCAAAGCATCAGATCAAGAGGAGCAATGGTGAACGACCTCCTCTAGGGAAGTTATCATGTAGAATGAGTGCCATTACTGAGGCCACATACAATGTCCTGCTTATGCTTCATTCTTTGAAGTAGTATATTTTAAGAACTACGAGAATGGAAAGCCAAAGACAACAACCTATAATGTAAAGATTACAAAGTAATACAAGATGAAGAATCATATTCAAACTCTACAAAGGCAATAGCAAACTTGTGCTTAAGATATTCTACAAGTAAGGTCTTTTGGTATCTGAACATTTTCAAATGCAAAACCAGCCTTAGTTTTAGATCTTGGAGGTGTTTTAGAATTTAGAGGGCTAAAAATTGTTAATAGTGCTAAATATGCTTTAACCGCTAGAATCAATGAAGCAAATCGTTAACACATGCCAATGGGAACCAACAAGGTCTAAACTACAGAAATAAAGTCCTATAACTATCATCAACTATCAGTTCATCACATGATTCCTCATTAATTCTTTTTTTTTTTTTTTTTTTTTTTTGCCAGTCCTGGGCCTTGGACTCAGGGCCTGAGCACTGTCCCTGGCTTCTTCCCGCTCAAGGCTAGCACTTTGCCACGTGAACCACAGCGCCACCTCTGGCCGTTTTCTATATATGTGGTGCTGGGGAATCGAACCTAGGGCCTCGTGTATCCGAGGCAGGCACTCTTGCCACTAGGCTATATCCCCAGCCCCTCCTCATTAATTCTTGATAGATCCCTTCATACAGAGGTTTATTGTTTTTTGTTTTTTACTTTTTGTTTTATTTATTTAATTTTATTTTGGTTTCCCAGTCATTGTTCAGAGAATCTTCCATTTTGTCAGTCTTTTCAATAGGCTATTAATGTGATTATACTTTCTTCACATTTGTAAAAATGGAAAGCTACTCTGAACTTGTCTTTTATTCTGTTAATTAATTCACAACAATGTTTTTAATTTGCTAATTTATTCACATCATAGGTATTAAGGGTAAACTTAACCAGTTCTATTTCATATTAAAATTTCTATCAAGTTTTTAAGTTAAAAATAAGACAATCCCTTTAATATTCATCCTTACTTGGGGAATTACATAAATTTTTATGTAACACTTATACAACTTCTGCCCTCAACAAACAAATAAACTTTATACAAACCTTCTTCTTTTTTTTTTTTTTTTTTTTGCCAGTTCTGGGGCTTGAACTCTAGGCCAGAGCTCGTTCCCTGAGCTTTTGCTTAAGGTTAGCACTCTACCACTTGAGCTACAGTGCAACTTCTAGTTTTTTCTGAGCAGTGTATTGGAGACAATAGAGTCTCACGGACTTTCCTGCCTGCACTGGCTTTGAACTACAATCCTCAGATCTCAGCCTCCTGATTAGGCAGGATTATAGGCATGAGCCACCGGAATCTGACTTCAAATATTTTAAATATTATGACTATGTACAAATGCTTGAATCCTGGGTTTCTTTTTAAATTTCTGAAGTAAATTCATTTTGATTTGCAAGCATAGAAACATTTCAGATTGTTTTCGTTATGTCTGTATCATTCCCTTGGATCTTAAAATTATGCAACAATAATATAAACAATGAAAGAAAAGATAATATCTAAGCATGAGATGCACAAAAGGCAACAGTAACATTTAAGTGAAAAATACCATATTGGCTTTAGATAATTGTTAAAGAAAATAATTTATTTTCTATGGATGGATCACTGAAATGGAACTTCAGCATAAGTGAAAGAGGGTATTTGTACAAATAACTACTCAAGTCTCACTGCAACCAAATAAAGACAATATCTTGCTCATTTCTACTAAACTAAAACACTGCTCAGTATGTCTAATCATGGGTTTCATTTCTCAGTGTCAAAAAAAAAGTAACACAAAAAAAACACAAAGTAACACAAAAAAAGTAACACAGAAAGTAACACAAAAAATGTCTATCCTTACCAGATAAGAGAGACCAGCTCTTGATGAAAGATCTGTTTTTACTCTTTCGTGTTACACAGGCTTAAAAACTTTTAAAGGTAGTAAGAAGAAAGAGCACTCTCTTGCTTAGGAGGCCCTCTTAAGGACAATGCTGGCAAACAGCTGACTGTAATTATACTTCAGAGGGAGAAAGGGGCTAGCAAAACCAGTCATTAAGAGAATCATGTTCATCTCAAATAACCTGTAATAGAATTTCCATCCTTTTAATTACTCCACTTACACTAATGGCAACAAAATCTAATTTGATACACCTGATGTGCCATAGCTGCTAAGTTGAATTTGATAGACCCTATCTAAGTTACAACATTTGAGAGGCAAATAGAACTTTATAGAAAATATATCAAAGAGGGTGTACACAGGGAGAAAGCTGCATATTCTCCTTCCCTGTCCTCTCCCAGAGCTCCAGCAACAGGGGAAATTAGGATATCCCTTAACTGCATCATGCCAGGTTAGGGATTGATGGAATGCAACCAGCTAGCATACTATGATACAATGATGCAGATGTAAATAAGTTCATGCTAGTAGGCAGGAGTCAAAACAACGATTTATGAATTGTTCTACCAGGTCTGTTTCAGCCTTTGGATCTAAGAAGTAAAACAATAAGGCTTCAATGACTCCTGTGTTTGTGAGGAAAGGGAAAAGAAGATGGAGGGGGGGGGAGGAGGGAGGAGTAGGATGGTAGGAGGGACAATAAAGAGGAGGAAGAGGGGAAGAGGAGGGGGAGGGGGAGGGGAGGGGGAGGGGGAGGGGGAGGGGGAGGGGGAGGGGGAGGGGGAACGGGGAGGGGAGGGGGAGGCAGAAACACAGAGACCAGTAGACAGAGACAAGAGACTGAGATATAGAGATGGAGTAGGGAAGAGGAAGTTGTACAAAGTTATAGACTACTTTTTTCTTTACTGAATAGAGCCTAAAAAAAAGAGAAACTTTAAACAACTGTTCATAGATATTCCAAAGTGTTTTTTAAAAAGTAACTTGCACTTACATAATCTTACATGTGGGTGTGTTTGCATGAGGGTTGCGTGTGTGTGTGTGTGTGTGTGTGTGTGTTTGCCCACATGCATACCTCAGGAATGGAACCCAGGGACTTCAGCATGTTCAGTGAGCACTTTCTCACAGAGGTGGTATCCCGACTTTTTGAAACCTTACCTACAATAACAAGTTACGATTCACCTGGCCCATCACGTTATTGGCTAGGGAATAATCAAATGTAAATAAACTTAAATCCCTTGTTACTATTTAAACACAGCTTTGATAATGTGGATTCTAAAAAACACACAAATTAGTTTACATAGTCAGTAGGAGTCAATACATAATGTTTCTAGTTTTCCCAGTGTATCACACTTTTGAAATAGGTTATCAACCACCATTTTAACAAGAATAATAATGGAACAAAAAATTGGTAAAATTCATATATTCACTTTATATACGAATTACATTTAAGTTTAAAGTCACAGTTCCATAAAATTATTTGTGTAATTTCACATTCAAACTCAAATCTCACCTCAAAAGAATGTTTTGGCCAGAGGGAAGGTAATTTAGCATTTAATATAGAAATCTAGTACTTAAAATATAGAAATCTAGTACTACCTAGAAGAAAATCTTTAACTTCTATCTGGTTACATTGATTACTACATATGCCTTCAGTAAAATGTGAAAGAAAATGCTGTTTTGTCTTTTTCTCTATTACTTTGACACTAGTTGTCTTTCTTTACTGGTGTGCCCGAACACACATATTTCATCAGAAAGAAAATTCATATTTGCAGGCAAGATAGTGTGATACGTCCTATGACTCAAGATTACTTCCATAAGCCAAAAATTTAATGCACTTATGAAATTATATTTCTAAAAGCATATGAGTTAAGAAATTTATGACAATAGCATTTTTTTCTCACCTGGAAGTCATTTAATTTCTGGTTCAGTTTTGATCTTCTTAAATCATTATTTCGATGCCCCAAACTACATTCATGGGCTCTTTAAAACTGTCCAAGAAATGTAGCAGAGAGGGAAAAATTGGCTTACTTTTAAAATGAATAATTGAAAATAGGCCTAAAAGCAGTCTGTGAAACCTAAAATGCTCATCTTCTCTCAGCTTTTAACATAGAAGGAGTTAAAAGGGAAGTGAAGTTATCTGAACACTAGCTGTAAGTACACAGTTTACTCCTCAAGACCAATGCTGTTTTATCTATTCAAATACAGTATGTCTTTTTCCTCAAGTTGCATGGGTGGGTAATTTGAAGGAAAAGCCAGTGATAGGTTAACCTGGGTTGCAGGGGAAGATAAGGAAAACAAAGTGGGTTTCTGGAAGATGCTGTTGTTTTGAGGGGGGAGGATATTACATCAGTAAGACAGAGGGTGGAGCAGTGGCTGTGGAATCAGAATCTGGAAGCTTCTAACAGTTTCCCTGTTTCCTTAACCATCACCTTGACTCTATTTCTGCAAAATACCATACTTGACAAAGGGTATCTAACTATTGGGGGGCGTAGGGAAAAATGGGATGAAGTACAAGGTTTTGGGAGGGAGACTAGTATCTAGTTCCATATCCTTCCATTTGCCAACTGAATGACTGAGATGGAGCCATGTTTTAAATATCAAACACAGATTTCTCCGGGAGAAAATGAGGATGTCATTGGCTACACTGTGGGTTGCTATGAAAATACAGTGAGAAAAATGAAAATGCTCTTGGCTGAGTCATTATATAGTAAGATCTTCATGAATTCTACCACTAATGCTAATAGAATTTTACATTCCTCCTTAATGAGGTGAGGACTTACAAATGTATGCTGGAAAATTAATACACTGGCACTGTAGACATGGAGTAGCTAAGTATCTTAGTTTTCCCAGAACTGCAAATCTTCCATGTCAAGGACTGAGAGCAGTGCCTGGCCAATGGGACCACTGGTTGTGCAATGAGCTCATCTACAAATCATTAAAACACTTTGAACAAAATTCGACTTTATTTCTACACTTTCTGGGTTTCAAGAACCCTTTCTGCTGGCTGAATTGTGCTTACTTAAACCCCAGAGCAAAAATGCATCCTGGTATATTGCTTTATGTCATTTTAGATGCACTTTAGATATACCTTTGGTTATTTCTAGTTAAATGAGATACATCTGAATTCTGTCTCAAAGGACAATCTGGAAGGATGATGACACTTACCAGCTGGAACATACTGAGTTTACAGAAATAAAAACAGACATGCTCTATAATAAGGTCATAAATGTGCATACATAATTCACACAGACTTTGTTAGATCTCATGATTTTTTTGTCTGGATATGTCAATTACAGCTTTGGTTAATATTTGCCATACAGCTCTAAATGAAGATTTTTTTCTTCTTTTTGGATAAATGATTTAGAGTTATGTTTTTATTTCCAAGATAAAGTCTAATGATATAATCACAATAAAATGTATCAATTAAAGCTAACAAAATTCTTCTGAATTTAAGAACAAATACATTGACTCATGTACTATTGAAAATAAAGTTGTTTCTGATAACCGAATTAAAAAATGCAGGATATAGCATTACAAAACTTGGGGGTCAAAACATCATGTCTCATGGAATATTTCATTTTTACTAGTATACAGTTATTACCTAGGATTTTATATACTATGAAAGAATATGTTATAATTGTCATGAATTCAGACTAAAACAAACAATTGTTATCTTTCATTTTATGTACTATCAAGGTTCATATCATATCCTAGGTAATCTACGACTTAGGGTCATACATTTGAGATTTACATTTAGGAGAAATATGTTAAAAATAAGGACCTTCCATGGTAGTCTACTACTGACCATGACCAGGAAAAGCTCTTCACCTCTGAGAATTTGTGTTTCCCATTCATAAGTAAGGAATGATGCCAATCTTAGTACTACCTTTAAGAGAAACAAATGGACTCAAACAAGTTTGAATTCTGAAATAATGTTCCTTTATTAAACTATACAGCTTTATGTGATTCAATTTCAATGTTATATTATTAACATTGTTGCACTAAGCTGGAAATTCAAATTCAATTATTGGGTTATCAGTTAATGATAGTATTTAATAAGAAATAGCATGGGAACATATATACTTGAGGTAAGCTTGCAGCCTACTGGACACTCATGGGCAAAGATGAAAAAAAAACGTATCCAAAGATACAAAGGAGGAGGTCAGGAATGTATCAGCACATCAGCCTGAATGATTTTTCTTTCATGTGTATCTCAGGAGATAGAATTTATGGGTATTGGAATAATTTTGAGACTCAGAAGAGCAACATTTGTGTACTGCCTTCCAGATGCTGGGTTGGGTTTAGAAAGCTTACTAAGGTTCATTTTCCATGCTAAACCCAGGGACTTTCTGTCTGCTCATTTTTAGGAGCTATTATCCTGAATAGAAAGTGAGAGCTTAATCCTTCATTAAGAGAGCAGGCAATGAAAATAACAAACTGAAATAGAAACAAAGAACATGCCATGTATTTTGATATAAAATATTAATATATAACATTATGCATTATTGTTTTCTACAGAATTGATTTTAATCATTAGAGAGGACAAATAAAATTTGAAGCCAAGCTATTTTGGTCTTAAAGTAATATTTCCTCTTTGAAGTAAACTATAGACAATATTTCTTTAAAATGTCCTATAAAATGCCTCCATGGGGGAAAAAACTACCTGTTAAATAATCTTCATCACAATATCAAGAATACAGTTATATAACACTTGCATATTGTAAAAGAAATGTAACAATAGTAAATAAAATTAAAAGTTACACTAATATTTACCTTTAGTGGAAGAGTTATATTTTTCTTGCTCTTCAATGAATTAAATGGACATTATGATGGAAATAAAAGAAAGAAATAAGCAAATTTATAGTTAGACATGGAAATATGATTTAACACAATGGTATGAGCAGTAAAAATGCATAACACATAAAATGGCATGATAGTTTGCAATGACCAGCCATGGGAGTGTCTCAATATGGTACTAAAATTAATCCAAAAATGAATACAGAAAGGCAAAGATTTTAAACTAAAATGAAAATATTGGGAAACTTGTATGTTTAACATTTAAAGAGCTTTGGGGGAGTATGTTTCTCACATTATAAGAATTATACATTTTAGCACAACTGTCACTAAAACATTGTAATTTAAACCCCCTGTAGTTTTATATTGTAAATGTATCAAAAACATACTCAATATTCATAACACTTTTACCATGAAAAATGGATTTCTATACAAGTTGAAATAAAATAACTTCAATAAATAAGTTCCCTTTTCCTTAGAACAGTATACATTTGCCCCAAGGGAGCTATCCTGTAATATCTTCTACATGGGAAAATGTTTTTAAATTTATGTATGCTTCTTTCTTATATTAATTTTGCTAAATTATTCCATACTAAAATTACTGGGTTCTTGTAGATTATATACATTTCTTATGAAACATCTTAAAAAGCCTTTTCTCTGCTCCTGAGTTAGCACAGAATTCATTGAGATATCAGGGCCTACCTAGGGGATTTTGAAGATGACTACTGTTAAGTGTTTTAGGCAGTGTATTTGATAAGCAACTATAATGTTCACAATTAGTACACACACCACTGTTAGTTCGCGAATGATCTTTCAATAGTTCTTTAGAAGACATCCAATTGAGCACAAATGAAATCACTTGATTTTATTTTAAAACAATACACATTCTCATGCAGTCAATGGTATTGCCCTCAGCCTTTTTCTATATAAGGGCTAAGGTGAAATACAGTGCTGAAATACAGCCAAAGAAATTCCATAAAAGTCTTTGCTTTCATCTCTCACTAGTGTGGGAGTTACCTAAGTTACAAACTACTTCAACTACTTTTATCTCAAAATCTGTATTATAACAGTTTTCTTTGCTTTTCACCAGATGTCATAGAGAAAACATGTCATAGAGGCTAACATTTCCTACTTGAAAAAGAACTGTAAAGTACTTTTTTCAAAAATTGTTAAGCATAACTTTTTCTTTTTCTTTCTCATGTTTGTTCTCTGAGCACTGTTCCTGAGCTTTGCTGGTTAGGCTACACAAGAGCCAAAGCTCCACTTCTGGAATTTTGGTGTTTAGTTGGAGATAAGAGTCTCACCGACTTTCTTGCTGAGGTTGGCTTTGAACCGTGGCTTTGAATCATGACACTCAATTTTCAGCATCCTAAGTAGCTAGGATGACAAGTGTGAACCACCGGCAACCATCTAAATTGTCTTTCTATATGCTAGCCTTTAAAACAGGAGGTATTGACGACCCCCTTCACAAGGAAACAAACTGTCTTGTCATACAACCTAAAATAAAAAAATGTAGACAACTGTTTGTAGAAACTGTATGAATAAAATTATTTTATAAACTATATTAAGAAATTATATCACTATCTAAGAATCTAAACCATCAGAAATATATGCTCTTACCATGGTTGTTTAACAACTCTATTAATAAATAAATTTTTAGCACTCATGAAACCACTCTATGTTAAAAACAAAACAGAAAAGACAGGAATTCAAGGGCCGTAGAGGATTAATGAATTACAAACAAACTTCAATCAACATTAATTTTCATGTAAGAAAATTAAATTTTAGGGAATAGATTTGAAAGAAAAAAATGACACAATGCTGTAGCTTTAAAAAATAAACGAAATCCATGTGAGTAGACTGAGATAAACATGAAGGAAAGCCCATGGATCACATTAGAAGTTCCCTTTTGTTTTATAAAAAGACAGTGTAGAGAGTCCATTTACAAAAAGTTCCACAGTAAATATTAACTTCATAACATAACCATATCTATTACATTTATAGAACACCTAAGTACACACTTGTTGCCAGTTTTTTAAAAGCTTTATCTGCATGATTTTAAGACTATATACTTTAAGAAGGTCAAATGACCCAAAGGGTTTTCTAGTATATTTGTGACATTAAATATCAAAATAATTCCATCAATGTCATTCCTGTCTTCCACCTCAATTTCAAGCCTACCAAATTGATTTCTCTGAAAAATAACTGTAAATACAAATAACATGAAGAGTAATACTGAGATTACAGTGGAACATGAGATTTTTTTAAATCCAATATACAATCCAACTGAATTCACAGGAGCAATTCTTATTTCTACAGCAATAACAGAACTAGAACCTCTCAATGTATGAGGATTATATTAATAACCATATACACTTTGAACTTGTACAGCATTTTACTTGCAACTGGAGGAAATGCAAAGAATTTGGGGCTCATGACTTTTTGAATATCAATTTGATTAGTGACACTGAGTATATAATTAAACACCAAATTTTGAAGTTTTTTTCATTTGTGCAACAGGAGTTCATAAATAACTTTAAAAAGAGCTCTTATTTGTAAATAAATTAATTTTGTCCAGCTTACACATAGAATTTAAATATCTTCTGTTTTAAATCATCTTCTCAAAATATTCCCAGATAAAAGCAAGTTTATTAAACACATTGAATAGATAATTCTAATACATTAACTCTTATTGCAGAAAAAACTTGAGAGCTTCACAGAAACACATTATTTTGTTGAATGCCTGGTTTACTTTATAGCAACTCCAAAAACTAAAGCATGATATATCAACAGAAAGTAAGATTAAGATACAAACCCAAAATTTACAATACCAACTCTATTTACTAATAAGTTGATACCTCTTAAAACCTACACAGGGTTCTATAAGCAAATATTCTGCAAGGCACATTATGTCATATAAGTCTATGAAACAATGCATTTAGTTTTTCAGATATTTAACAATTCTGATACATTTGATATAGCACTTCAATTAAGTGATTATGTACCCAAAACCCTCCACATGATCCAGAATGTTCACTTTACTTCGGTAATAAGTAACACTTGAAAATCATTCAAAAGGTAAGCTTTCAGTTGTCCCATAAGGATGTAAAATTTCAGTATGTGTTTTAAATAAATCTCCCTTGCATTTAATAAAACCTCCAATTAGAAAATATTTCAGTACTTTTAAAATCTCAAGTAAGAAATGTATGTCTAAAAATAAAGAACAAATACTAATTGAGCATATAAAAATATTGTTTTTACCCAGTTCTTAATTTAGTTCAAGTTTTGAGTTGTTTCGAATATCACACACACAAACACACGCACACACACACACACACACACATTTTTTTCTACCAAAAACTAAACAATGTATACTTGCTTAAAATGCTTAATGACAAATGACATTTGAACTTATACTCACTTTTCATGTAAAAATATAAGGTATCACTAATCAAATAAAAAAAAACTCTAGTAATGCATTCAGTATGACTGTATTTAAGTTTTAGAAGTTTGAAAAATAGTGTGCATGAAGTCTTTTAACATCCACAAAATCAGACTGTCCTGATGTTTTTAATTTTTATTAAATCTTTGAAATTGCTTATGGGATTCCACCATCCTGTGAAAGAACCATTGACTCAGCCAAAATGGGCATACACCATGAATTACCAAAAACACATGCTGTAGATAAAATTCTAAGAGTTAATTGTTTTCAGGACCCATCAAGCTACATATAATCAAAGCACTATCTGTTTAATAACAAAGAGTATCAAAGGAAGAGGTTCTCCGTGCCAAGAGTTTTGGACAAAGATCTGTCTCTATGGGATACCTTGTTCTATACTGCTGCTCCTCACTGGCACCTGTGGGAGCTGTCTTCCTCGCCGGCTGCCCAGGCTGCTCTCTGCCACAGGAGACTGGCTGGAACCCCCTTGTCTTTGCATTCTGCAGACAAAAAGCAAAGAAGTGACTGAAATTCCAATACAACCTGGCCAAGATCTTTTTCTTCTTCCTGTTACTACTAAAATAGGCATAAAATAACTGGGACACTGGAAGGAAACTCAAATATATTTTTATATATTTCAAAGGAATATTACAAAAAAAAAGGGACTACGGATGGCATAGACTGTTGTAATGCTTTATTAAGTTCCCAATCATTTTTACTTTATTTTAAAGTAGGAAAAACCTTGAAAATTTTAAGAAAATCCTGGACACATGCTATGAAATATACTGATGTGACTACTGAAATTACAAATGAAAATCTGAGAGCATGCAGACATGTCCAGAGTTAAAATGACTTGCTGGCATTCAATTTTTTTAATTTTATGGCCTCCAAATTTTTAAATTGAAAGAACTTTAAAATATGCTGAGTTTATAAACACATAAAAGTATTTTTAAAAATTCTTCCTAACACTTCTGAAAGCAAATACATAGTAAATTCTGAGTCATTCATCATAAAGAATTCCACATATCTGATCAATTATATATGGATATGCCACAAACAAATGAAAGCACATAACACACAGGCAAGTTTGCTTTTCGTTGATAGTTCACTGACAGGAGCTATAGAATACGGCCAGCACAGTGAAGAGAGATGCAAGTAATTGAAGATGAAGGAGAGAGGTTTAAATAGCACAAAGAGTGGGTTCAAATATGGTATCAAAAAAGTGAGTGAAAACTTGGAATGCTCAGGAAGGTACAACACCACACCTACACCTGGAGCAGGACATGAATGCTGGCTGTACACTGAATAGCAACCTTGTCAGAAGTGGAGAAGGTGGAGCTGAGCCTCCGGGCAGAAGGTGGTATATAGAACACATAGTTCTGACACTAGAGTGCTCACTCCTTCTGGAGCGAGTGGGATGTTTTCCCTAATGTCTGTTTGACCAGCTGTTCGTGGGGCTGCATATCTCCTTCTAGAAAGACATGGTGGGAGAACCCTAAATCATTAGGGCCAAAAAAGATCTTCAGTCAGCAAGTTCAAACTCAATTTATACCAACACATATGTCCAAGGAGAAGCTGATTATTCTATAAAAGATTGTGATTTTTTTCAAGAACCAGAAGACAATCCATTCCACAATTATTGAAGTGGAATTCAAATGAATGTAAATGTCCTATAGTTCTTTTTAGAGAGCTCACCTAGGCTTCTCTATTGTAATAAACCCTTTATGATTTCTCCAAAGGTAGAGACTTCTGTCTTTTTTTCTCTTATTTTGATGATTGTTGAGCTCTCTCCAGTGCATAACATATACCCTCACAGACAGTAGGAGCTTAATGAAGGCAGGCTGACAAAATGAGTAAATGAAATTACAACATTAAGTACAGGGATATGTCAAGAACTAGCCTTCAAGAGGAAATAAAGAACAAAAATGAATATGTTTTTATAGTACTCATAATTTACTTTGCAACCAATATTCTTATGGCAGGATACTTTTGAGATTACTGAAGCAAAAATAATTTTATACAACTTGTTGAATGGAAATGGCTGATAAGTGACTAAGTCATAGATTCTCACACATACTGAAAAGATATTTGTTAAAACATCTGCCATTATCTTCATATAGTGTTTAAAATCGTAACAGTACAAGAAATGTATTCAGTGCCTAATGTATGAAACTGTAACCTTTCTGTAATTCAGTTTGATGATAAAAAAAAAAAAATATATATATATATATATAAATCATGATGAAGCCATTTTTTGTGAAGCCATTGTTTTAAACAAAAGATTAACTGGCATGCTGAATTTAAATCCCTTTGTATAACTACCTAAGATAACTTTAAAAATTAAAAATAAGCAAAAATAAAGAATTGAAAATTAATTTGGAAGCCAGGCTCTAGTAGCTCATTTCTGCAACCTGATTCAAAAGGCTGAGATCTGAGGATAGTGCTTTGAAACCAGCCCAAGAAGACAAACCCAAGAAACTCTTACGCCCAATTTACCAGCAAAAAGCATGGCTCAATTGGTAGTGCACCAGCCTAAGCAAGAGCTGTGGCCTGAATTCAAGATCCCAGCAGAGACATAAACTATCCAACAAATTAATATATCTAGACTTAAGACAATATCATGCTTTCAGATTTTTATCATTTTCAGTATAAATGCACAATTGAAATACCTACTAAATATTATGCTTTCCCAGGACAAATTAGATATCATTTCCTCCTTTTGAAGAAATGATATGAAATGTGATTATTGCATGATTTTGTGAATGAGAAAAAAGTAATAATAATCACCTAAAAATATTAATGAAGTATTTCTCCAACTTACATTTATATTGAAAATCTTTATTTTCAATAAATTAATTTTCACAGAGACATGATTTTGACTCAGTCTCTCCTTTTCCACAATCAAATGAGAAAATGTTCAGATGTCCATAGCAAAGAGGTACAGCTTAGGTCTTTAGTCATACTGTATTTTCTCCTATATAGCCATGGCTTAATGCTTAATCAGATTCTATTTTCACACCTGAAAACCTGTCACCTCCATTTCCAAAAAAAATTAAAACAAACAGACAATAATTGTTATACTGCTCATTCATTCTGAATTGGCTTTAACATGAACTCAAGTGTATAAAACTTATATGGGAATGATTATATAACAATGTTCTTTTCGGTGCTAATGGAAAAGTTTTATTCTTTTACTCTTTAAAAGTTATTATTATGAATAGCAACTTATCCAAAATACATGTTCTTAATGAGGCTTGAAATTTATATACTACAATTTTCACCCTAATACTGAGAAATGTCATGATTATTGCAATTTTACTAAAATCATCCTGCATTTATTAATGCCATTTTTAAACCCAGAAAGGACAAATTGAATATGACCTGAAATGTCACTAATTAGGTTGACTTTATGTGGCACTCAACTGAATGGTAAAGGGATAAAAAGTAACTTAAGGAACTGGTCAGTCGTTTCTAGGGTGAATATTGTAGAGTTGTACAATATTTGACGTAGTGCTCAAGCTACTAAACCACAAAGAGGCTTCTAGAACCTGAAAAGAGCACACTGTTCAAGATTAATTCTTTAGCACAAGTTTTGCTTTTCCTTTATAAGGGAAAAGGTTCTTGTCACTAGCCAATCTGTGGCAAGCATGAGAAACCCAGACCAAGGAATGCCACTTTCCCTGCGTAAGGCAGAATGGTGGCTACAGGCTGAATTCTTCATACACCAATGAAGTAGGGAGATAATGCACAATTTGAAGAGAGAGGAGAAACAATGGAGACAGATAATGTTTATTTTGGAAAAGAGAATAAGAAAATCTGTGGCCAGGAAAGACAAATTTGAGAGAATCCAGGCTGTTGAAGCTTTTTGTTTTTAATAAAATGAGATGTGCAAGGAAGGTAAGGGAGAGACTTGGAGGAACCAAGGTAGAGAAAGAAGAGGAGAATGAATGATAGAAGAGAAAAAAGGGGGGATGTCAATAAGGCCTAGTGGCAAGAATACTTTCGTTGTATACATGAAGCCCTGGCTTCGATTCCTCAGCACCACATATATAGAAAAAGCCAAAAGTGGCACTGTGGCTCAGGTGGCAGAGTGCTAGCCTTGAGCAAAAAGAAGCCAAGGACAGTGCTCAGGCCCTGAGTCCAAGTCCCAGGACTGGCAGAGAAAACAAAACAAAAAAAAAAAAAAGAAGAGAAAAACAACTATTCTTAACTGATCATGAAAGTGGGGTCATTTGCCTATGCCAATCACTGATTGTCTCTGTATATCTCTGAGCATGAATGCATACACACACACACACACACACACACACACACACACACACACACACACAGAGTTCTCACATCCTGGGATGCTATAATTATTATTGTCTTATAAATACAAACACTAGAGTCATAGATTCATAAAAAATCAGAGATAATTTGTAGACCCATATAGATCTGTCTAGTTCTATCTTTGTTCTGGTAAGATGAGAGTTGCTTCTTTGACATGAAGTACAAAATAGTAATTTCAAATCTCAGGATATATAATTAGTCTTGTAACAAAAAAACATAAATACATGTCTAAGTATGGAATTATTTGGCAGAACTCAACAGAACCGTGTTTGATAGTTTGGAGGATGAATATACAGAAGAGAGCCTTGAATAAGAACACAGCCTGTATGTAGTATTTATATATGTATGTGAATATTCCAGCTCAACATATCCAAAGGCTTGATATTAACCACTGAATTCAATCCCACCTTCTTCCTTCATCTAAGAGTAGTATTTTGACCCGAACCACAATGCTCACTAGAACCTTGATGTTCTGGTCAACTCCATGGGTGTAAATATTTATAATTAATTGCTTCTAGTGAAGCCAAGAAATACATTCTGGGACTTAAAAAGAACTGATTTGCTAAAGAGTGGATAGGCATGCAGTAATACATGTGGTCATCAAATGACTCCTCCTCTGATGGCCTCTAGAAAGACTTCATAGGCTTGTCCCAATTGCCAAGAGCACAACATAAAAAGTGCTTCAAGCACCTCAAGCAATTCCAAATTGTGGTCTAAACAGAGTATGTCACAGACAGCAGAGTGTAAGTTCTACAAGAGGAAAAGTTATTAGAATGGAAATGATGCTAGCAGGTCTTATATCTAAATTTACATAAAGGCAAAAGCTAAGTGTTTTTATCAGATCAAGGAGATCCAGAGCAAACAGGAAAGACCACTTTAATTGGCTGGGCACAGAGGTCAGAAATCAGTTCATGCCTGTCTATTATCTCCAACTGCTCATCATATCTTTTAAAATGTTTTCATCCAAGGTTACTTCTTGTGAAGCTAAGCCCACAGAAAGGCTTGTAAGGATTATGATCATTTCATGAGATTTGCAAGAGCTAATTAGAAGGAAAGTTTGTTAATTCACAATGATCAAGAATTAATAACGTGGGGCTGGGGATATAGCCTAGTGGCAAGAGTGCCTGCCTCGGATACACGAGGCCCTAGGTTCGATTCCCCAGCACCACATATACAGAAAACGGCCAGAAGCAGCGCTGTGGCTCAAGTGGCAGAGTGCTAGCCTTGAGCGGGAAGAAGCCAGGGACAGTGCTCAGGCCCTGAGTCCAAGGCCCAGGACTGGCCAAAAACAAAAAAAAAAAAAGAATTAATAACGCAGGGTGTGGATATACACATGTGATAACACTGTCTGCCTAGCAGATGTGAGGCCCTGGGCTTGATCCTCAGCATTACCAAATCAAGCTCAAAATCAAAATCAGTGTATGTAGAAGTTATATTGTGGATTCATTTCACTTGAAGCTAGGTATCAATTCAAGGTATCTTCTGGAGACATCAGAGCTAAAGTAACCTAGAAAATTTAAGTCAATTCTTTTGCATCTACCTATTCAACAATATGCTTTGAAAAACATCCAGGCATGTGTTTTCTACTGCAATAAGATTCAATGGAGAGCTATAAATTACAAGCAAATAAATCTACACATAAAAAAGGTTACAGTTTTCAATTTTTGTAATCTGGTTTATGTTGAAGAATATGAAAGATGAAACATCATTGGTGTTGTTTTATGTATCTGTTCACTCATCTGTTAGAATTCTGCTTCATTTTTTCTCCAGTGTTCAACTCCTTTGTGTATTATTTTGAAGTGTGCTGGGTCATTATTGTAGTATAAATTACATTCTCCAAACGCCACTCTTCCAGGACTAAATTCCATCTCCATTTTACTCGAATTCCTTAGCTTCCTTATTTCCTACCTCCTTTCCAGGTCTCAATTTATTGGAAAGTTTTCAGTTTTTGCTACTAAGTTGGTCCTAAACCCTAATACATACCTTGCACATATTTCTAAATGAAACAATTCACTGAATTGTACAAATTCCATGTCAGCCAAGCCTACTATGATAATCTAACTGTCTTTCATCTACCCCTGGATCTTTTGATCCACTTTCCAAAAAGCTGCCAAAGTTATAGAAGTTAAAATGGATCATTTATGAGCCATATTTAAAGCATTAATGACTCATAAAGATATTGAGGTTTTTTAGCACAGCATTAACATGCCAAAGACTTATTATTCATTTGGGGTTTTTTTGGTCAGGCTGTCTCCATTTCATTTTTAATCATTTTCCCCATGCCTTGATCTCCATTCTCCAATCCAAAAACTGGTGCACTTTCTCCAAACTCAAATATTTTAAGCCTATTTTTCCCTTTCTTCCTTCCTTCCTTCCTTCCTTCCTTCCTTCCTTCCTTCCTTCCTTCCTTCCTTCTCTTCCCTTCCTTTACCTTCCCTCCCTCCCTGTCTCCCTGTCTCCCTCCCTCCCTCCCTCTGTCTCTTTCTTTCTTTCTTTCTTTCTTTCTTTCTTTCTTTCTTTCTTTCTTTCTTTCTTTCTTTCTTTTCTTTCTTTCCTTTCTTTCTTTCTTTCTTTCTTTTCTTTCTTTCTTTCTTTCTTTCTTTCTTTCTTTCTTTCTTTCTTTCTTTCTTTCTTTCTTTCTTTCTTTCTTTCTCTTTCCTTCCCTCCCTCCTTCCCTCCCTCTCTATTTCTCTCTCTTTTTCTCTTTTTTCTCTCTCTCTTTCTTTCTCCCCCCTCTCTTTCTTTTTCTTTCATTGTGTGTGGGATCCTGGGCCTTTTAAAGACCTGGGTGCTGTCCTGAACTTTCTTGCTCAAGAACAGCACTCTACTACTTGTGCCATTCCTCTTCAGGATTGTCTTGGTAGTGGATTGGAGATAAGAGTCTGAAGGGCTTTTTTTTGTCTGGTCTGGCTCTGATCCACAAACTTTAGATATTCTCAGCCTCCTGAGTAACTAGGATTATAGGCATGAGCCAGCGGTGCCAGTAATATTTCAAATCTTAAAGAATTTTCTTACATTGAGTTCGTTCATGAACACTCTACTCTTCACATTTGCTTGCATACTTTCATTTATTTTAGTAATACTAACGTACTTTTTCATAACTCTGTAGCATGTATGATACATGAATACACTGATTCGTTTGCATCCGTGTCCCCAGACATGTTCTTTTATAAGATAAAAGACAATAATTACATAGTACTTGAACTACTTAGATGTTTTTGTATGCATAAAATATTTTCATTATGTCATTACTCCAAAACTTTATGGAATTGGATGTACTGTAAACAAATATTTAGTTAAAAATTTTATACAAACTGAGTATATATTTGTACTTGAAAAACAAGAAATATCTTAGATGATATATTTTAAAATAAGACATTTGTTTAGATGATAGTCAAATGGATAACTAAACCTCAGATATTTGTATATTCTATTGAACTTATTTCATATAATCTCAGAAACACAATATTAGTTCTTAAAATGTATATTAAAGCCAGTATTGATTTAATCCTTATTAGTCATCCCAATGACCAAATAAAGAAAATTACAAGTTCTCTTTAAACTTAATATGCAGGAAGAACAATGAAAGAAGTGACATTGATAGCAATGCACAGTACTCATAAATTGACATATTGAACCCTTTGTACAACTAAAATAATAACAATAAACTATAATAAAATAATACTAATGGATCCCTTTTACATTCTTCTGTAACACTATTCCCACACAAGATTAGAATTGTTTTTTGAACATCACGAAGTGGAATTAAGAACTGGTCATCTTAAATGAGAGTGAGTACCCCTGAAGGTGCTAAGAAAACAAGAGATGGTAAACAGCACACCCCAAGCCTACCTTTCTGCATCAGAGCCAGTGCTTTTCCTAGTCTGTTTAGGGATGCTAGATCTTTCAGACTTTCTGGAATGCCTGTGAAATGAAATGTTAAACACAAAATATATGATGAATAAAACTACACTAACATCATACAGTGATTTAAAACATGACATATGAAGAATGACAACCATCTTATCAAAATGGTTTGGTCAGTCAGTACTTTTCAAAATAAAATATGAAATAAAAAATTCTAATTAAATATCAAAATTGCTGCAAGGCAGACACAAGTTGTCAAGTGGAGACATAAACAATTGACATTTCATCTGTCTAAACAAATCAATCTATATCCTGGAACTGACATGGGCCTCCAAGTGGCAACTTTACCTCCCTGTTGGGAACATAAATTCGATGGCAAAATATAATGATGATAAATGTGAAAGTAATGACTTAGGTACTGAAAGACCACATGGGCTACAGTGCTCTTTTACTTTGAGAGGTTCAAACTAGGTGTTACCCAAGCTTATATTTCCACTACAAAATATTTTGGAAAAAGAAGAAAAATGTCATAATACAAGATGCTGATGTAAATATAAGTACTTACATCAACAAAACCATTTTTAAAATCATCAGAAAGAAGTCATAATAATCATGTGCCATTTTATTTTAATTTTGGTGCTGAGTCATGTGGTTTGAACTCCAGGCCTGGACACTGTCCCTGGGATTTTTCACTCTAGCACTCTGCCACTTGAGCCACTGCTCTACTTCAGACTTTCCAATGATTAATACAAGATAAGAGTCTCATTGGCTTTCCTGCCAGGAATGACTTTGAAGGGTGATCCTCAGATCTTAGCCTCCTGATTAGCTAGGATTACAGTCATGAGCCACTGGTGTCAGACTTTCATGTGCCATTTTAGAAAGCTAATCACATGCTATAAAACACAGAAAAGGTCCCCAATTTACTTTATTTTTTTTTGGTGGCTTGATTTTGGGGTGTGTGTGTGTGTGTGTGTGTGTGTGTGTGTGTGTGTGTGTGTGTGTATGCTCTACTACTTCATCCACATTCCCACTTCTTGCCTTTTGGTGGGTAATTGGACATGAGTCTTACAGACTTTTCTTCCCAGGGTAGCTTTCAACACTCTCAGATCTCAGCCTCCTAGGTAGCAAGGAATACAGGTATGAGCTTCTTGCTCAGGTTTCCAATTCACTTACAAAAAGTACATATATGTACTCAACATTTAGAATTTGAAATGCATCTTCATATTGCAATATAATAATAATATATGACAGTTTATATTTAAGCTGCATAACATAAAGCTATAAGACACATACACAGTAAAATGGTTATGGCACTGGAATAAATGAACATACTCATCACACATAAAACTACTATATATTTGAATTAAATCATTCTAAATATGGTAGCCTAGAGAGCCATACATTAAAAACAAGAAACCACAGAAGTATGTATTTTGGACTGCCCTCTGAATATCTACAATTTACGCATATTTTCTTTCCTGATTGCCCTCTGACTAGCAATATTAAGACAATCATATTTATTAGCATTAGACATCTTAATTAAGTGTCCAGTATTATGTCAGGGACTGCTTTACATTAGAAATCCTTATCAGTAGTGGGGTGGCTCATGCCTGTAATCCTAGTTACACAAAAGGCTGAGGTTTGAGGATCCTTGTTCAAAGCCAGACTGGGTAGGAAAGTTGGTTAGATCTTTATCTAAAAATAACCACCCAAAAAATGGAAGTGGAGCTGTGGCTCAAGTGGCAAAGTGCTAGCCTTGATCAAAAAAGCAAAATGACAGGGTCCAGGACCTGTGTTCAAGGTCCAGACAGCACCAAATAAAAAAAAAGCCAAGTAAGAGTATTAGGTGAATGACCTGAGTTAAGCTCAGTTAAGCGCGAGCACTGCTCAACCCTGAATATCAGCAAAAAGGAGAATAAGGAGGGAGGAGAAAGAAGGGGCGGGAGGGAGGAAGGAGAAGAATAAAAAGGAGGAAGAGGATAGGGGAGGGCATTTTACCAGTAGAAGACAAAAATTGAACATCAAAAACAATTTCATACAAATCCATTACATAATGTGGAAGAAGGTGATCAATCCAACAACAAAATGTAAACAGGGTAACAAGGATCAGAAGTATGGGGCTGCGATTCAGGGGATATGTGGTTGTGATCATTTAGTGGTGTCAATGAAGAACCAATGATGGTAGAATTCAGCAAAACTTAAGTGGAGAGAGTTAGTCGTGTATGTTTCTAAGGGCAGAATATTCCCAGCAGAGAGACAGCAGGTGTGTTGGCACAGGCAGGTGTGTGCCTTGTATGCTCAAGCAACCATGAGAAGGCAAGCATGATATGAGTTGAGACAGTTGAATCAGATGGGAAGATCTTGGGGGACAGGGAAGGGAGGAGGTGTAGACTACCATGAGCCTTCCTACAGCCTTCAACCTGGGTGCAGTAAAAGGCCACAAGCATCTTTTAGAACTTAGTGAGGGTGCACTATTACACAGCAGGGTGAATATAACAGAGTGAATATAACATTTACAATTCAAAAAATCTAGAGAAAAGATTTTGAGGAGTTTCAGTATAGTAATGAGAAGTATTTGATGAACCAGAAAAAGATGTATGAACTCAAACATTACAGAATGTACATATGTGCTATGTTGTATATTAGAATAGAACTTGGCCATCAAAAATTACACTGAAAGAAAAATATAGAGGAATCAAAATCTATTTTGCATTAAACTATGTATGAAATAAAACTTGTTTTGGGGCTTCAGCACTATTTGATATACTATAAATAAAGAATGACTTTTGGACTGCATTATTCATAATGGCCTATCAGTCATTGTTTTATGTTTAATTTGTACTTTATGCAACAAGAAAGAACAGATTTAGGTGTAAAATTTCAAGAGACATTAGTATTCAGTAAGTCCACCTACAATGTTAGCTGAATTCTAATACAGATAAAGAAATCCAGTCCCACAAAAGTTACATGACCCAGTGTGATGAAGCATGTCTGTAATCTTCACTGCTCCAGAACAAGAGATGGGAAGATCATGGACCAAGGCTCTCATGGGTAATATTTCAATAAAAAATATCAAAAATAAGCTAAATGGAGTCATGTGTGTACACAGGTATACCCAGATACTTTGGAAACAAGAGTATGAGGGTCACACTATGATATCAACTTGAGCAAAATCATGAGATTGTATCTGAACATCAAAAACAAACTGAAAAACAGACTAAAAGCAAAAGGACAGGGCAGGTGAATCAAGTGACAAAGTAGCTGCTTAGCATTTAGCTCTGAATTTAAGTTCTAATGTAAACCAAAACCAAACAAAACAAAAAAGTGGGATTTGATGTACCAATGGCTTCCTTCTGTAGTCCTAGCTACTCAGGAGGCAGAAATCTGGGGATAGTGATTCAAAACTAGCCCAGGTACGATATCTTTATCTCTAATTAATCACCAAAAGACAGGAGCTATGGTTCAAGTAATAAAGCACTATATTTGAGCAACAAATAGGGTTATCATAAACTACTTCTAGTATTTGAGTCCCACAACATTAAAATGTATCCTCGAATTAAATTCTAACTAGTTGGGGGGATGAGATCCAGAGGAGTGTGGTTCAAAGATAGCATGGACAAAAAAGCCATGAGAAAGACAAAAGAAAATGGCATAATTTAACATGCTATGTTGAAAATAACAATGACAATGCTAAACCAATTATTTCCATAATTTGGAGTTCATTTCACTTAGTAGCATCTTATGTATTCATATGTACATAGTACTGAGCTGTTGTGATCTTTTTCTAGGACTATCCTAGATGTGTACTAATTATTACCAATGAGGGAAACCACAGAGTCTATGTATCTTTGGGTCTGGCTCACTTCACTTAGTATAATTTTTCCAAGTCCTTCCATTTTCTTACAAATGAGGCAGTGTCATTGTTTCTGAAAAAGGGATAGAATTCCATTGTGTGTATATACCACATTTTCTTGATCCATTCATCTACTGAGAGGCATCTGGTTTGGTTCCATACTTTAGCAATGGCAAATTGTGCTGCGATGAACACAGTTGTGCTGGTGGCTTTAGTGTAGTCTTGCTTGTAATCTTTTGGGTAGATGCCCAAAAGTGGCACTGCTGGGTCATAGGGGAGTTCTATGTTTAGCCTTTTGAGGAACCTCCATACTGATTTCCAGAGTGGTTGAACTAGTTTACAATCCCACCAGCAGTGTAGCAGGGTTCCCTTTTGTCTACATCCCCTCCAGCATTTGTTATTATTAGTTTTCCTGATAATGGACATTCTTATTGGGGTGAGGTGGAATCTCAGTGTTGTTTTGATTTGCATTCCTTTTATGGTCAGTGATGTAGAGCACTTCTTCATGTGTCCCTTGGCCATTCTCATTTCCTCTTCAGAGAAGTCTCTTTAGGTCTTTAGCCCATTTATTAAGGGGGCAGTTGTTTCTTTCAGGATATTTTTTGTGGGGGAGAACTTAAATTTTTGAGTTCTACGTATATTTTAGATATGAGGGCTTTGTCTGTTGTATGTGCAGTGAATATCTTCTCCCAATATTTGGGCTTTCTATTTATCTGGAAAGCTATGTCCTTTTCCACATAGAAGCTCTACAGTTTGATGCAGTCCCATTTATCCAACCTTTCTTTGATTTGTTGTGTTTCTGGACCTTTATTAAGATAGTTATGACCTATGCCAAGAAGCCCAAGTTTGTCTCCTATTCCTTCCTGCAATGTTTTCAGGTTATCTGCTTTTACCTCCAGGTGTCATTGTTACGGATTTCGGTCCCCTGGGTATTGTATATATGTTTCCTGGAACTAGAGAAGGGAAAGGGAGCATCAAAATGGAGAGACAAAGGTAAAAGGCGAACCAATGCAACAGCAATACTTACAAAACTATATGCCATAAACCAACTGTAAAACTCTTGAGGGGATGGGAAGCGGAGAAGGAGGGAGAAAAATGAGGAAGGAGGTAACAAGTTGGATAAGAAATGTACTCACTGCCTTATGTATGAAACTGTAACCCCTCTGTACATCACTTTGACAATAAATAAAATTTTTTTATAAAAGCCATGAGATCCCATCTAAGAAACAACCAGCCAAACCAGTTTGAGGCCCTGAGTTCAAGCTGTGGTACCATTAAAAGCAGAAAAAAAAATAGGAATATTAATGCAAAAACCATCTGCGCTCTTAATTTCACCTACTGAAACTGAATTGAAATCCTGAATTAAAACACATTTGTATAAATACTTCAAAATAAAATAAAATATTACTATGGCTTTGTAATAGAGTTTGAAATTTGGAATTGATATTCCTCCAACACTGTTCTTCCTTATAAGCATTGCTTTTGCCATTCATGGCCTTTTGTTTTTCCATATGAAAACTTAGAGTACCATCTTTGTTTCA
Source organism: Perognathus longimembris pacificus (assembly GCF_023159225.1). Lineage (NCBI taxonomy): Eukaryota > Metazoa > Chordata > Mammalia > Rodentia > Heteromyidae > Perognathus > Perognathus longimembris. The sequence continues at coordinate 32,722,596 of NC_063169.1, read as the reverse complement.
TTGAAGAATGTTGTTTGGATTTTGATGGATAGGTATTGCATTGAACTTGTAAATTGCCTTGAACTGTATTGTCATTTTCTCAAAGTTAATTCTTCCAGAGGCATCAAAGGGCTTTCCATTTGCTTAAATCTTCTTTAACTTTCCTTTTTCAAATTTTTAGTTTTTGCAACAGAGGTCATTCCTTCACATCTTTGCTTAACTTGATTCCTAGGTGTCTTTTTTTTTTAAAAAAAATTGAGGCTATTAAAAATAGGTTGCTTTCCTGATTTGAGTCTTGGTCTTCTTATTGGCATGCAGAAAAGCTACTGAGGACCAATGGGACAGAAGACCCAGAAATGAGCCCGCAGACCTATCACCATCTAATATTTGATAAGGAAGAAAGACAGTCTCCTCAACAAATGGTGCTGGCAAAACTGGCTGTCCACATACAGAAAACTGAAACTAGATCTTTATATATCACCTTGCACCAAAATCAATCCTAGACCTCAATGTAAGTTCAGATACTATGATAATATTAAAGTAAGGGGAGAGGAAACACTAGGGCTCCTAGGCACAAGTCAAAACATCCTAAGTAAAGATCCAGAGTCATAACAAATCTAAGAAATACTGGATAAATGGGATAGTGTCAAACTTAAAAGTTTCTGCATGTTAAAGGGCATAGCAAAGAAGCTAAATAGAAAACCCACAGGATGGGAGAACAGTTTCACTAGCTATACATTAGATAAGGGCCTGATATCTATAATATACTCAGAGCTTAAAAAATTAAACCCTCTAATTACTAACCAATGAAGGAAACCATAGAGTCTATGTTTCTTTGCGTCTGGGTCACTTCACTTAGTATGACTTTTTCAAAGTCTTTCCATTTCCTTATGAATGGGACAATGTCATTCTTTCTGATGGAAGCACAGAATTCATTGTGTATATATACCACATTCTCTTGATCCATTCATCTACTGAGGGGCATCTGGATTGGTTCCATACTTTAGGGATAGTAAATTGTCTGTGATGAACACAGTTGAGCTGGTAGCTTTAATGTGGTCTTGCTTGAAATTCTTTGGGTAAATGCCCAACAGCGGGGTTGCTGTGTCATGGGAGAGCTCTATGTTTATTTAGTCTTTTGAGGAACCTCCATACTGCTTTCCAGAGTGGTTGAACCAGTTTACACTCCCACCAACAGTCTAGTAGGGTTCTCTTTTTTCCACATCCTCACCAGCATCTGTTGTTATTAGTTTTCTTGATAATGTCTAGGATAGTCCTAGGAGAAAATCAAAATAGCTCAATAGCTATGTCCATATGAACACATAAGATGATGCTAATCAAAACGAACTCCAAGTTATAGACATAAGTGGTTTATCATTGTTGTTACTTTCAGCATACCATGTGAAACTATATCTTTTACTTTTATCTTTCTTCCCCATGGTATTACCCCTGACGTCACTGTAACTGATTTTTGTACCTGGAGTATTGTATATACTTATCAGAACTAGGGAAGGGAAGGAGAACATCAAAATGGAGAGACAAAGGGTAAAAGGCCAATCAATGAAACAAAAATAATTACAATATAATATTCTGTAAACCAAACTGTAAAACTCTGGGGGGTGAGGGAGGGAATTAAGGGGGGGATAGAAGAAAAATAAGGGAGGAGGGATGTGGCCAAAAGGAACTGTATTACACTGTTGGTAGGAATGCAAGTTTATTCAGCCATTGTGGAAATCAGTGTGGAGGTTCCTCAAAAAACTAAACCTAGAGTTTTCCTATGACCCATTAATTCCACTTTGGAGCATTTATCCAAAAGATCACAAACCAAGATGTCGTAAAGCTACCAGCACAACCATATTTATTGCAGCACTATTCACCATAGCCAAGGCATGGAATCAGCCTAGATGTCCTTCAATGAACAAATGGATCAAGAAAACTTGGTATATGTAGATAATATCCATCCGAATCAATGATATTGTACCATTGTACATAATTGGAAAAAAATATATTGAGTGAAATAAGTCAGGCCCAGAGACATACAGGTTGCATGGTTTCCCTCATTAGTGGTAGCTAGAATGTGCCTATAAATCTACAAGTAAACACATTGAGTATTAAGCAAGGTATTACAAATGAATTGACTAAAATAGAATGAACTCTATGGAAAGTGAAAATAATATAATTATTTAAAAAGACAGTCAAAGCCTAGTGCAAGGATATGGGTACTTTCAAGGAGGGGAGTGAAACCAAAGGGAGAGGAGTAGATGAATGAAGGGGGAAAGGGAAGAGAATCTAGGTAAGAATTAATTGCATACACCACAGAATTAAGAAATATAAGGGAAGGACTGGGTCAAGGCGGGGGTTGTGGTGATACAGATGAAGATGCATGATTCACAGAATCTGCTTTGATAATGGCAAAAAGTCAATGCATGAGTAAAAATAATAATAATAATTAAATTAGGTAAGTACAGGAGAGGATCGGTAAGAATGTTGAAAGGGGTGACATTGATCAAGATGCACTGTTCATAATTTGCTTTGATAAATGGCAACTCCTTTGTACAACTACATAAAGATAATAAAATATTCAAAAGACAATATAAACTAAAATAAAGCACATTTCTTTTGTTAAAAAAGAACTTGGGAATGGAAAAACTGGGAGAGAATGAGGAAAGAGGGTGACAATGTTCAAGTCATTACCTGACTAATGTAACTGTAACCTCTCTGTGTATCACTTTTACAATAAAATTTATTTTTTAAGAACTAAATAGAAAAAAAATTTAAAAATCACTAATAAGAATGCTTCAGTTACAAAAATAGTTCCAGGTTAAGCTAGGTAATTATAATTATTAGAGCAACATATACTACCTTTTCATACCTAGATGAATACTGAAATTCAGAAGCTTAGTAATTCAAAGTTACATGCATTCTTTTGTGAATAGCTATTCACAAAGTAGCCATTTAGAAAATATTTTGTTAATGTTTTAGCCATTGGCTGATGTACCCATTTGGTAAATTTCAAGTTATAAGTGGATCTAAGCTTTATAAAGATTCTGAGACATATATAGGCATAGATTAATGCCATGATAATGTTAAGAAGCACTAACATTTTTAGTAAAAAAAAAAAAAACTGCAAAAAACTTTCATACTATGAATATCAGAAATATTCCCCTAAGTATCTAGTACTACATACTTTTTCTCTTTATTTTCTTAGCAAATACTAATTGTACAAAAAGGGTTCATTGAGATATTTCCATCCATGCATATGATGTACTTTGATTAAATATCCCCTTCAATTACTGTATTTGTGTGTGTATGCTGGTGCTGAGGATTAAACTCAGGGACTGAGCACTCCCATTTTGCTGAAGGCTAGTACTCTAACACTTGTGCTACAACTCCACTTTGGCCTTTTAGTAGTTAACAGAAGGTAAGGATCTCATGGACTTTCCTGCCTGGGTTGGCTTCAAACTACATCCTCAGTGCTCAGCCTCCTGAATAACTAGGATTATAGGCATGAGCCACCAGCATCTGGCCAATTAGTGTATTTTTATTATTGTTTAAAAAATGGTTTCCAGAAAAAATATTCTTATATATAAACCTATATAATTTGGTACTTTGCAAAACAATAAAAATATATATTGTCAAGAATGCTACTGTCAAGCCCGGCACAAATGGCTCAAGCTTATAATTGAAATCTTCATTACTCAGGACACTAAGATCTGAGAATCATGGTTCAAAGACAGTTCACACAGCAAAACCTGTGAGACCAATCTCCAATTAACTACCAGTAAAGCTAGAAGTGGAGCTGTGCCTCAAGTGGTACAGATCTAGTCTTGAACAATAAAAGTTCAGGGACAGAACTCAGGCTCTGAGTTCAAGCCCCAGGACCAGCATACACACACACACACACACACACACACACACACACACACACACACACAGACACTTCACTACTGAAATTAAATTATGCCAAAATAGTTTATTATTAGTTGTGTGTATGCAAGTCTGAGCAAATTTGTGTGTATGTTTATGCTGTGGAAGGGGAAACTAATTAATTTTTTACTTATGTCAACTTGCTAGTAAACCTGAACAATCACTTTTCATATCATTCAAAATAATGAAATAGGACACTGATATAAGACATCCATGTCCTGACCATGGAAACAGTCACAAATATGAACACACTGTGTTTTTCTCACTCGCAGTTTCCTAGGTCAGAGGGCACATTTTCCCAACTCCTAATAAATATTCACTCTACTCGCCCTGATGGTATTTCACTTAGAATAGTAGGGACTTCTGAGTCAGTAAATAGTGCTAGTAACAGGTACAATGCACATGTTCACTAAGCTTTATCAAGTGGATGACACAGCTACTTAAAAACTCACCATTAGTTAATAATTCCTCATTTTGATGGGCACCGTTTGTTCCTACTGACGAATGACAGTTTACTATTATTTTCTATTCTCTACAGCAATTAATTTCCTTATCGAGCTATTTAAGATGTATTATTTTCTGGTTTAATGTAGGATTTATTTACAAATAAGTCATTAAAATAGTGTATATACAAAATTTTGCACTTAGTAAATATATGAAATATATATTATGCTGATTATTACCTAGCACTAATTCTTCCCATCCTAGAAAGCCTAGAGTATGAGTCTTTTATAGCAGAAGGAACTTGGAATTCCAAATACCTAAGTCATATTAAATGGTTAATATTTTATGAACTAAAATATGCTCAAAATCTTGAAGTTTGTTGTCTTTCCCAACATTATTAAATGACATTAATTTTTTATATTATGAAGTTAATTTTTCTATCAAGTTGAAATTCTGGAGACATCCTAATGTGCAGAGAGAAAATAAATTATATCACTCTTCAACAGGCTACAACTACTGTCAAGAATAAGCTGACAAAGCACTCTTGTCTCATGACTCTTTTTCCTAGCTAGTAAAGAGGCTAAGATCTCATGATCAAGGTTTAAAGCTAGCATGAGCAGGAAAGTCTATGAGACTTTTATTTCCAATTAACCATAAAAAAAAGCCAGAAGAAGAATGTTGGCTCAAGTGGTAGAAGTGCTAGTCTTGAGCACTCAGGGACAGTGCTTAGGCCCTGAGTTCAAGCCCAAAGACTGGTACAAAGCAAACAAGAAAAACAAGAGCCATCATGCTTGTACAATGAGTTATCATGTATCTGATTGTTCTCTTTCAGAGATACTGCATCTACTTATTTAATAAATGTTACCAGTCTCATAGAATAATACATATTTGTGTGTGTGTATGTGTGTGTGTGTGTGTGTGTATGTGTGTGTGTGTGTGCCAGTACTAGGGCTTGAACTCAAGCCCTTGCTCTCTCACTTGGCTTTTATGCTCAAGGCTCTACTACTTGTGTGCCATACCTTCACTTTTGGCTTTTTGCTGATTAACTGGGTATAAGAATCTCTCAGATCTGTCTGCCCATGCTGGCTTGAAACCAGAATCCTCAAAACCCAATCTCTTGAGTAGCTAGGATTATAGGTGTGAGCCACCAGCAACCACTGTGTGATGGAATTTCTGCTGACAAAAGGCATCTTTGATGCCCCAAATGTTTTGTGACCACATAGGAAAAAATATTGTAAAGACTATGTATGAAAAAACGCAATAAATATAGGAGAATTGAATTACTAAAAACTAAGAATTGTAAATTCCTGGAGCATAGATGTTGTGGCACTTCTTAGAGCTTTGTATGAAATATATTCAATGTACTGACACTGTTCTCTACAAACTACCTTGTAGAATGTCCTTAGCTGACATTTGGTTTGAAAACACAAATGCATAAAGTATGCAAGAATCAAGTGCTCTACATTATACCATTTTTAACCCCAAAGCCTAAACTGCATCCTGAAAACAGACTTACACAGCAGGAAAGAAAACTGAGATTAAGCTATCAGCAGATGTAACCAATCTGCTCTAGCAGATATTAATACACTTTAAAGCAGAGAATTTTGCTTAATCTAATATAATCAAGAAACTATTGATAAATACATTTCTGGAAATTCCAAATACTGAACTGAATGCTTCTGAGAGGAGAACTTTTCTCTAATCTTGACTTTATTTATCTGAATCTACATCGTTTTCTATGCTGCTTTCCTTTTGGTAAATATTCTGAGGTGGTTTAAGAGAGTTGGGAGAAATAACTGGCAGAGCTCTCTGTATTTTGCTCTGGTTCCTGGAAGAAAGCATGTATTAACAACCATTCCTCTCTCTTTCACTTGGTGTCCTATGAGCCTCTCGAAGCCACTTGTCCATCAGGAGGTGACTAGTACCTGTCATTCTCCGGAGATGCATGTTGGATTTGAATCCTGGGGCTAGGAGGTCGTCTCCTATCTAGGGAGGGAGACCATCTACCCCTGTTTGCCCAGTGAACAAGACAGGAAAAACAGGACATTTAGTAACTTCTAAAATAAAACACATGGAATAGTAGGTCTGGAATTAGGCCCCTGAAAGGCAAAGTGTTCAATTTTGCTCTACAATTTAATCTTTTATTTTTACAAATTTAGAAACACAATTTATAATATGCAAGAAATTTAGGCTTAGAACCTTACAAATGGATAGAGAAAATATATGAAGATGTGTGGAATCTATGAATGTAATATTGCTTTTTTAAAAGATGCTAATTTGTACATGTCTATACAAACATAAATGTGAGTAGAACTAATTCTAATGCTTAAAGTTTTTACTTCAGTGGTTGGGATTTAGCTCAGCAAAAGAGCACTTGTCTGTCAAGTGCAAGGCCCTGAGTTTGATCCTCCCCACTAGGAAATATTAAAAAAAAAAAAATTTCCCTTCATTCTTTGTTTGTTTGGTGCCTGTACTCAGGCTTGAACTGAGGGCCTTGTGCTCTTCCTTGGCTTTTTTCTGTTCAAGGTTGGTTAGCTACTACTTGAGCAGCTCAAGCAGTACACAGCTCCCCTTACAGATTTTTGCTGGTCAGCAGAAGAATCTGTCTTTTCTGCCCACAATGGCTTTGAACCACTATCCTCAGATCTCAACCTCCTGACTTGCTAGGATTATAGGTGTGAGCCATCACAACAAGAGAAATTTCACTTCTATTTGAGTACAACAACTCTAATAAATCTTTAATGTCTACTTGATAGCAGGTTCTAAAATTACAAGGGGCAAGATGAGAGGTATATATTTAATAACAAGCAAGATATAGCTAGAGGATATAGAAATGTTCTTAATGACATGAAGAAATAATTTCTACCTAAAACTACCAATGTAGTCTTAACAGCTTTCATGATGTTTTTGGTTTTGGAATTGTTTTCTGTTTTATTTTGGTTCTAGTGGAAATTTTTATGGCAAAATATTCACTAATGACTTAAATTGAAGAAGATAGACAGATTTAGGAAATTAGCATCAAGTGTTAAATGTTCTGCTAATATTCATTTGCTTACATGTCTCCCAGTTGCTTTAACAGCTGTGTTTTATTTTAGCATTTACAATTATACTGTGTGTGTGTGTTTGTGTGTGTGTGTATGTGATGAATGGAAGACAGTTTGAAACTTAGTTCTTTCTTCTATTTAACTATCTTGAGATTCAGCCTGTGGATATTCAAAACTTAAAGCATAAAAAAAAACCTAGTTGAAAGCATAGAAGAAAACAGGGGATTGAACAGGTTAGGATTAGACATCGTATATATATGATACAAATAAATATTTAGCAGGATAATTTCTCTAGTTGGTAGCTTTCTCATACTCAACAAACAGATAATTGAGATATAAAATTTTATAATTAACAAAAAACTAGTCAGGACATTACAATGATAAAAAAAATATATATTGTCCTTTCATTAGAACTTCCGTTTCTGGATTTATTGAAGCATCTGAAGGAAAGCAGGGCTTATCTAGATGTGACAGGGTATTTGGAGACACTCTCTTAGGAACATTCATATAATCACACAGAGAAGGACAAAGGACAAAATATGGTCTGAGCTACTGAGAGGTCATTAAATAAGTAAAAGACAAGCAAATTTGAGCAAAAAGAAAACAAGAAAAAGATGTGGCAAGTACTTATAAGCATGCTAGATGTACACTAAATTTGAAACCTTTTTCAAATGACGTGACATTTAATTATTTGAAGTCATTTAAATTATTGGTCAACCTAATCTAAATCCTTAAAAATGTTTCAAGTTACTGGCTTGGTTCTACAGATAAAGTAAAATATTTTTATGATAAAAATAATTGCAAAACCCAATTGATAATGTATTTTTAGTTATTAAAAAATTCTGATACCACTTCATGAAATAGAAAGTTAATATTTTTCAGTGAAGGAATGATTTCAACTTGACAAAGTGAGTAACTTTGCTTCCTGAAGCAAAACTCCAGTCCTTGTATTTATTTTAACATAAAAGTAAACAAAACACTAATTATAAAACATACAGTGAAATTTATGAAGGAGAAAGGTGAACAAATTGAAGAACAAGCAACTCTGAAGGCAAGCTATTAGAAAAAGATTACTGAACACGTATTTTTAGCATACATATGTCTTTATACTCAGTTCTTCTGAATATGCTGATATACAGTATCAGTATGAAAATACATTTTTCACACAATGTTCTAGATAAGAAGAGCAAAGGATAAATTTACATGCAATTTTTTGTTCTAAAAATAAAAAACATCAATTTTTCCTTGTTTCCATATGATCTCATTTCAAAAATATTATTCTACATAATCATATACAAACAGCTTTTGAACCTTGTGATTCAGTCCTATGGATAACCTCCTTTGGTCTCACTGTCTGAATGCTTAGAGAACTATGTGTGTCAATTCTTAACTCACAGAATTGTGAGTTTCAAATTCAAAAGCATAGTCTATGTGATTTTATAATGTGTAACTCCCCTATAACATAAAAAGATCTAAATTGAGATTTTTATCTTTCTCTCCATCCATTAATTTTAATTTACTTTTTGTGTCTGTTGGTATTAGGGCTTCAAGTCATGGTCTATGTGCTATTATTTAGCTTTTTCTTCTCAAGGCTGGTGCTCTCCAATTTGAGCCACAGTTATACATTTGACTTTTTTGTGGTTAATTGGAGATAAGAATCTGAAAGCCTTTGGGGCCTGAGCTGACTTTGAATCTCCATCCTCAAATCTCAGCACTCTGAGTAGCAAGATTTACAGGCAGGAGCCACCAGGACCTCCATTTACTGGGAAATATGCAAAGGTTCAACTTCTACTTCTACTCTCATGTCCTAAGGGGGGAGGGGGGAAGATATGCTAGAGACTTTAATCAGTACACTGACCTACTTTAGTCTTTTGATTTCTTTTCCATACCAGCACAAACTGTGCTACTTACAAATGAAGTAAATTACTAAATTAGTATTTTAATGTTAACTATTTTAAATTCATTAATACAGGAATATCTGTTTGCTGAAAAGATTTTGTGTATACATGTATGTGCTGTCCTATGGCTTGAACTCAAGGACTGAGTACTATCCCTGAGCTGTTTTGCTCAAGTTTAATGCTCTACAACTTGAACCAAAAATCAATTTCTGGGTTTTTTTTAATGGTTAATTGGAGATAATAGTCTCACAGACATTCCTGCTTGGGCTGGCTTTGAACTGCTACCTTCAGATCTCGGCCTCCTGAGCAGCTAAGATTACAGGCATGAGCCTCTGGTGCTAGGCTGAATAGATTTTTTTTTAAAAATACTAAAATGCATAGTAAGCACAGAAGACTGCATGTGGACTTAGTAGTGCTAGGTAAAATACAACAATGAGGAACTTAAGAGATTAACAGTGATGATAATAAGTGGCCACTGATGAGCCATGAAAGAATTAGAATTCACAAGCCATTGTATGAATTAAAACATTGTTAAATGCCACTTTCCTCTCTAACACTGATAAATCTTAAAGTGAATTTGTATGCTTAAATGTATAATGAATGACATGCAGGAACATATCCATATCTGTTGGTAGGACATAGCAAAGCATCCTAATTATTTGTAAAAGCAACTGCACAGATATTATAATCATTCATTCTATAAATAGCATGAGTCAAAAACAATTAAGTATTTTATTAGAAACCAAATCAAATGAGTTTATGGATTATACAAATATATGTTTTAGTTTTTATTCCCTTATTCATATTAGACCCCTAAAACATGTGTCTCCCATATATTTTAAATAATATTTCACTTATTTCAATGGACACAGATACTTATGCTCTGAAATAAGGTTTATGATATGTATTTCAATTCAATTTAGAGTTCTTTAATTATAGGTAGGAATTTCCTTGCTTTGAAGCCTCATGTTTCCATGTGGAAGGAGATTGGGGGCACAAGGTAGATCACCTAAGAGATAATCTCATATAGAAATCCCACATTTCTTGGCTTAAAAAGAGTGACTGAGTGGGAATAATTTACTTAATGATGGTCATTCATAAGTAAGCCAATTTCCTATTCATGTAAGCATCAGAAAATAAAATAGAAGAGCTGGACACTGAAATAAAACTTCTATGTGAGAAATTATAATGAAAACTCAAAACCATTCTGTTAACCTGGGATGAACCATCTAGTAAAGCAGATAAGGTACACTCAAGGACTTCTAGCTTCTTTGGGAAAATGAATAAATTTTTAAATCTTTTCAATTTTTGCAATTTTTTTTTTTTTTTTTTTTTTTTTTTTGCCAGTCCTGGAGTTTGGACTCAGGGCCTGAGCACTGTCCCTGGTTTCATTTTTGCTCAAAGTTAGCACTCTGCCACTTGAGCCACAGTGCCACTTCTGGCCATTTTCTGTATATGTGGTGCTGGGGAATTGAACCCAGGGCTTCATGCATACGAGACAAGCACTCTTGCCACTAGGCCAGATCCCCAGCCCTCAATTTTTTGAATCATCAGTGAAGTCAGATACTGAGAATGTCTTGACAGCTTCCTCCTTGTGTTAATGCAACATGATTGGCTATAAAAATTTTTTAGGATGGCTTAACAACATGCATATATTAGGAAAATAGTCAGAATTATCAAACCATGGACTCTTCACATAGGATTTCATGAAGCTCTGGAAATAAGGCTGTTGTCTAAGGATAGGAAGTTAAACCTTGAATCCCTGCAAATTAGCAGAGATAGAACGCGTGCAGTTCAAGGCCAGCCCTGGAAAATGGTCAGGAATGTTTCCTCAAAAATAAACTGGGCATCATGTAGTATGCTATAATCCCAATATCTCTGGAGAAGACTGTCTGGGGATCACAATCCAGATCAGCCCAATGAAAAACTCAAAACAATATTAGAAAAGTATTTAAAGTATTGAAGACATTGCTCAAGTGATACACATGAACTACCAAGCACAAGGCCCCAAGTTTGAAGGCCTGGTACTAAATATAATTTTATAAAGGTAGTTTGTAAGGTATTTTGTAAGACTTCTTTGCCATTTTATTTACTATACATATATTAAATATTGGTATAACCATCCTATGATTGACCACAGAAATGAATCATTTTGAGTCTCCCCTGTCTCTCACTTCTTTACCGCTACACATCTTGACAGAGAGCTCAGATGAAATTTACAAAGATCCCACTCACCATTATCTTTCTCAGCTTTTCTTATGTATGTGTTCAAATGGGATTTTATTTTTTTTAATAGTATAACAATTGTTATTTATAAGCAATTTGTAATTTATCTGTTGAGAACTGTCCAATCCTGTTACACATTGGCTAATCAGATTTATTTGTTCTATTTTTTTTTTTTTTTGGCCAGTTCTGGGCCTTGGACTCAGGGCCTGAGCACTGTCCCTGGCTTCTTTTTGTTCAAGGATAGCCCTCTGCCACTTGAGCCACAGCACCATCAAATGGGATTTTATAGTCTCCCATCTTCAAAATCACTAAGTATTGGCTTTACCCTAGTTGGTGAAAACTTACCTCACTTCATTTTCTTACTAGCAACCAAATAATCTCACTAATTTGGGGATCATTAGTAACGCCAATCTCTATGTCCTTTTAAATAAAAAACATAGTTTTATTTGATGCATATAGTGAATAAAGTTTTCCATGCATTTTTCCTATAGTCGGAGGTATATATGCTCACCTGAACTGGACAGTCACCTGTATAATTATTGTGGCTAGCTAGTTCCAGGGAAATATATATATATATATATATATATATATATATATGTGTATATATATGTATATATATATACATATATATATATATGATGTATGACTTAGTAGCCATAAAGGAATGCTTGTTACCTTGCTAATATTTTCATAATAGTGACATGGTCATACAAAAACTTTTTGATACACTTGTTATAAGGATTCAAACTTTCAAAATTTAGAGCTCCAGTGACAAAGGTCTTGTCTAGCATGCCTGAGGCCATAGTTTAATTCCTTGTGCCACACACACACACACACACACACACACACACACACACACAAATTACCTTTTAATACAGCTACTAGCCAATTGTAAAATACATCTGTAGCTTAAGTTATTTTTTGTTTCTCTTCTTTTCTTTTACCTTCATTCTTCTTTCCTTCCATCTTCCATCCCTTCTTTCCTTCCTTCCTTTCTCTCTCTCTCTCCTTCCTTCCTTCCTCCCTCCCTCCCTCCCTCCGTCCCTCCCTCCCTCCCTCTCTTCCTCCCTTCCTTCCTTCCTTCCTTCCTTCCTTCCCCCTTCTCTTTCTCTCATTCTTCTTTCCTTTTGAGTATACTCAGAGCCTCCATCTTTCGGTTGGCTTTTTTGTTCAAAGCTAGCACTCTACCACTTGGGCCCTACCACTTCAGGCAAAAAAAAAATCACCAATTTACTGCTTAGTTAAAACTAAATTTCTCACAAACTTTTCAGCTCTGGCTAGTTAGATCTTCAGATCACAGCCTCCTGAGTAGTTAGGATTACAGATGTGACAATTTGTACAGCAGCAGTTTGCAAATTCCCCTGAATAACTTAATGACTTTTAACTTAAATAAAGGGATGGTGATTAAAAAAAAAGTCAGTAATAACTGAGTTCATTGGGTTAGAAAGTTGAGATACAATGCAAAGATTAAATGCTTACAATTAGAAACAGCGCAAACTTTTTCCAAATAGCCATATGAATTAAAGTCAGATTTACCAATCTGCCATCTAAAAATTTTCAGCAAAAATTATGTGGGTATCTAATGTATTCATTCTTGTAAGGCCTCAGGAAATCTCTACTTACCACATCCTTTTTGTCAAAATGATTTTAATGCAGAACATTTAAATATTCCAAAAAGTTGAATTAAAAATTGGCTACAAATGCCTAGGTGAAATATTATTTGTTTATGGATGATTGTTGTCAAGTATATAAATACTACTAGGAAGGTTATCCTCTCCTGTAGGTAATTCACTGGACCTTATAATATTATCAGCATACTGAAGGTTCCCTGAGTAGTACATAAATAAAAGGACTCCACAGGAACAGAAGAGGGAAAGCAGCAGCCAGAAGCAATTACAAATTACATCAAACCATTGACAACATTCATGGAGCTATGTGCATGTGCACTCTGGATATATCACATGCACATATCTCAAACACACATGTTTATCAAGGTAGAGAAAATGTAGACAATTGGCCAAGTGAACATGAATGAATAAATCTGCAAGACTCACATGAAACAAAATGATCAAAAAAATCACTAGCACAAATGATTAAAAAATTAAGAAAGTCTTTATTTGATACCTTTCTCGTTCTGGTGAATGCAAACTAGTATCTGGTCTCAAGCAGTTAGTACTAGCACTCCTAGCCCTGTCAAGTGAGGGCTGTAGTTCACTAGTGCCAGTGCATTGCATCCAGTGGTAGAAAGACAAAGAAAACAAAGAAAGGAAGACCATGTTAGAGAGTAAAGCATAAAATAATGATCTCTTTACATAAAAGGTAGAATCACTGTGATTCAATTCATAAAAGAGAGTTGACAGGATGACAAGTGTAAAGTTTTGTTTAGAAGATGGAGCTAAACAAATATTATGCTTATATTGCTTTGCATAATTTCTTTCAAAGGATCTCTGAAATATGACACTTAAGTCACATCTACTTATGGGAAAAACAAACCAAAAAAAAACAAAACTAGATACAGGTAGAAGTAAAACAAAATTCCTAAGAATTTATTACCAAGAACAATGCTACACCAAAACAAAATGAAGGACATCAGAGATGAAATAATTTTACAGCTCAGTTGTTTTGGCTCACAACACCAGATAAGAGAGGAGAAAGATCACACTTCCGGTGTTCTTACCTAAGCAGTATTTCGTCAATTAATCTCAATATTCTTGAGTTAAAGTACTCATGATGAAAGGAAAGGTCCTGTCTAGTCACTGATTTGGTCTTAGCATGTGCAGGCAGAATGGAGCTTCACAAATTAAAACCATACACAAATAAAATAAAATTAATTTCCATAATTAAACAAACATGTATAATGACAAATAAAGAAAAAACAACTAGAAGGGAGACATATGAGTGAGATTAGTTCTACAATTAGCAAGTTTTGTAATAAAGATAAAATTTGGGTAACGTTAATTTAATGTCTCTGTAATTTCTAAAGAAAAAATATATATAAACTTCCAATTTTGTTAGGGTGGGGATTAGGGATTTGTTTACAATGGGCTCACAGAGTGGCTCTTACCTGTAGACATCCCAATGAGAGCCGTTCTGTAATAAAGGCATCTTGGGTGGTAATGATTTATAGTGTTTAACAAGATGTCTGGAACGTGGCAATAAAAACACACAGGAAACAGAAAAATACACATGAAGCAAGTTTCACTACAATGGTAAAAATCTAAGAAACCTATGAAGCAAGGTAGATAGACCTTTGAAGAGCCTCAATAATTGTTTGAAGGCAGGATAAAATGTAAAATATAAACCATATACATCTGATTTCATAATACTCAATATTATAATCTAATTACCTTAATTAGAAAAATACTTGCTAACCAGATTTAGTAAATTGTTAAAATGTTATAATTTAATGCTTGAATCTGACTTAATATCTTCTTTTATAGAAACAATAACATATGTATAAGTACAAATCAATAGTTTGGGTAGTTTGAGAGGTAAAATATGACTGAATAAATGTTGGAAATCCAAATAATTGATGGGTCTGGTCATGGGATTGAATTAATATAATGAGAGAAAGAACAAAAGAACCCCAAAGTGATGACTTAAGAGCAAGTTATTTTTTTATTTATCAGTTTGTGGATCCACATCAATCACCATAAAAATTAGCATCATGAACAGTAAACGAGGCCCATTCAGTTAATTTCTTGATAATTTAAAAAAAGCTCTACAAATTTACTAATTATGAAAATCCATCATCTATTTTAGTTTACACTGAAGTATGGAAGTAGGGAAGAGAACCTGCATTTGTCAAGATATGAAGAATATCAAACATTCTCCTAGTTTGATCACATTTAAGCTAATGATCATTTATGCTAATGCTTCCTTAAAGCAAGAATATAAAAATGTACTAGATTCCCATTGGAATGACATGCTGAGGAAAAGATGTTAATGAAAAAATTCAGACTGTTTTGTAGAAGCTTCTTTGCAACCCCTATCCTTAGGCAAACACTTTTAGTAACAAGTTGCCATAAATTGACTAAGAAATTTCCTCAAAAATGCTTTTTCAGGAATATTGAGATCCACATGAAATGGGAAAAGAAAGGGGAATGTATAGACTGACTGTCTAATCTTATATAAACACTCAAGTGATACCCATTGGCTATGAACTGGAAACTCTGGGTCGAGACTCTAACTCTGTTTTCACAAATACACAATGGCAGCTATTACTACTTAATTGGTACTGTGTGGAGTAAATGAGATAATATGTATAACATATCTACAAAAAGGAGAGCTGCAGTATTTTGGTATGTTATCATTTCCTGAAAAATATTTTTATTAAAATATTTTTTGTGATTAACAATTTTGGGTAAGTGGATTAAATAATATGAAGCACTTTAGATTTCTTCAATAGCCATAGCAGGGAAGACTTTAGTTTGTAAAATTTCCAGCTATTATAGTTTTGGAAAACCTACTTATTTTGGGAAATATGAAGTAGATTTGAATTTGAATCTTTATTGTGATTTGATCAAATTAAATTTTCTTAGAATTGTTTCCTCATGTATAAAATGAAGAAAGTAATATTCATAATACACTATTCTCAGAAAACTGAGATAAGGTACACTAAAGAGTAATATTATGTCATAAAATAATATTATGTCATAAAATATTATATAATATTATGCAATATTATATAATATTATGTCATAAAATTTTTACATAGATTTATTGGAAGGTAGAAAATCCTCAGATTTTAAATGAATTTTTAATTTATTATTTATACTTAAAAATCCCAAGTAAACATGTTAATGATATATTTTTAAAGCTTTGGTGAATATTTAACCATAAAAGCTACACTGATAATAAATTTCTGTAATTTATATGAAAACAAGCCAATTATTTTTCTATCCATATATATGCTTATTTATGCTTGCATATTTTATTATACTGATGAAAACTGTTTATAAATGCATTAAAGCAGATACAGAAAACATTGTATATACATAAAAGTAGATATATTTGAATTTATGTTTTCTGTCTTTATAGAAAAACAAATAAATTAGAAATGTTTGAAAACTGAAGACTAAAAATGCAGTTGTTGCACTTATGGGTAGTTGTACTAAAAATGTATTTGGCAGTCAAAAATAAATGGGACAATTACTGTTATAAAAATATCAGAAAGGAGATAGAAAATGAAAACACTAAGAGACACATTTGGCTCTGCCCCTCTATCTAGTTCTACTTCCATTTATTGTCTTTTTGTTGTTGTTGTTGCATGCACAGCCCCAGGGATTGATCTGTCTCAGTTGTATACTCATCTGAGTCAGGAAACCAATTCAAATGGATTTCAGAAGTATTAGTAAAATGTCCACATTCAGAGTAAGACTGCATAAAATTCTGCCTTCACAAATATTGGTACAAAATAAGGAAATGGAAGAATGAATGGATCTACTCTATTTAGACTACTAAGGTATGTAGCCTAGAAATAGACACTGGATGCAGACAGGCACATTAATAAACGCAGAGTGTGTGTGCCTGTGTGCCTATGCTTGTGTCTATTTTGTTTGTAGCAAATGTAGGTTAAAACATTCAGAATTACTAAACAATGTCTATTGACAAAGTGATTGCCTAGAAGAGCTAATAAGAACCCTAAATAGCATGGCATCTGAATTGAGTGATTTTTTTACAATATTTTTAATTTATGTTTTCATCTATTGGCTAATATTTCTTCATCTTTCTTCCCTGTGATGAACAAATAAACATTGCAGTAATTATCACTAGGGTAATTTTAGACTTTAAAGTGAATATTCTGTAAGAAATTGTTCTTCAGATATGAAATTCAAGATTGAATGAGACTATCATAAAATGTCAAGCTTTAAACTCTAATTTTGAGGAGACCACTAGATCCTTTTTTTGCTAATCTGAATAAAAAGCATAGTTACTCATGTGTTTAAGGGAAATTTTGTAATGTGTTATTTCTAATCTGACAGGGGCTTGGTGAGTTAAGAAGTTAAACATCTTTAAACAAGAAGAAAGCAGAAGCTCCAGCATTAAAAATGCACTGGCAACATTTTAATATAAGCAAATAAGATATGAATAACATAACAGTACATTCCAAAAGGAAAATAATAGCAACAAAAGGCTAAAACAATGAAATTACAATCATGAAAACAGTAAGACTGCCATGCACAGATCAGAACTGGTGACTAGACAGGTGATATGTGTGCTAGGAGGAGCAGGAAGTGCTCAGAGTGAGTGTCTGGAACTGCAATTTTGGACACCTGTACCCGGGTTTCTGAACGTGAAAACAGTTTCACACAGGCTTACCAGTTTTTAAATTTTAGATAGCCAAGTAGTCTGTCTATATTAGAACTGAAATATATTTGGAAATGTTTTCATAACCTTCATATAAGGTAAAACAATTTTTGAATACTTGGTAAATTTCTACTTGTTATGATACTACTGAAAAAAAGACAGAATAGGAGAATGGAAAGAGCGTCATCACACATAGTTACCATTACCAAATCCCTGTAATTACCTTGTAGTATGTAGGCATTCTGCACTTCGTCCTCGTTTTGCTCTGGGCAGCATAAGAAGCTCACTGCACAGACAGGATGGGTGGTGAGTGAAACAGATAAATTATGAGGTATTAAATGACATGGGTTATGCCAGTGGTATGCCAATGAAAACATGAAAAGGGTAGAAACCAGATTGTCTGCACTAACATATTTGCTTGAGAGGTTAAAAAAATAAACATGAGAGCATTTAAAAAATTTAAACAATAAAGTACAAACGTTGTGGCTGAAGTCCTAGGTACTGCTGCTGATTTGCTAGCCTGTTTGAAAATCATTTTGTAGAACATAAACTCAAAATAAAATTAAGCTTTCCCCAGAAGGTACAAGGAATATGTGAATACTTAAAACAATACGTTTGGCCTTTCTGATATTAACTGGAACTCCAAAAGCTTTTTTTTAAATTTATAGCAAATTAATTCATGATAATTCTTGTGTTTTATAGCCATTGAGAATTCAATAGCATATTATACTTTTTTCTTGATCAAGTAGGAATGAATGTGATTAGGATTTTTATACTAAAATTATGCCTTTTCTATGTACGAGTTATATTCACTATAATTGATAAGCCTTGTTAACCAGCCCCACTAAAATTCAGAGACCCGAATGAATGTGACAAAGTGGCCCTCACTCAGTTAAGCTCACCTGAGCAGTCTAGAACCCTATTCTTTAGAGCAGGTTCCTGTCGCAGTGTCCAACTTTAATACCCTCCTGGAGGTCATGGCCCACATCCCAGTCAATGAGGTAGTTGAGGAAGTCAACCTGGGAAGTGTCCTTGATTCCAGTCAGTATCACTATCATTTCCCTCTATCTCATAGTAACTATCTCCACTTCAAAACGCCAGAAGAGGGGCTGGGAATATGGCCTAGTGGTAAAGTGCTCGCCTCGCACACATCCGGGTTCGATTCCACAGCACCACATGTATAGAAAAGGCCGGAAGTGGCGCTGTGGTTCAAGTGGCAGAGTGCTAGCCTTGAGCAAACTAAGCCAGGGACAGTGCTCAGGCCCTGAGTTCAAGCCTCAGGACTGGCAACAAAAACAAAAACAAAACCAAACAAAAGGACAGAAGAGAACATTCACCTCATACTGAATCTTGGGAAACTTTAAACCAGCCCCTGAGCTTCTGGTCAGCCTCACAATACAAGCACATGCTTGTAAGACTTGGCCCAACAACAGGTTCATGATGAAAAGCTGCAGTAAGTCTTTAGAACTAAAGTCATATTTACATAAGACAGAATCTTAGTATCCTATATATTACAGACATTGACAGAAAGACATTTTATTTTAAAAGTGATTTATCACAAATATTGTATGATTAAATTTATCTCAGAAAATCCACAATATCTGCTGCCTTACAGATAACCCATATTCAAAATGCTTTCACTATATAAGTAAAGTAATTTTATAATTGCAAAAAATAGCATCCCAAACAAAATGACTCCTACAAGAATAATACTTAAAAATTGCTCATTGTATAATTTAGGTCAAAATCTAAGTCAACAACTGTGTCTTTGCAACTGGCTAAATATAAAGCATGATTTTAAAAAACAGTATAATTTTGGTCCATTAATTTCTAGAGTTACATTTATGTTAGAATGTCTTAAACATTTCCAGAGTGAAGTTTGGGGTTGAATTATGCAATAATTTTTAATTTACTATGCCACAGTATCTGTGTGCATCAAATTAGAAGAAAGAAAAACTCACAGTGTGAAGATAATAATGTGGACAAGTACCTGTCTTGTTCAGATAAATATTGACTGTCCACGTCTCTGGCTCTGTGGTCAGTGGTACTTCGGGAGGCATCATGGTGTCTGGTTGGAGAGCGTGACCTTCTGGTTGGATGAATTTCATCTAAGCTCCTAAAATTGATTACAAAAATATCCATGCGTCAAAAGCATACCAACTCCTGTAGTTACACAGATTAATCTGTTAAACAGATTAAGGAAAATAAATGGACAAGAATTCACAAACAAATAATGTGGTTTAAACAGTGTTGATATTATTCTCAAACCTATTTTCTTTCTTTCTTTCTTTCTTTCTTTCTTTCTTTTTTTTTAGTTTTATTTTTGTGCCAATACTAAGGCTAACACTCAGGGTGTCTTTCTCTTGCTTGGCATTTTTGCTCAAAGCTAGCATTCTACCACTTGAGCCATAATATCACTTTTGGCTCTTTGGTTGTTAACTGCAGCTAAAGAGTCTCACAATATTTCCTGCCTGGGCTGGCTTTGAACTGCCATCCTCAGATCTTAGCCTTCTGAATGGCTAGAATTAAAGTTATAAGCCCCCATTACTCAGCTTACATACTTTTTTTTGTTTTTATTTTTTTTAAATTTTTATTGTCAGACTGATGTACATAGAGGTTACAGTTTCATACGTTAGGCATTGGATACATTTCTTGTACTGCTTGTTACCTCATCCCTCATTCCCCCCTCCTCCTCCTCTTCCCCTTTTCCTTCCCCCCCTCCATGAGTTGTTCAGTTCATTTACACCAAACAGTATGCAAGTATTGCTTTTGTAGTTGTTTGTCTTTTTTTTTACCCTATGTCTCTCGATTTTAGTATTCCCTTTCAGTTTCCGAGTTCTAATACCAGTATACATGGTTTCCAACGCACTCAGATAAGATACAGAGACAGTGCAGGTACAATCACAGGAAGGGGATACAAGAAGATCATCAATAATAGAAGCTACAGTTACACATAGCACATTGAAAGTAGTTGCAACAATGATAGAACAATTGTTTCCATATCCTGGAGTTCATTTCACTTAGCATCATCTTATGTGTTCATAAGGGTACAGCTATTGGGCTCTTGTGACCCTCTGCTGTGACTTGCCTAAAAATGTGCTAATTATTCCCTATGAGGGAGACCATAGAGTCCATGTTTCTTTGGGTCTGGCTCACTTCACTTAGTATAATTTTTTTCCAAGTCCTTCCATTTCCTTATCTCTTCAGATCGTCTAAATCTTTCGCCTTTTACATACTTATTTTAGTCAATTATTTTTAAGAATATGCAATGTGCATACTTTACCTTTACATCACAACCAAAAGATAGAAGTAATTATCATTCTCATAACTACTACTGTTGTTGCACAGAAGATAAGATAGAATAATACATATGTTTTAGTCAATTTTTCCTGCACTGAAACTTCTCCACCTATATAATACTAAATCTTCAAATACATTCTCCTTCAAGCTTTCCCTCTTTGCCATTTTCCTCCATAGTTCTACTTCATTACTGTCAGACTTCCCCCAAGAGGTATGTAAACTTGCAAGCAGATTACAAGATAGTTATTCAATGCTTTGCTTGGAATATAAATATTCTCCATCTTCTAGAGAATTTCTTAAAACTAAAGAACAAAGTATTGTATGGGTTGGGTGAATAAGTGCTTTGCTACAAATGATTCCAAGTAAACAAACTTGATTGACATAATCATTATTTTATTGCATCTTTATTCTTATGGCAATTCACACAGAGTCTTTGAATGCCTACCTCTGTAATGGCACATTTGGTAAACGTGAACGCGGTCTTCCCTGATCTTCACCGCGATGAGGAGATACTGAGCGTGAGCGGTGATGGGTGGTTCTTTGCTGTTCCGGCACTGTTAAGGTGGTTGCTTTAATTTCTCTAGCACTAGACCTATAGCCCACTGACAAGAATATATATGCACACACAAAAAGGTTAGGGTTCTTCTATCAGGCAAACATTACAAAACAAAATTCTATTGAAGCAGCCATCAACCTATTAATCTTAAATGCCAGGCAATCAGTAGTGTTAGCCTTGTCTTCAAAAGTATTATGTATATCCACACAGAGTGTAACATATACATGCATAAGAACAATTACTCTTTTGTTTCAAGCTACTATGAAGATACTGACTATGAATATGAGAGTTAATGACTCAGACGTTATGGTGACTTAGGACACTGTTTTAACTGAAAGAACAAATGAGTTAGTGAGTTTTCAACAACATACATCAAGCAGTTGATTGTGAACTATCACTAATATGCAAGTCAATGCTTAGAAACTTAGTATCTTTTTACATTTAAATAAGTTCTTTATTTGACTTTCCTTCTAAAGATAAGTTATTTTAGATGAACTGCAAACAGATTCACTAATAAACTGAGAGTAAAAATATCCTATCAAAAGTCTAGGTATAAAAGCAAAGAGCACTAGACTACTTTAAAAAAAAAAAAGAAGAGTAGAAGAAATTGAGTATTACAAATAACAAATTGTGAATTTTGAAAACCATAGATAATACTGAAATTTTCAAATGTAAGTAGTGTATGAGTAAAGATGATTATGGCAACATGTAAAGAAAATAATTAACACTGCTAAAACATCACATGTACCCTGGACATTTCTCTAGTAGTTTTGTTAATGTAGCATAACTTAGCTAATGCAGTTGACAAAAGTGCAATTAAAACTAAATTATAATGGTCCTCCTTGAAGTATACAGGTGTTTTCTTTTCTATCATCTCTAATTTGATTAAGATAAAAATAGTGATCTCAAATGTACAGTAGCTGAATGCTCTCATGGGGGTCATTGTTTTCTATTAGTGCAAGGAAAATAAAATAATAATGTGTAGTGAAAGGAAGTAGCAGTACAAAATGTACATGGGCCATGGAAACAGTACTTTAGCCAGGCAACTCAACTTTTTGTTCATCTTCACTTTGAAAGTCTTGTATGATTTTTTAAATGCCATAAAACCTCATTTCTAAAAGCTAATAGTCTCATAGCAGTTAAACTGATGTAACATCATAATTTTGTGACTGAACTTAAACTCTAAGAAAGATATTTAAAAAGTTCATCAAATGTAAATTCATAGCCTACTATATTTATCTGTCCAGAAAAAGTATTAAAATATATGGAACATATTTTAGAAAAGTCAAGGTATGAAAATAAATATTTAAGATTTGCTGTGGTAGAGCATTTTTGAACTAAGCATTTGAGATTCTTCAGGCCAACCAGGGATTTCATCTATATAAATTTTCTCTTCCCACTGTATGTTAGAAAATGAACAAGTTATCTTTATAATCTATCTCTAACAGTAAATTATATTGTGCTTATTAATACAACCTTTGGCTTCATTTTACCTTACTGCATATTTTCTCTATATGTCATCATTTCTCTTTATTTAAAAGGCATAGTACTGTGTAACTTCACTACAGTATTTGTGTTACATAGCTTTATATGTCGGTGTCTGTGTATCATTGGATTATCACTCAAAAATACAAATAAACTGCATGACTATGAGGAGACATTTCTATAATAATTTTTAATTTATGATTTATATATTATATAAATATGTATAATATATAATAGTCTATTAAAATGTAGGTCCAATGAATTTTATAATGCTAAAATAAATCTAGGTGCTGGTGTCTCATGCCTGTAATCCTAGATACGCAGAAGGCTAAGATCTGTGGATTGAGGTTCGAATTCAACATGGGCAGGAATGTCCATGAGACTTTTATCTCCAATTAACCACGTAAGAGCCAGACATGGAGATGTGGCTAAAAGTGTTAGAGTACTAGCCTTAAACAAAAACACCTCAGAGAAAGGGCCCAGACCCTGAGTTCCAGCCCTACAATTGACAAAAAAAAAAAGATAAATAGAAGAATAAAAACGTTTTTTCAAATGGCAATGTAAGCATTGCTCCTATATGATGATGAAGCATATTATTTGTGCTTCAAACATTCTCATAAGAATATTTCAGTATTAGACCACAGAATTGTTTTAGAATTTCATGTTCTTTCATGGTACAAAGAATTAATCCCATTTGTAGTAGATCTCATAACTCATTTTAACTCTTCAAAGCAGATATCTCAGAACCAAAAAGGAAAAAAAATTAATCATGTTAGTAAATATATTTAGACAGCACATCCTTTGTCTCATCATTAAAACTACAAAATTTTAGGTGAATATAATGCAAGATCAACCCATAGAAGAATTTGCATAAGTTTGTGATTCCTAATAGTCAAGAATGTTGTTATATATAATAGCTATCTTATCTACCATCTACTATACTATTAATCTAATTCCTATGTGAACACCATGGATTTAAATTTAATCATTTTTTCCAATTTCATAAAAAAAAATAAGCTGTTATATCCTGAAAGTTTCTGTTGGGAATATATGCAATCACTGTGGTTCTTTCAGAAATAAAAACAACAGCTGAGCTGGTTCAAAGCTAGTAATCCTAGGTACTCAGGAGGCTGATAGCTGAGAATCATGGTTCAAAGCCAGCCTGGCCAGGAAAAATCTGTGAGACTCATATCTCCAATTAAGCAGAAAAAAAGAAAACAAAAAACACCTAGCCGTAAGTAGAGTTATGGCTCAAGTCGTTGAGTGGTAGCCTTGAGCCAAAAAGCTCCAAGACAGTGCCTGGGCCCTGAGTGTAAGCTCCACGACCGGCACAAAGAAAAAGAAAAAAAAATGTAATAAAAAAACAAATAGAAAATGCTATACCGTATTATTCAAATATTTCTCTTATGCTTTGATATCCAAGTGTGATCTCTAAATATACAGATGTTCATAATGTTAAGCTTTTGCTTTAACGATATTTTATTTGCTACTTTGAATGTGTGGTGCTGAGAACTGAACACAAACCCTGAAACAAATTATACAAGTGATACACACTTGGTCCATATTCCACAGCCCATTTGTTGGTATTGTGTTTGTGAGATAGTGTCTTCCTAAATTTGCCTGAGTGGGCCTCAATCTTGGCAATTCTTCTGCCTCTGCCTCCAGAACAGTTAGGATTGCAGGCATGTGCCAACACACCCAAATATATTCTACTCTGATACATGATTAAATACCATAATTTCTCTAAATTATAGACAGCAAATTCAACTAAGTTTATAGAATTATCTATAATTTTCTCCTATATCTAATGAAGTTGTATGCACTACATCAAATTGTGAATTTGGTCATTAATGTAGAATCAATTTTTCCAAAATTGATAATTTATCAAAACCATTATTTCCCTCAAATTAAGTGCATCTTCTTTTGAATAATTATGTAAGTTAAGAGGATATATATAAACACTAATAAAGTGAGCTGGTTTTAATAAATCATGTTTCTTTTTTACAGGACTCTTTAATCCATTTGTATTTAGATATTTTATTTCCTTTTATTAATAAACCAAAGGAAATTATTTAGGATTAACCATTAGTGCTTGATTTTACACATTTTTCTGACTAAATTCAGATAGAAAATGTAAGTTTGAACTTCAAAATATGCCCCCAGATCTTACCCACTACACAGTGACAAAATTGTTCATTTCAAATTAACTTTGAATCTTTTTGAAGCAGTTTATCATTTAAAGAAATATACACACACAGTCTAGGCAGTGTCAGTGGTTAGCACATCACAAACGCATTGAAAGCGACAGCCATGCCACATGCAATTTCCAACCCTGCCATGCACCTTCCTCAGTATACTCCACAGCTGGTTACAGTATCTTCAGAAACGAAAGAAGAGAACAAATCACAGAAATGCAATATAAAACATGGGAGGATGGAATTTCGATACTAAGAAAATCAACCATATCCTTGCAAAATGAAATTCATATGTTTACTTATGCTCAGAGCATCATAAAATCTAGAATTCGTTTTTCCTGACTAATGAATGCTGCTTCTGAGGAAGAGCCTGATTAAACGAAGCAAACAGGGATGGTGTTAATAAATGCTAGTTCACTTGTTTTTTTCAACATTTCAACAATTGGACACACAAGTCACCATGGAATAACATTATACTGATTTTTTTGTTTGTTTGTTTCTATGCTGCAGAAATCCAGCTCAGTATCCGGAAGGAGTATGGCAGGTGATACACAGGAAAGAGCCATGCGCTTCACATCCACTCACCTGGAGGAACTACTCCAATACCATCATCAACCTCATAATCTGAGATATCACTATCACTGATTCGCTGAGATCCTGCACAACAATAAGGCAAACAGATACCTCTGTGTCTGCGTGGTAAAAGATATGTGTTGTTTTTTTTTCTTAAGGCTAATTACATTACTACTAAACACTGTGAACAGAACAACACAACTGAAACTCAGAACTGAGATTTTAAGAAAGAGTTGTTTGCCAGGTTCTGGTAGCTCATGGCTGAAATCTTAGTTACTCAGCAGGTTGTGATCTGAGGCCCTTATCTCCAACAAATAGCCCAAAGCCTGAAGTGGAGTGGTGGCTCAAGTGGCAAAGTGTCAGCCTTGAAAAGAAAATGGACAAGTAAGAGTGTGAGGCTGTGAGTTCAAGCCCTAGTACTGGTACAAAATAAATAAATAAACAAAAATATAAACAAATAGGTAGATAGATGTATGTTCTCAAAGGATAATGTTTTCTCAGAATTTCTTCTTTACAATACCGAAGATATAAAAACAAAGGAGCTACAGGAAAAATGACTTTGTTGAGTGTGTTTTGTAGTTAAAATACTACCTTAAAAGCTTTTAGCAGAGTGAATAAATGAAGCTAAGGAACCTTCCTCTGCCTTTCAAGAATGCTGCTGAGTGAAAGACTCCAAAGGATTTCCCTTTACTGAAGCTCAGTGGAGCAATCCCAGCAAGGCATCAGGGCCCTCTAGAAGACACATTTCCCTTCTAAAATTAGCCATTCTATGGTATTAAAAATAAAGTTTGAGGAAATGATTGATCAGATAACAACTAACACGTAATATCCAGTTGTGTGAAAAATTTAAAAAAAAAACAATTTGGTTAAGAGTTACCAAAATGAAGATTATAAGTTTCAGTTGTTAAATGTGATATTTACCAACAACTCAAAAATTACTGGTTATGTGTGTGTTGGGGGGAAGGTATATGTGTATGTGTGTGTGTATATACACTGGGGCTTGAATTCAGGGCCTTGAATACCTGCTTGGCTTTTTCTGCTTAAGTATTTAGCACAACAATTTTAGCCATACCTTCACTCCTGGCTTTTTTCAGGTTAATAGGACATAAAAGTCTCAAGGATTTGTTTTCCAGAGCTAACACTGAATCTCCATCCTCAGATCTAAGCCTCTCGAGTAGCTAAGATTATAGGTGTGAGCCTCAGCGCCTGGCTTAAAAATTACTAGATATTTTAGGCATGTAAGTACAAATAAATATTTCACTTACAAGGAGTAGTAAAAAAATTCCTACATATTGGTAGAATTTCTTTGTTCTTAACCAACAATAGAATATCAATATGCTTACAGATAATTTTAAAACATTTTTAAAATGTTCCAAAAACTATGAGTAATAACATGAAGAGATCTCTAATAACTATAAGGTTAACAGGACCTTATTATATCTCACAATCAATAGTAACATCACAAGTGACTCCATCTGTTAACAAATGGACAACTCAGTTTCTTAAAAAATTACTATCTAGAGTTTTCTGCTTTCCAGCTGTACTATGATTTATACACACACACACACACACACACACACACACACACAACTGTATTGTGAAAATGAAGAAAATATTTCTGCCAAGTGTCTTTATAGAGATGAAAAATTTTCCAATAGTCTGATATCTCATAAGACATTTGAAAAGTATTTTGAATGTTAATCTTCAAATTATTGCAAATACTTAATGACCTCAACCTACTTTGTAGCTTTTTGCTAGAGTTTTCTCCATGAAGATGTCTCCTGGGCAGGAAGGGTGATGGCTGAGGCAGAGGTAGTGAAGACTCATCATGGGTCTGAAGTTTGTACCAGTGAGGTTCATCATCTAAAAGTGCTGTCTCCAATTCTATAAGGATCTGAAAAGACAATTCTCAAATGAAATCCAGCACCTTTTATAAAATGACACATAAAAATACTCCTAACAGATACATATTGCAAAGCATCAATAAACATTTGAGTTAAATCTTCCTCATATACAGCACCTCTCCAAGAAATTGGCTTTCTTCTTCTTGTGCCCTAGGCTGATCCCACAAAGTTATTTCTAACATCCGTTCTCGAAAATCACGACGATGGACATGCGAATAGACGAAAGTTTGGTTCCATTTGGGTTCTAGAACTTTCTTTACTGTTTTGGTCCTCCTTTTACTTTTGTCACTGAAAAAATAAAGATGTTCTATGAATGAACTAGCAAAAATAACAATATACTGCCATCTACTGTAATTATATGTAATATTACCATCGGGATTCTCTTTTACTAGAACTAAGTCTGGAAAAAAAACAATGTAAAAAAGTAGTTATGATTCTAGGGACATACGCAAAGATACATTTTTAATGATGTGACTATCCATTATAGATATATAGGTAGACAGAGAGACAGTTATTTAAAGTTGGCAGAATATTTTCAAATTAATAACAGAGAGCCAGGACACCTAGCTACTTGGGAGGCTGAGATCTGTGGACAGTAGTTTATAGCCAGCTTGCTCAGACAAGCCAATGAGGCTCTCATTTCTAATCAACTAGCAAAAAGGTGGAAGTGGAGTTGACTGGAAAAAGCCAAGCAAGGTATAAGACCCCCGAGGTTCAAGCCCTACTACTGGCAGAAAAAAAAGTAAATCAAATAAAATAAAATGAAGAACTCCAGGGGATATATTTTTTCAGCAATGACATCATTTATTCCCCAGGAGAAAAATAATTTATTACATTTAGCAAATGCATGGTATAAAAGAAAATTCTATTGTTTCAATTTGCATAGGTTTAAAAAATGTTTTTCTCCAATTATTTACTACCTTCTATCTGGAAGAAAATACATTTTTACATAGGGATTTCTAGGCCGGCCATCTGCTCTAGGGGGTAGATCTGTTGCTTGTAGAACATTCACGATCAGCTGGTGCCCCACTCTGTCATACCACAGCCTCACCTGGGAGCAAAGAAGAAACATGATTATTTATAACTATCACGAGGTACAAGCCTTAATATCTAAAATAATATTACCATTATTTTTAGTGAAGGACACTGTGAATTGCAGTAACATAGAATTTCACATGTAATTTCTGGTAACCACTTGAAAGTTTAACTTTTCTCTTTAAAAGATTTCCAGGTGTCAATCCTGAAGCATGATATCCAACATTATGGAAATAAATCTAGGAACAGTTCAAGTCAGAGGACAATGCAATCACTATTCTTGTTTTTATGTACTAAAAATGAGTGGTTGGGGATTTTTAAGTATCTTATGTACGGGAGGATCAAAATGTATTTTGTACAGATATTTTAAGCATTTCAATTTAGTTAAATTCAGTAACGTAAGTTAAGGCATGAGGGACTGGAAGAAATCAGAATACATAATTAGTATGTTTCAACTTGATATGTTTACTGGAATTTTTCCCATTTAACTTTTAATAAATTAATTAATTGGTGCTAGACCTAGGACCTGAACTAGGCTCCTGGGTGCTATTCTTTAGCTTTTCCTGAGGCCAGCCCTCCACCACTTCAGCCCAGGGCCACCCACACCCAGCTGCCTCACAGATTTTTCTGCTCAAGCTTGCTGTGAACCATGATCCTCAGATCTCAGTCTCAAGAGTTGCTAGGATTACAGTCATAACCCGCCAGCCTCCAGCTTCACTTTAAAAAACTGATTAACTTGTCACCTTTCATTTTTATGAAAGAAGAGGACAAAAAAGGACAGCCTAACACATAACTCTTTCAAACTACATGAAGGCCAGATGACATGCCTAATGATGAAGATTTCATGATAATTAGACAAAGAAAAATGGGAAAATAGAACACCAACATAAAATAATAAAAGTAGTAAGAATTAAACATTAGCCCATCAGTGCATGTACTGGCAGAGAAAATGAACATTTATTCTTTAAGTTACTTTTTTATTTTATGGTTAAATAAAATAAAAATGTACATGATTAATGTGTGTTTTAGTGTATATATTATTTGATATATAATAGGTATATGTTGGAACATATTTAAGAACAATGATAACAAACAAAACTACAGTAATTTTAAGGGTAGAATAAAGGGCAGTTACAAATCTGGTTCTATCTACCCGGGGTGGATGGCTCACATTTAGAATCCTAGCTACTCAGAAGGCTGAGATCAAGGATTGTAATTCCAAGTGAGCCCTGTCAGAAAAGTCCATGAAACTCTTATCTACAATTAACTAATCAACAGCTAGTAGTGGAGCTGTGATTCAACTGGACACAGCATCAGCCTTGACCAAAAAAGGTAAGGGATATTGTCCAGGTCCTGAGTTCAGCCCCAATACTGGCATGTGCATGTGTACACAGAAGAATTCAGATTTGTTTGAACCCACTGAAATTTTTTTTATAAGAACACAATGGTTACCATCCTCTTAAAATTACTAGGGAAGAATAAGAAAGATTCTATACACACCCAGAAAAAGAGTGTTAAGGCAGATAGACATAACTGGTAATACGAAGATATATGATGCACTATTAGTAGGAGGAGATAAAATCAAATAAAACAACAGCTTCCATATACATTTTTGACTTACAAAAACCAAGAGCCAGAGTAACAAAGGTAGACTTAAAAATGCATGTATTAGCTGGGTGCTGGTGACTCACACCTGCAACTCTAGCTACTCAGGAGGCTGAGATCAGAGGACCACAGTTCAAAACCAGCCCAGGCAGGAAAGTCCATGAGACTCTTATCTCCAATTAACCACCAGGAAGCCAGAAGTGGTGCTATGACTCCAAGTGGTTAGCCTTAAGCACAAAAGCTCAGGGACAGTGCCCAGGCCCTGAGTTCAAGCCCCATGACTGACAGAAAAAGAAAAGAAAAGAAAAGAAAAGAAAAGAAAAGAAAAGAAAAGAAAAGAAAAGAAACGTGCATCATCAAAAGAAAAAATTAAATTTCTTTTTAGAAGAATGAGAAGCAATTTTTAGTTATTCATACATCTTCCAAGTCCTGTTTTAATCTATGTTCAAAATTGTTCAAAGTTGTTCATGATAATTAACCACAATTGTTTTTTCTCAAGCTTTCTGTAATAAAGCCATGGTGAGTGAGTGCCTTACAGACATGCCCTACATATTATTTCTGCAACCAACTCCTTAGGGAGCTAGGCAGATTATTTGATATTTAAGCTTCTCAGCCTCTTAGCTCAGCAAGTGGTTAAGCAGATTGAATGTGACTCCCTAAGTCAATTACATGTTAAATAATCACATCCTTTGATCCAAAAGACTGAACATATTACAAAGGTCATCATTTAATATTTTTAGAGCATTTGGTAACCTGAAGGCATGCAATAAAATTTATATATACATGAATAATGAAGTAGCTGAAGAAATGTAAAAAACAATTCTTGCAGAACAGTATGGTGTCAAATGATTATGTTTTCCTTGTGAGCTACTAGAAGACACTCAGTAAGAAAACAGGAATGTGCTCCAGCAAGTACAAAACAGTACATACAGAGAGCTGCCCTGGTAAGACTTGTGGGGCATCTTTTAGAGCTCCAGGACTTGTTGGAGAAATCACAGAAATAGAAGGCCTTTCCATCTTCTGAGATTCAAAGGAACTGGAACCTACAATGAGAAAAAAAATTGTATTTTACAAAACCATAAAAACTCTGGTTATTCCTATAAAGTCATCATTCATACTAGACAATAATCGAGGGGTAATAGGATCTACTTTAAAGGGATAGGTATAGCAGGTCTTCTTTGGACAATTTTTTAAAGGTATTTTTAAACCCTATAATAAGATGCTGTGTTTCATTTGTTTCCAATTGGAAGTAGTGATCTACATGGCTAGAGGGGATTGCACCACTTATGCTTGTTTAAGTTCACACATAGATGTACATTAATGACCAGGAAAGCCATGTGCTGCTGGCTCACACTTGTTATCCTAGTTATGAAGAAGGCTTTGAGGTCTGAGGAGCATGGTTCAAATCCAGCCTGGGAAAAAAAGTCCAACCACTAAAACATTAGAAGTGGTGGTATGGTTTAAGTGGCAGAGCACCAGCTGTGAGTAAGAAAAATCAAGAATGGTGCCCAAGCCCTAAGTTCAAGACCCAGTAATGGTACACACACACACACACACACACACACACACACACACACACACACCACACACAGACCAGGAAGACAGGAAGATGGTGCCTAGAATATTATGTGGCTAATGAATAATGTTTTATTAATTGTCCTTACTAGGAAAATTTGAGCCATATCTAACTTTACATTTCATTATTATTTTAAAAGCAAATTTATCATACAAATAGATCTCTTAAACTCTTCTGCAGGCTAGTTCTGCTCCTGCAAGTAACCTTTTTCACATCAATATGGAGGGGGATGGCTCCTCCTTTAATTAACAGGTGACTCCTTTTACTATTACAGTGTATATTTCTTGATGCATTCAGCAGTAGAGAATGTGTGTAGAATTCAGTTAACACTTAAGCATAATGTTGAACATAAAACCCTTCTTAACAGAAAATAACTAATGATACATTCAGAAATATATCTGTGGATACTGCCTGAGAGTATGCCATGGTTCATTCATCTCCCTTTCCCCCTCCCGCCTTATCCTTCCTTCCTCGATATTGAACTTAATATTGGACTACATAAATTCCATGCTATAAAACACTTTTTGACTGTGTGTTTTTAAATTTTTTATTGTTATTATTAAGGCGATTGTACAGAGGAGATAACATTTCATAAGTAAAGTGATAAGTATATTCACTCTTTCCCAGTTTTCCCTTCTGTCCCAGCACACAAATGGTGCAGTTGATTTTCCACTTAGTGTCTAGTGAGTACTACTGCTGCATTGTTCACCCTTTGTCCCTCCATTTCTGAGCCTCCCCTGAACCTCCTCCTACAACAACACAGTCCAAAGACGAGATAAACAAAACCTTTCTTTAATTTTATCATATATCTTTAGGATAATTGCTCCTCAAGTCTCACAAAAGAAACAATAATTTTTCTAGTAAAGTTTGCTTCTAATATGAAAATAATTTATTTATACATTTACTTATTTTCTGTGCTTGGGCTTTTGTCTTGGGGCTTAGCCTTGTCCCTGAACTTTTTTTTTTTTAAGTAATTTATTAGATAAGTCTCATAGATTCTGCTGCCCATGCTATCTTCTTCTTCTTTTTTTTTTTTTTTTTTTTTTTTTTTTTTTTTTTGCCAGTCCTGGGCCTTGGACTCAGGGCCTGAGCATTGTCCCTGGCTTCTTCCCGCTCAAGGCTAGCACTCTGCCACCTGAGCCACAGCGCCCCTTCTGGCCGTTTTCCATATATGTGGTGCTGGGGAATCGAACCGAGAGCTTCATGTGTAGGAGGCAAGCACTCTTGCCACTAGGCCATATTCCCAGCCCCCCATGCTATCTTCTTAACTGAGATCCTGAGATCTCATCCTCCGGAGTAGCTGGGGTTTAAGGTAAGCCACTAAGGCCAGTCCTGTTTATCTTTTAATCTTGTCAGTACCCACTTATGTATATCTAGTTCCATTTCCACCTTTATGTTGATCCCTAGGTAGCTCAAAGTTAAATCAGAGCTCATCTTTAGGATGTGTTAATGCCTTTTCTATGGTAAACTTAGTCTCTGGTCCTTGTTTATCTTAGTCTTGTGTATTCTTACTTCTAATCACTATCATTGATTTATTTTCCCCTAACTCACATTTCACTCACTTTATATTATAGAATACATGCCAAAGCCACATGCTCAGAGCTGTCATCCTAGCTACTGAGGAGGCTGAGGTCTGAGTTCAAAACAAGACTGGACAAGCAAATCTGAGTGACTCTTATTTCCAATTTACTAGCAAAAAGCCAGAAGTTGAGATGTGGCTCAAGTAGTAAAGTGTCAGCCTGGAGCAGAAAAAACTAAAAAAGAAAGTGAGGTGACTTACAACTAGCACCAAAAGCAAGAAAAGAAAACTAGAGTAAAGGTCAAGTGTTATTTTACCAACAATCCATGATAAAACATTACCAGTGAAAATTCTGTTATTTATCTGCATTTTACTGCATACATATCATTTATCTAATATCTAACCCTGATTTTATTTTTTCCCATACTGTTTAACAGTATCAATTGGTTTCATTTTGATATACATATACCCACATATATCAGACTGGCTCCCTCAATTTCCCTTCTCTCAAATCTTGATACATTTAACTTCAGTGTGGAAGCCAAATGAAAGGGGTAGGGAAACCCCTTTTTTGGGGTCCCTAGAAACTACCTTAGACAAGGTAGTGGGCCTAGGGAGGGGGCAAACCTAAGGAGAAAAACAGGAGTCCCAAAGCAGTTTGACCTAGAGCTGCTTGACCCTTGCAAAAGAAAGGAAGGAGAGAGATTAAGCATAATTGTTACTCCATGTGCATGTTTTAAAGAAGTTAAATGGATACTCAGTAAATACCAGTTACACCCAGAAGAACCAAGAATTAAAGAAAGAAAGAGTATTTTGATTGCTTAAATGGTTCATTGCTTTATTTTCAATAGTTTTACTGGAATTATTATCTGTGATCACTGACAATTCTGCTTCTATGTATCTGTTTGCTACCACATGCACTATCACCTGCATGTGGTACATGTGATTCTTAACCCAGAACCACCTGCATGTGGTACATGTGATTTTTGCCTTTAAAAGTCCAGCCCTACTTGGCCCCAGAGCACTTTGTCACCATCCTTCTGGTGGTGAGCAGATGCTGTGCACTGCTAAATAAAGACTTCTAGCCCTATTGACTGAGTGCTGGTGACTACTGTTGTGGGTTCGAGGCCCACCAGGGTACCCAGTATACCACACAGTGAATTTCCATTTACCTTCACACTGGCTTCTTTATCTTACCTGACACTAATTAGCAGTAGAATTATGAAAATGTGCTAGTATATCTATTTATTAGGCTGATCATTGGACTGAGATGTTTCTCAAACTGAAAAATCCAATATCTAATTAAGTACAGAAAACATAACTAGTATTGGTATTGTTCAGCTCAGAGTGTGTCCACATAGATAAAACGCAAAAGGTGTGGTCTAAAGACTTTTATGTTCCAAAAAATAAAAAAACCAAAGACTTTTATGTTCCAATCATAAAAATGGCAAAAAAAAAAAAAAAGTAATAGGAAAAACCTTAGTAAAGTAGAATGCTTGCAATGGCTGATACATATAACTTATATGCATATACTTTTTCTTATGTTTTTATTGTTATCATAAAGGCAATATATAGAGGGGTTGCAGTTATGTAAGTCAGGTGAAGACTACATTTCTTTTTGGACAATGTCAGCCCTTTACCAGCTCTTTCCCAGTGCTAGTAATTGGGTTGGCATCACATTCTCACTTGGCTTCTTTGCTATAGACTGGTCTTCTACCTCTTGAACCATACTTCTACTTCTGGCTTTGTGCTACTTAGTTGGAGATAAGAATTGCACAGACTTTTGTGTCCAGGCTGGCTTTAAAGAGCAATGCTCAGATATCAGCTTCCTGAGTAGTTTACAGATAACAGGAGTGAGCCACGAGTGCCTGGCTAACGTTTGCAATTAGTGAATACAGCAGTACTACATAGAAATATCTGTTTATATCAGACAATGGAAGGAAATGGTAGTTCTTTATTTCCAATTTAGTTCAAATGTATTTTATAAATACAAAGGAATGCTATACTCACTGGATTCCAGTGGAGGATGAGAGCTCTCAGGAATCCGGGGAATGTCACTAAAAGAAAGAGGTATGTAAAAATCCCATTAGGAAAATTGTCCTGCCTTCAACCAATCACAGCCCATTCATCATACTTCAGTGATGTTAAATAAACAAACACCCAACCATTGGGGCCTTTAAAATATAGAAATGGAGGAGGAGAGTTACCACACATGCAAAAGAAACTGCCATAAAAGTATGTTTTAATATATTTCATAGCAAAACATTCTAACATGATACAGTCAGTTTAATATTGTTGACAGACTCAGCACAATATTTCTACTACAAAAACAGTAAGTTTTAGAAAGTAAAAGTAAAACGTTAAAGGTAATATTTTAACTTCCATTCTAGAAAATCAAAATGACAGAAATCTTACAAATTAGTAATAATACTTTATAAACACATCTGAAGGCGTTTACTGAATGAAAGGGATGAAAGTACTAAAATGATGTCATGAATATAATGGAAAAGATAAGAAAATAAAAAAAGATGAATTGCTTTGAAAATTAAAGATAGTTCAAGCTTACAACAATAAGCCAAAAGTTGTTATATATGTGCCTATAGGTAATACCTATGCACATATATGCTGTTATATAGTACATACATATAACGTATCTCCATGTTGAAGTTAGCTAAACATATGTCTACTTATTATATGCTTAGAAAGCAATTTGTGATAATATTCATTCCTGCAACACTCTCAAATTATCCTAGAGAAATATTTAAGATAACCTCATCTTAATTCATTAGCTCCTCCAACCTTAAGACCCCTAGGCCACCTCTGTTTAGGTATTGTACTGCAAATGATTACTTTCCCTCTCCTTTTCCGATATTTTAACAGCGATTTAGGAAGTATATGACATGCCAGCATTAACATGACACATTAAATTAGACTGGACTTAATGAGCACCAACACACATATCAGTACTTGGTTTTAAGAATTTCTAACAACTTACTTTGTGCCTAAGTTTACTGTGATTTTTCTTTACATTTTGGAGGAGAATGGAAATGAAAAAAAAAATCTCTACTTAAGTGGTTACTGCAAGTTTCATTTTCACATTTTTTGTGCAAACTAATTTCATGATCATTTATAATTTAAGCTTTACAAATGATGAAACATCCTGTGTTGGACTAGGGATGGAAGAGAGCCTCAAATGAGGTCTTGTAATCCACTGATCCACCAAACAAACAAAATCCTCTGTGTATGTGTGTGTGTGTGTGTGTATGTGTGTCTCTATGTGTGTGTCTGTGCTCCTGCACTCACAGATACTTGAACTCAAGACCTAGTTGTTGTCTGTTAGCTATTAAACAAAACCAAAATTAACAATGTATTAATTGGAAAGTGATGTCTGCTTTGATTTTCATTTAAATTGTGCCCTTTGAATTCCATATTGCATAGTTTAAGATTTGCCCGTGCAGATGATCACAGTGTGATTTTCATGCAAAATAAAAAGAATGGATTTACAGTCTACTTTAATTGTCAATTGATTTTTTTAAGTCACCATAAGTCAGTATTTTAGCTGATACTTGGCAATGTGCTCCATATTTTACTTTAAATTTTATTTTTTTGTACTTTTGATTTATTTTCCAATTTACTTACCTCTTTTCCAGTCTTATACATAACTCAGTCCTAGAACATATGTCATGTAAAATCAAGCACAAATTCCATGATCTTTTAAAAACCTTCATGTAAATGTACAATACTTTTGTAAATGTCTCCAATGTTTACTTTTATTAATCACCACTTAAAAGTGATTTAAAAAACCTACCTTACTTTTAGAGTTTTATCAACTAACATTGTTCTCTGAAATATGTTTAAACATTTTTGACATGAGGATATTTGTCTTTTCTTATATGCTCTGCTTGTCATATATTCATGAAAACAACAAAAAAGGTAAGGTTAGTTTTTCAAAACTGACTGTATAATATCTGGAAGAATAAGCAGTCATTTTCAAGACGATGTTCAAACATGAAGTTAACTATAATGCACTATGCACAAAATCTCCTAAAGATCATAGGATGGCAAAATGAATGTTTACTTTGAACTTTATACATTTACAAGAAAAAAATTAACAGCATGAGGAAGTCCAGATAGATGGGGAAAACATCCTACTGGCTGAGGGTAATTAAATTATGATGAACATTGAGGTTGTAAAACGAGCACACCAACTGTTACAACCAATTTAAATATTTGCACTTCTTGCTTTATTTTAAATGAAACCTGGAACCACTCATTTAAAAATATGTAGAAAAATCGGTTTTTGTAAAAGTTCTAGGCTGGGAGCTGGTTGCTCATGCCTATAATCCTAGCTATTCAGGAGCCTGAGATCTGAGAATACTTGTTCTAAGCCATCCTAGGAAAGAAAATCCAATTAGCGACCAAAAAGCTGGAAATAGAGCTATGGCGCAAGTGACAGAACACTGGCCTTGAGCAAAAAAGCTCAGGGAAAATGTCCAGGCCCTGAGTTCAAGCTCCAGGACCAGCCCAATTAAAAAATAGACACACAAGTTCATATAAACATATAAAATCATTCATATTCTAATAATAACAAGAAATGTGCCTGCTAGTAACTTCTTTAAAGAAAATGATATTCCTTAAATTAGAATAACTAAACAATAAAAAGTCTTACCACTAAAAGAAAATATTTTACTTTACAGTTCTCTTGTGAGAAGAACATATACATACTTTTTGATATTTTACTTGTTAATCTGTGGAGCTTCAGAAATGTATTGAAGAAAATTCAGCGTTTTCTAATTTTTTTAATTTTAGAAACCTAAAATGTATGCCAATAATTGATGATAAAAGTCTATCCACGTTATCATGTGCTGTATGAATGTATAAACTGCTTTTTAAAAACCCTAATAATACATGTAATTTACTAAACTTAAGAAGCAAGTTTTTTTAGCCTTACCCAATAGGCCTTGAAACAATAATTTCAACTTGAGGTTCTGATTTTGATTCTAAAATAATGTTGTAAACTTCTTCATTTGTAGCTCCAGGCAGGGGTTTACCATTCCATTCTAGAACTTCATCCCCTTAAATTTAAAAAAAAGGGTATTTTTTTTACCTTATATATTCTGTTTATTTTTCTTATCTTTTCTCTTTCTTAACAAAGAAATGCAAGACAGATACAAATAGGTTAATCTTCTAGGTTCTGATCTCCAAAGCAAATTACATAATGTCAGCTAAATGATTTTCTAAACACCTTTATTCTTTTCTTTATTTTGCTCTTCTAAATTTACTTCCTCCCACAAATGTTAGTGCTCACTGGAAACAGCATAATATAAAATTGCATTTATATTTTGAGATATACCAGAAATATTATTATAAAACCATCTCATGCTATGGGATGGAATAAGCACAGACTATTTGGGAACATTAAAGATATTAACTGGCAGCATGCCTCATAAAATAAATGTACACAGCACCATATATGAAAAATTCTTCTTGAACAGTGAAGAAGTCCTGTTTTACTTTAGGGAAAGTGCAGCAATTAACACTTGCCAGCATAAGTTTTTCTATTACAAATCACTCTATTTGTTTTCACTGGATACCCAACAGAATAGAAATGCATGAAAGGATTTGAAGTCATACCCAAGGATAACACAGGGGGCTAGGGCAGAGTTATAAAGCAAGCAGATGTAAAACTGTTGCATGACAGTTAACCCACTTCCAGTTGTTCAGAAAACAGACATTCTATAATAGATACTGAATTTGAAAGGACAAATAGGAAATGCTTAAAACAGTTTTAAAAGCGTGCTACTAGTTTGTGAGTTAATCCAAGATTAGTCAAGGAGTATAGAATGAAGTTCTATAAACATATATGAGTTAGTAACTAATAGTTGTAGTTTTAGCCTGAGTTTCCAAAGGAGGTCATTTGAAAACAGATTTATTCTCATAAATATGTATAGTAGTTTTAAGTCTGAGATAGTTCTCATCTCAGGACCCTTAAATTGTCATGGTAGATTTAGCTGAAATAGTCCAGCTTCAGAGAATTTGAGGTGTTTTCATTTGCTGAAGTTCATGCTATTTGGTTGTTCTTAGCCTCTCAATCCAAGTAAGTAGAAGTTATACTAGTAAATTAATATCATTAAAATGTAAATATAAATATATGTACAAATATGAAATCCTTTAGTTATGGAACAAGTCAAATTTATAAAAACAATAGAATTGTTATAAGGGAGCTATTTTCAAGTACTTCTTATTTTCCTACAGGTGTTCCTTCATTCAAAAATAAATGGTAAATATTAAAAATCGTGTGTGACACTTTGGCTTCTTTCTAGTACTAAACAACACTAATCAAATAACAATAGGTTATTATCAATTCTAAGCTTCTACTAATTTAAGCAGTTACCTTTTAGAAAAGTTATCAAGTAGGCAATACATAAATATACATCATTGTTCAGGAAAGAGAAGGAAAAGGAAAAAAGGCAAAAGAAATGAAGGAAGAATATCATCTTACATTTACAGTCTGTTGAATGTTTTAAACTTTTTCTGACCAAGGAAAAATATCTTAAGTAAGTATATATAGTAACATTATGCATACATATATGAGCATGTTTGTGCACATAAATATGTATGCTAAAAAATTGTAAACAGTACTTACCCTGATATATCCTATTCTATTTTTTATTTATGAATGCAAACAAGTTCATTTTACTACTCAGCAATGAATCACAACCAGTGTTTTTGTAAAAGTACTGCATTGCAAAATTCTCCTTTTACATACCAACCTGGAAGCATATCTTTTAATATCAAATTAAATGAATAAGCATTTGCTTATTCCCAGATCAATAACTTGTAATCTAGAAAGCAGTTTAATAAGATTTATTTATACACTGATGAAATTTAAAGCTCAGATTTAGACAAGAGGGTACAAAAATGAAAATGATATTTTTTCTGTGTTTGTATATGGTGGTGGAGGAATAATATGAGACTAAATAACTTTAGCAGGGAAGCACACAGGTTTGAAGGGGGTGGGACTGCAGATGGAATATGACTGCCAAGGATGAATGAAGTGCATGCTGATAAAATAGCGCTGTAGCTTTTTATAGACCAACAGTATTTTCACGCAACCATTTCCTACAGTACAATATATACTAAACAGATTGTATGATCCAGTGCACAATATAACTTACTTTTTAAAATATTAATTGCTTACAGTGAAAAGTATAATTAAGGTCTTTCTTTTCCTTGAGGCTTTGCAACATTACAGGTTTAAGTTTCTTAGGTTCTCAGAGCTCAGTTAATAAATGAAACTAACCATTTAGAAATATTTAATAGAGAATAAGTCCTTAAATTAGTTATAATCTACTAAATTTCCTTCCTTCTTTCCTTTCTTCCTCCTTCCTCTTCCTCCCTCCTCTCCCTTCCTTCCTTCCTCCTTTCCCACCCTCCCTCCCTCTTTCTCTCTCTGGTCTTTACTTTTCATTCTTTTTCCTCCCTTTAGTGCCAGCAGTAAGGCATGAACTCAGAGGTCTTGGGCTCTGTCCCTTTTCTTTTGCTCAAAGCTTGGGTTACACCTCCACTTTTGACTTTTTGTTGGTTAACTAATGATAATTGCTTCACAAACTTTCCTGCCTGGTCCTGTATTTAAACTGGTGATCCTCAGATCTCAGCCTCCTGAGTAGCTAGGATTGTAGCTGTGAGCCACGGTCACCCGGCCAGATTTCTTTGGATAAAGTTTTACATTAGTTAACTCAGGATTTTTATACTTTTGAGTCTTTAGACAAAGGACACAGTTTACCAAGTATTCTTGAAACACTAACTCATCTCTTCTCAGAAATAATAGTTTCTGAGCAGTTTCTCTGCACACCACCCAAGCTCTGTAGTGCCTGGAGGAAAATTCCTAATTAGGGCTTTCTACCAACACTCCACCTGTATAACAAGGCTCTACTAAAAGTAAAGCATATGGATCCATTTTGCACTACTGTACCAACCAAATAACACTCTCTCTGTCTCTGTCTCATCTCTGTCTCTGTCTCTCTCTCTGTCTCTCTGTCTCTCTGTCTCTGTCTCTGTCTCTCTCTGTCTCTCTCTCTGTCTCTCTCTCTCTCTCTCAAAAGATCCTAGAATTTTTTTAAGTTCGCAAGGACTACAAATTTTGATGATATAGATGGGAAGTAGGGGCTGGAAATATTCTCTTTCTATGCCATGGGTTATTAGCACTTAATGCTACAGCTGAGGCAACTCTGTACATGTGTGCGTGAGTCGTGGGGTTTGAACCCAGGGCTTTGTGCTTGGTAGGCAGGTGCTGTAACATTTGAGCCAGCCCTGTTTTCTTTATAATTACTTGAAATAGGCATAAGCAGATACTCTGAACAAAAATTTCGAGTAAACTCTAAAGTGAAATAAATGGGAAGAAAAGTTAATATGATTTTAACTAACATTAAAAGTAAACAGTTTAAAACTGTGTTGTTATTGCATATATAGTACATTTGGATATATTACCTAATTCCATTGTGTCATTTCCAAATACCAAAGAAGTGGCAGTTCTCCATAGGTATGATATATGTTATAGTTAAATGAGCAAATATTTTGTTACATAATCTGTTTATAAACATAAAACAACATAATCATGTTGCATGAAAATCCCCACTCCTAAATAAGTGTTTTGGAACAATTATGAAAGACTGTAGTAATTGCTGTGGCTAAAAATGAAAACAAAGAATGAAATTGTAAAGTGGAATTCTTTTCACAAAGTTAAATTGTTTTAGATTAGAAGTTTGTAGCAATATGATGAAATGATCTGCAAAATTAATTCTTCATTTTTTTATCAATGTGTTTTCTTACATAAATAAGAAAGATTTCTACTCGTATAGCCTACAAATTGTACTTAGTACAGCAATCAGTTGGTGCAATGGGTATTTCTATGAGGAAGGGGAACGCAACTCATGCTTGACAATAAATTAGTGACTTCACTCTCATACATAGATAACAGCAGACTAAAATCCACTAACTCATGCACAGAGAATGCACTGTTGAAGGGTGAGGAAGACTTTACCTGCTCGTAGATGGCCAACTACATCTGCAAGGCTACCTTTCTTCACTTTGGTGATGAAAGCACCCAGGCGTCCTAAGTCAGTCATTTTTCCTCCAACAACCTGGACAATTAAAAGCATCTAAGTTCCCAATATTCATACTGACATATAACTTTATTTTAATGAATCATGTCCAGATTCTTTTATAATGCATGTATAATCAATTATAGGGACTTTAAAGAAGCATAATACATTTCTGATTAAAAGGACTAGTAGTACAGTGTAGAAAAGAAGCTATTTTACTATAGCTGAGGTTACCATGTAATGAATAACCCAAATACCAATAGTAATAAAATAAAGAATAAAGAATAAAATAACAATAATAAATAACAATAAATAGTTACGATAAACAATATATAACACTGAGTGCCAAATCGTCCTGCCTTACTATTAAACAGCAAGTGTTTGCATTTGGCACTGTTTCATTTAGATTCTTTCTTTTTTCATTCGCTTTTGGTGCCAGTACTGGGGCTTGAACTCAGGTCCTCAGCACTGTCCCTGAGCATTTCTGATCAAGGCTAATGCTCTAACACTTGAGCCATAGTTCCATTTCTAGCTTTTTGTTGGTTAATTGGAGATAAGACTCTCATGGACTTTTATACCAGGGCCGGCTTCAAACCTTAATCCTCAGATTCCTGCTTCCTGAGTAGTGAGTTACAGGCAGGAGAACCTGGTACCTAACTGAGGTTCTTTTTTTTTTTTTTTTTCAATGTTTTGAATAATATCTACAATGACACAATGTCTTATCAGATTTAGATCTCCTGTATGTTTGTCGTAGAAAGTAGCACTCCACAATCATGAAGACTCAAACAAGAATAAGCCACAATTGGTGATCGGCATGGTGTGAATGCAATAGCCTAACTGTATTTCTGCAGCTGACCATCTAAATGATCTTCTCGACTGAAATATGCCTGTTCTTGCCTGACTCTCAAAGCCAAAGCTGTTTACTGATCTTTTCATCTGGCATTCCACTGCATTTAAATTTTGAAAAGCCCATCTGAAAAGCCCTAGGTCAATTTTTTTCTCAATGCAGTGACTCAAACATACTGAACTAAACATGAAGAAATATTACTAATATTGAGGTTGATCTTATGGTTTTTAGGAACATACCCATTAATGCAGATAATAAGAATTATTACATAGCAAGGGTAACTAATAGTAATAATCAATAAGATAGAATGAAGTATGTGAATTGCACTCTCTTTTTCTTCTTATGTGTTGAATTTCAAATCTAGGGCCTCATGCATGCTCAGAAGCATTCTATCCCTAATTTATGACCCTATCGCTGAACGTACATTTTTATTAGATTAATAGCCAATGGTTTTGTAACAAATTATAACACAGTTGCAATATAATTTTGTGATATTTAAAAGTAGTATTTTAAATTTAAGTAACTGAATCAAAACCTGGTGATTTAATGTCAGTATAACCATGCATATAACTCAAAATATACCAAAAAAAAAAAATATATATATATATGGATGGATGTATTGATGAGTATATACATACATATATAAATGCATACGTTTCTCAATATGCACATATTTTCTACAAAGCAGAGGAAACTTTTTAATC
This sequence comes from Perognathus longimembris pacificus, assembly GCF_023159225.1. Lineage (NCBI taxonomy): Eukaryota > Metazoa > Chordata > Mammalia > Rodentia > Heteromyidae > Perognathus > Perognathus longimembris. Next base: position 32,678,366 of record NC_063169.1, on the reverse strand, counting down.
TATTATGTATCACATTTATCAGAAGATATCATGTTCAAAAATATATTTCCCTCCTATTTTGTGTGTGTGTGTATGTGTGTGTGTGTGTGTGTGTGTGTGTGTGTGTGTGTGTTACTGGAATTTAAAGTCAGGGCCTTAGGCTTTCTAGGCTGGTGTTCTAACAGAGCTTATCTTCAGTACACATCTGACTCTTTTAGATTGATATGTCACTGTTATTAAAAAATAATCTCTTCGTTGGTATTATATGCTCTGCACATGAAAAGTAGGCCTTATTCAACGATACTGTTTTCCATTGAAATTAGGAAAATATAAGCCAGGCATCCGTGGCTCACATCTGTGATCCTAGGTACTCAGGAGATCTGAGGATTATGACTCAAAGCCAGCCTGGGTAGGAAAGACCATGAGACTCTTATCTGCAATTAACAACCAAATAACCAGAAGTGGAGCTGTGGCTCAAAGTGGTAGAGCACTAGCCTTGAGGTGAATAGCTCAGAGACAGAACCCAGGTCCAGGGTTCATACCTCAGGACTGGCAAATACACATGCATTCATGCATGAACACACACATACACCTAAATGTTTTAAATATAAAATTATCCTTAAATGTTATATTTAGAAAAAAACCTGAAATTTCCTAGTATATCCTGATATATCGGATGGAAAGAGTGACATCAATCAAGAGACATTGTATTTATAGCCTAACTACTAAACCTGAAATGCTATGTATATCTACTTAATAAAAATAAAGAGTAGGTTCCCGAGGAAGATGGCGCAGGAGAAGCAGAGCGCTTGTGGAGTTCCCTCCAATATCGTAGTTTTCTCAACCCATAGAAACTGTTACTCCTAGAAAGACAGCCAAAGTAAGTTCTAACAGTACAGGGATTCTGAACAGGAAGGAAAAATCGACTTTGCTGGTCTGAAAACACAGATTTGAGCTCCGGGCGGCGCCCCGCCACCACGCCAGTGCCGGCACAGGTGCAGCACCCGGCACAGCACCCCCGCACTCTGTGCAGCTAAAGCGAGAAATACTCCAGATGGCAGCTGAGCACGGACGACCTGACATCGCAGAGACAGCGTGAGTACCCCACAAAAGTTATTCTCACTTGAGCCCACAGACCAGCTTCTGGAAGGCATCCCTGTCCCCACCGCCAGAGCAAAGCGCCATCTTTGCCACTGGCATAGGGTCAGACCAGACTGGAACTGAAGCGGGCCTGGGGAAAGCGAGGTCAAAAAAGCCATCTTTGAAAAGGGCAGGAGGGGAGGAATCAGTGAGAACCAGCTCCGCCCAGAAGAACGCCCCCTGCCCTGGCGGGAGGTGAGTCCAGGGCCTCGGCTTAGCCAGAGGTGCCCTGCCCTGCCCGCCGGAATTTCTAAACTTAAAGCAAAAGCTGTGAGCAGCTACCGGGGGCACGGAAACACCAGAGGGAAGAACAAACAGTTCCTGGGACAGCTAAACGGGCCCGTCACAGAGGAAGCTAATTCCCAGCCCCAAATGGAGCTGCATTCCATATCCACCTATGCCAAGGAGGCCGCCTCCCTCAGGCAAGCAACTCTCAGCGGAGCAAAACAGGCCAGAGGCAACCTGCCCTGCTGAGTTCACAGCCTAGTCAAGTCAAGGCATCAAAGGCAGCGGCCCCACAGCAGACAGAGGAGCCACAGTTCCTGAGACTGCTCACGTCCCCATCTACAGAGGATGCCCAAGGCCTGCCTGCAAGCTGTGCGAACTTCAGAGACCACGATTGCACCAACAGGGGAGAAGGGTCAGAATAGATCCACCCCTAGCCAACTGAAATCAAGTCAAACCAGCCAATCAGGAAAATAGACTGCAGTCCATTGCAGTGAAACCAGAGACTGGGGAGAAACCACCCAAACAAGGAGGACTCCTTATTTTTTTTTCTTCTTTTTCTATTCAAACATTTTTTTAAACATTTTTTTTAATTTTCTTTTTAATTTTTTCACATCTGAAACATCATTGGTTGTTTTTGTTTGTTTGTTTGTTTTTGTTTGTTTGTTTTACATTTTTACTGGTTTGTTTTATCACGGTTTTTTTGTGTTTGTTTATTTGTTTGGGTTGTTCCTTTTCTGTTATTTTCCTTTTTATTTACTTTTTCTTCGTTTTTAAATAATTATTCTCTGTTTTGTGTATCTGTCTTCCAGTATTTTTACTTTATTTCTCTCATTGCGTCCTCTTCCTTTAAAAATTACTTTCCTATGAATAACACCTCCACTCTTTTCTGCTAACTCTCCAGTGTCTGTCATTTTAACCTTGTTCTTTCTACTGATTCTACTCTTCTCCACATTTCCATGTCACTGAAACTAAACCACAATCACCACCACCACCCCAATACATTTAACTCTATTCTCTTTACTACCTCCAACTTACCCTCCTGACTTACTGCCTGGACCTCCAGGTTCCATTGACTCCTGGTTATTGAATAGAGGGTATCCCAGTTTAATACGAGTGAATCAAAGGGGTTCAAGAGAAAGCCAGTCCTAAAAGAACTTAATATAAAAACAAGAATTGTGTATAGGGTTGTAACAGTAAATAAGTAACTACTGAATACAGGGCCAAGGATCGGTTGTTATATTGAATTTGTATTCTTTAGGAACACCAAATCTAACTTTATAGACAGGTATACAAGTTATCTGTATATAATTGTGAAATTGTAAGATTTACACAACAGTGCTTGGTAAGGGCTGCTTTGGGTCTTAAACAGTGCTCACAGGTGCTGGTAGACTGGAATTCCCAATTCAAATGGGCAGAAGAAACACAAGAAAGATGGCAAACAATGAAGTCCTATCCCCCACTCAAAACAAGCAGGATGCAGAGCAGTCAATCAAAAACATGGAAGAAAACCCCCAAAATGCTCTACAAAGTCTACTGATAAACATGATAAATGAAAAGTTTGAATCTCTTCAGTCAATTATGTTAGAGCATGAGGAGGCAAAGCAAAAATTAATGGAGAATTTCATGGCATCCACAAATAGAAAAATAAATGAGCTTCAAGAGTCAAATGAAAAGATAGCTACACAGCTTAAAGATTTGAGAGACAACACTCAAAACCAAAGTAATGAAGTCAATGAAGTAAAGAAGTCCATACAAGGCCTAAGAAATGACATGGAAATCATCAGGAAAGACCAGTCAGAAGGAAAAGAGATTCAAAATCAAGTAGCTAGCCTACAGTCCCGACTAACTGAAGCAGAGGATCAAATCTCAGGAGCTGAAGATTCCTTAGATTCCATGGAGAAAGATCAAAAATCAATACAAATCCAGTCCAAGCAACAAAACAGATCGCTACAGGAGATTCAAGACATGATCAGGAAGCCCAATTTAAGGATAATAAGTATTGAGGAAAACTTGGAGAAAGAGGTTAATGGGATAGGCAACCTATTTAACAGAATATTAGCTGAGAACTTCCCAAACATCCAGAAGGAAAGGCCTATACAGATACAAGAAGCATTTAGAACCCCAAATCGACCAGACCAGAATAGGACATCCCACCGACACATTGTGATCAAAACAGCTTCAGCAGAGTGCAAGGAAAAAATACTCAAAGCTGTTAGGGAAAAGAAAACAATCACATATAAAGGAAAAGCAATCAGAATCACCCCAGACTTCTCAGCAGAGACCATGAAAGCAAGGACAGCCTGCAATGAAGTATACCAAACTCTAAATAAAAATAACTACCAACCAAGAATTCTGTACCCAGCCAAACTCTCCTTCATAGCCGAAGGTCAAATAAAAGTCTTCCACAATAAGGAAAAACTGAAAAAATATATCTCCACCAAACCAGCTTTACACAAAATCCTTAAATATGTACTATACAGGAAAAATAATCAAGATCCCAACACAGACAGAGAAATGAACCCTAATTAGTAAACACTAGATCAAGAAATGGGAAGACACAGCTTTAAACAAGATAGTGATAATGAAAGGAACAAACGAGCATCTCTCAATCCTAACTGTCAACATTAATGGACTTAATTCTCCAATCAAACGACATAGGCTCATAAGTTGGATCAAAAATCAAGATCCATCTTTCTGCTGCCTCCAAGAGACACATCTATCCAGCAAAAGTAAACATCTTCTAAAAGTGAAAGGCTGGAAACAAATCTATCAAGCAAATGGCCCCCATAAGCAGGCTGGAGTTGCAATCCTAGTATCAGACAAAATTGACTTCAAATTAAAAAAGGTAAGAAGAGACAAAGAAAGTTACTACATACTAGTAAAAGGAGCTCTCCAACAGGAAGAAATAACCATCCTAAATATCTACACACCAAATGCAGGAGCACCCAACTTCATCAAACAAACACTACTGGCTCTGAAAACATTCATAGACCCAAACACATTGATAGTGGGGGACTTTAACACTCCACTATCACCTCTGGACAGATCAACACGCCAAAAACTGAACAAAGAAACCACAGAACTAAACAATTGCATAGACCAACTACACTTAATCGACATCTACAGAATATTCCACCCAGCAAGGACAGAATACACATTCTTTTTGGCAGCACATGGAACATTCTCCAAAATAGATCACATCTTAGGGAACAAAGAAAATCTGTACAAATTCAGAACTATCAAAATCATTCCCTGCATTCTCTCAGACCACAATGGAATAAAATTAGAGCTCAACTCATTCAGCCACCACAGAAAATCCCACAATTCATGGAGACTAAAGAACACACTGCTGAAACATCAGTGAGTCATTGAAGAAATTAAAACGGAAATTCAAATGTTTATGGACTTCAACCAAGTTGAGGACACAAAGTACCAGCTCCTTTGGGACACAGCAAAGGCAGTACTCAGAGGAAAATTTATATCTCTGAGTACATACATCAACAAACTGGAGAAAGAGCAACTCAGTAATTTAAGGAAGCACCTTAATTTTCTGGAGAGAGAACAGCAAGCCAAACCCCAAGTCAATAGACAGAAGCAAATAATTAAAATCAAATCAGAATTAAATCAATTAGAGACAAAAAAAACATCGAAAGAATCAACAAAACAAAGAGTTGGTTCTTTGAAAAAATCAACAAGATAGACCCCTGGCAAACATTACCAAAAAACGAAGGCAGCACACTCAAATAAACAAGATGAAACAGGTAGCATCACCACAGAAATAACCGAAATTCAGAAAATAATAAGGGACTATCTTGCAAACCTTTATGCCAACAAATTCGAGAACTTGGAAGAAATGGATGAACTTTAAAAGCCTGAAAAATGAAATTAAGTCAGAACTAAGAAAATGGAAAAACCTCCCATGCTCCTGGATTGGGAGGATTAATATAATCAAAATGGCAATATTGCCAAAGGCTATCTACAAATTCAATGCAATACCCATTAATATCCCAACACCATTCTTTAATGAAATAGAGGAAGCAATCCAGAAATTCATATGGAACAATAAAAGACCTAGAATAGCAAAAACACTCCTAAGCAGAAAGAACAGTGCTGGAGGAATTACAATACCAAACTTCAAGCTGTATTATAAAGCTATAGTAATAAAAACAGCTTGGTATTGGCACCGGAACAGGCCTGAAGACCAATGGAACAGAATTGAAGACCCAGAATTGAACCCACAGAACTACGCCTACTTAATCTTTGATAAAGGAGCTAAAACAATAGTATGGAAGAAAGATAGCCTCTTTAACAAGTGGTGCTGGCAAAACTGGCTCAACACATGCAACACACTAAAACTAGATCCTTATATATCACCCTGCACCAAAATCAATTCCAAATGGATTAAAGACATTGAAATCAAAACAGACACCCTGAAAATACTAAAGGAAGGAGTAGGAGAAACACTTGGGCTCTTTGGCGCAGGACGGAACTTCCTTAACAAAGACCCTGAAAGGCTACAAATCAAAGAAAGGTTGGACAAATGGGACTGCATCAAACTGCAGAGCTTCTGCACGGCAAAGGACATAGCTCGCAAGATAAACAGAAAGCCCACAGACTGGGAGAAGATCTTTACCGGACATTCAACAGACAAAGGCCTCATCTCTAAAATATATGCAGAACTAAAAAAATTACCTTCTTCCAAAACAAAACCGCAAAAAAACAATAGCCCCCTCATCAAGTGGGCTAAATACTTACAAAGAAACTTCTCTGATGAGGAAATGAGAATGGCCAAGAGACATATGAAAAAATGCTCTACATCACTGGCCATAAAGGAAATGCAAATCAAAACAACATTGAGATTCCATCTCACCACAGCAAGAATGTCATATATCAAGAAAACTAATAATAACAATTGTTGGAGGGGATGTGGCCAAAAGGGAACCCTACTTCATTGTTGGTGGGAATGTAAACTGGTTCAGCCACTCTGGCAAGCAGTATGGAGATTCCTCAGAAGGCTAAATATAGAACTCCCCTATGACCCAGCAGCCCCACTTTTGGGTATCTAGCCAAAAGACCACAAACAAAATCACAGTAATGCCACCAGCACAACAATGTTCATCACAGCACAATTTGTCATAGCGAGAATCTGGAACCAACCCAGATGCCCCTCAGTAGACGAATGGATCAGGAAAATGTGATACATATATACAATGGAATTTTATGCCTCTATCAGAAAGAATGACATTGTTCCATTTGTAAGGAAATGGAAGGACTTGGAAAAAGTTATACTAAGTGAAGTGAGCCAGACCCAAAGAAACATGGACTCTATGGTCTCCCTTATCAGGAATAATCAGTACAGGTTTAGGCAAGTCATAGCAGAGCATCACAAGGCCCAATAGCTATACCCTTATGAACACATAAGATGATGCTAAGTGAAATGAACCCCATGTTTTGGAAACAATTGTTATATCACAGTTGTAACTACTTTCAACGCCCTATGTGTATCTGCAGCTTCTATTATTGATGATGTTCTTGTATCACCTTCCTGTGGTTGTACCTACACTATCTTTGTAATCTTATCTGAGTATATTGGAAACCGTGTTTACTGGAAGTAGGAAATTCAAAGGCAATACCAAATTTGAGAGACACAGGGTAAAAAAAGAGAAACAACTACAAAAGCAATACTTGCAAAACTGTTTTGTGTAAGTGAACTGAACACCTCCGGGGGGGGGGGGGGTGGGGAAGGGAAAGGGGGGGAGGGAGGGGGGTATGAGGGACAAGGTAACAAACAGTACAAGAAATGTATCCAATGCCTAACGTATGAAACTGTAACCTCTCTGTACATCAGTTTGATAATAAAAATTTGAAAATAAAATAAAATTATACACTTTAAAAAAAAAAAGAGTAAAATTAAAAAATAAATAAATGGAAATAGTTCATAGAAGAAACTCTATCCATTAGAGGAATGTTACTTTGCGAAATAGAGGGAAATATTTGAAAGTCATTGTGAGAACATATGTGAATGCATTTTTGTATGAGTATTCACTTCTTAAGAAATATTTTAAACCATCATACTTACTTTAAGTCCCAATAATGCACCTGATTCTTTGGGCATGGTTGTTCTTTTGTTAAGAATAACACGTCCAATTAGCCGATCACCCTCTTTAGATGGTTGCCACGTTACAGGATGCTATTAAAATAAAAAGTTTAAAAAGAAAAGAAATTGGTTCCTTTCCTGTAGACACACAATTGTTGTAGGATGATTCTGTTTTGTTTGTTAATTTACTCTATAAGAAGTCAAGGGATGGGTGTATCTTTTTTGAAATCTATTAGTACAATACTTGATAATCATCCAGTATTTAAAATTCTGATCAGATGATTCTGACTTTGACTTTGAGATCCTTAAGAGCATTTGGAATTCAAAAATACGGCCTATCATTCCTTTATTAAACGTGTTTAATACATAACTCTAAGATATATATGACATATATACGTATATATGTATGTATATACGTATATATATATGTATATCTATATATGTATATATATATACATATATATGTACATATATATGTGTATATATATATGTACATATATGTATGTGTATATATATATATATATATATATATATATATATCACAATGAAACCCCTTAGTACAATTTTAGTTGGAACCCTACCTACTATGAGGCTGAGATCTGAGGATCACAATTCAAAACTAGCAGGAAAGTCCTTGAGATACTTTTCTCCAATTAACAACAACAACAAAAAAAGCCAGAAGTGGAGCTGTGGCTCAAGTGAGAGCACTTGCCTTAAGTAAAATAGCTAAAGGACGGTACTCAGGACTTGAGTTCACATTTCAATACAGGCACCAAAAAAAAAAATGCTCCATAGGAAATTCTTTTTTCTAATAAACACTATCATGGGCCTGTAACATTTTCTATTTAGGATATTTTACTTGAGAATGACACTCATGCTCAATGTTTGCTAAAGGAGGTGTCACCTAAGTACATGTCATAAAACTGATTTGGAAATGGAGTTCATTGACATTTTAAAATATCTCTGCTTACATAAATAAAAGTGGTTCTGAAGTTTTGAGTTGTTCATGTCAATGGGATCCTTAGCCAAACTGTTGGTGGGAGTGCAAATTAGTACAACCACTTTGGAGAACAGTATGGAGGTTTCTCAAAAAGCTCAATATAGACCTACCCTATGACCCAGCCATACCACTCCTAGGCATCTATCCTAAACAGCAAAACCCAAGATATCAAAAAGACATTTGTACTTCCATGTTTATCGCGGCACAATTCACAATAGCCAAAATATGGAAACAACCCAGATGCCCCTCCACAGGTGAATGGATCCAAAAAATATGGTACTTATACACAATGGAATACTACATAGCGATTAGGAATGGTGAAATATTGTTATTCGCAGGGAAATGGTCAGAACTCGAACAAATAATGTTGAGCGAGACAAGCCTAGAACACAGAAAACAAAGGGGCATGATCTCCCTGATATATGACTGTTAACAAAGGGAGATGGAGAGACAGTAGAGACCAAGTCTGTGAAACCAAAAACTGCTTGTCAAATAGTATTCCCCACAGGATTGGGGCAGCGACCCAACAGTATGTAACTAAAACCAAACAATTACTCAACATATAAAGGTCAAAAATTGACCTCTCAGGGGAATACAATAGCTCAAAAGCTATGTATGTACGTTCATATAAGACTACTGTCGGCATATTGTCTAATATCGACATTACATTTAAAGCCCTAGGTGAACTTTCTTGGGCGTGGCCATGTGGCTACTGTATATATTCTTGATACATTGTATATTGTATATATGTCTACCTGACCTAGAGAAGGGATAGAAAAACAGGGCGTAAGATATCACAAGAAATGTACACACTGCCCTACTATGTAACTGTACCCTTTTTGCACAACACCTTGTCAAAAAATTTGTGTTCAATTAATAAATAAATTAAATTTACAAAAAAGAATTACATTTCCTTTACTGTGATTCTTTTTATTATCTTTAGTTGTACAATGGAGTTTCAATCCAAATTGTGAATTAAGGAAAAGAATGTATCTTTATCAATGTCATCCCTTCCATCATTCTCCATTTCTCCCAACCCCACTCACCCCTCATTTTCCTAGTTCATTTTCACATATAAACACTTAATATTACTACTGCATGTGCCCATCATTTCTCCCTTCATTAATCTACTGACATCCCAAGTTCCAGAGTCCTGATATTCATTCTGTTAGACTGTTAGTTGTTCAAAGACATTACAAAATTGGAATTCTCCCCTCCATAGACCATACTTTAATCAATATATTTGCATGCATATGCAAATGACTGTGTATGTGTGTACATATATAGATAAAATAAATCCAATTTCCATGTGTGAGAGAAAACATACAACAAGAAGCATTTCCTAAAAGACTTCATTAGAGAAGATTTCATAGTGGAAATAAAACAATGAAGTATACTTAATTTAAAAGGTGTTGCAATTATTCAGTAATAATTACTCCTGTGTTCAAACCTGTCAAATTGAATTGCTATTTGTTCTCATAAAATGAATAATGCAGCAGAATAAGTTTCGTACTGATCAGCACGGGGCAAAGGACAGTGCATGGCACAAACAGGAAAGCACTCACTGCCTACAAAGCTTACCGAACTGATAGGTGAGGCCTCCCGACTGTGCCACGTGGCAGGATCCAACCAGTAATAATCCAAGTCACCTGGACAATGGGAAGAGAAAAAAGGCAACGTCGTTAAAGTAAGAATGCATCACTTAAAATATTACCTCCTCAGACTATTAAGGGTTATCATCTTGTGTGTATCCAAAATTGACAAGACACCTGTGTCATAAAGATTTCTTGAACCACTGTAATGAGTGGGTGTGTGGGACAAATGTACTTCATACAGCTGAAGAGCTACCTTCTCAAACATACAGAGAGAATCCAGTTAATTCTCCCTTCCTCCCTTCTGCTCTCCCTACCAAGCCACATCCTGCCATCTAGTGGTCTATGTGAATATTGCATTAGCTGAACTGAAGTTTAAAAGGAGTCTTCCTTTCTAGTATTCTGAATTATATTGCAACTACTATAATTATAGTCTGTTCTATATTTTTTCTTATTAACAATAAAGCATGGCATATAGATTTGATATCTAGAGATAAGGAAACAACTAAGCGGTGCCTGCAATCCTAAATAGTATGGAACTGAGATCTGAGGACTGTACTTGAAGACAGCCCTGGGAGAAAAGTCCACAAGACTTATCTCCAATTAGTCATGAAAAAGCCAGAAGTGGAGTTGTGGATGGAATGGAGGAGAGTCAGCCCTGGATAAAAAAGCTAAGGGACAACACCCAGGCCCAAGTTCAAGCTCTGGTATTAACACACACACACACACATACATACACACACACACACACACACACACACACACACACACACACACACACAAAGAACAAAAGAAAGAAAGAGAGAAAGGGAGAAAGAAAAGAAGGAAGGAAGGAAGGGAGGGAGGGAGGGAGAGAGGGAGGGAGGGAAGGAGGGAGGGAGGAAGGGATGAAGGGAGGAAGGGAGGAAGAGAGGAAGGGAGGAAAGAAGGAAAAAGAAAAGAAGGAAGGAAGGCGAAAAGAATACCGTCAACAAAAGGTACATGTAAACAATATGGCATTACTCAATATTACTGAAACTATAAAAACATTAAAAGTTTTAACTTAGGACATTATCCATTTATAAACCCATATTATTATTTGATTTAACATATAACAACAAACAAAGTATTTGAAGGAAAAGGAAATATGTTCATGGAAAGGAACATGCTTCCAGTATTTGTGGATCATTTATGTAAAAATAACATTTAGGAAAGTAAATGTGTGAATGGATTTTTCATATTTTATATAGCAAACTAAATCAAGGAAATTGTTCTCTTCCAGAGTCACAACAATCGCTTCTAAGTAGAGCATGTCTGCTCTACTTAGGGAACTATGTAGCCAGCTAACTGCTGGCAAAGTATATTTAGCTTATATGTATGCAAATTATACAAAAATAAAATTTCACAGAAGATATTCATGAGAGATATGAGCACTTATATAATAAATGTATACAAATTCATATACCTCAGTCTCTTAGCTTCTGTTCCTGTTTTCCCTTGGACATATATTAGGATAGAAGACAAATATTACAATACTACAATAACTACTGAAATGGCCTTTAAAAACAGCCTATGAGACTGACAAGTACATTCTGTGCAAGAATTAGAAATTGCCACCATCTAAACTACATAAAAATTACTTTCTATAGTGCCCATATACATCTCAAAAAATCACATCATTAAAGTGAACATATGGATTAATAGTGAAGAATATAAGATACTAGTTTTTTACTAGAATACTTCAGGTTTTACAGGAGTTGCAAAATGAAATGATTTTGTTTACATTTGTATTTAAAACTATACATATTTAAAAAAATTATACATATTTTTTAAACTATACATATTTTAATAGCTCTGTCTTTCCTTTCAAGGATATAGTATTACAAATGAAATATGACTAATATAAATGTTATTATTCATAGAAAATTCTGCCATTTATACAACAGTAAAACTACTTATGCCCAGTAGTAAACTCTGGTGAGTTCTTCAATGCTGATTCTATTTAGAATTCTACAATTAATTAACAGGACCACTGAGATATTGTGCATAGGGGAATTTCAGTTCCTAAAAAATATTTTTTTTCCTTAAATTGAAGTTAATTAATAAGTTTGAAGCTAAAAGTTCATCCCACTGCAATAACTATAAGAAAAACTAGTTTACAATATCCTCCACTAACTGATCCATATCTTACAAATTGTTTTCTGTGAGACCTTGCCTGGCTGTGCCCCATTCCTTACATGAGGGTTCACCTTGTTTCCATCACCTTGTCCTACATCAACACACACAAATACAGTACATATTTATGAACAAAGAGTGGTCTTCATATGAAGCCTACCCCAAGTTGATGCTGCTGGTAAAATCCAGGGATGACACTGGGCAGTTGGTCATCTAAAAGATTGGCTTGGAAACCATCTTGAAGAGATTCTAATTTATTTGCTCTAGTGATAGATACAGATAGGTGGATAGACGGATGGATGGATAGATAGATAGGCAGAGAGACAAACACATACATACATACATACAACACCAGTATATAAATAGATTATGAATATGTAGATGAAGACAATATATATATATACACATATATACACACAGTTGTATAAATGGATGATAAATAGATGAGAGACAGATTGACAGTACACTGGTATATAAATAGATGGCAGATAGATGATAGAAAATTTGAGCAATAGATACATTACAGATATATACATGAGTATATGAATAAATAATCTATAGTTGAGAGATAAAACAAATAATAGATGCATACACACATACACAACTGGTATAAAAATAGAGGTTAGACAGATACTACAAACATAGAGGTATATAAATAGATGATAAAGACATGGAGATTGATAGACATATACATACATAGTTGATAAATAGATGATAGAAAAGATTGAGTGATAAGCAGATATATGAAAAATACATACATGGGTATATAATGGGTAAAAATATAATGGGTAAAAATATGATAAATTATATATATAAAGAAAAGTGTGTCCATGTCTATATCTGTCAGACAAATTCCATTGGGCAACAAGCATGTTTCTACACACTTTTGTGATAATATGTTTTGTTTGTTTTGTTTTTGTTGCCAGTCCTGAGGCATGGACTCAGGGCCTGATGAGCACTGTCCCTGGCTTCTTTTGCTCAAGGCTAGCACTCTACCTCTTGAGCCACAGTGCCACTTCCGGCTTTTTTCTATATATGTGGTGCTGAGGAATTGAACCCAGGGCTTCATGTATATGAGACGAGCACTTTACCACTAGGTCACATTCCCAGCCCCACTTTTGTGTAATATGAATGCTACAGATTTTTTAGCTAAATTTTTCTGCCAATTTCACTCATACAGAAGAAAATAGATAATTATTAAATACTAACAGATGTAAATGTTAAAAGATCCAGTATTTTACTACTTATGCTTTAGCATACAATTTATGCTTCTTATATTGTGAGCAGTTTTCCAGTTTTGTTGTCACTAATTTTGTTATAAGCTATTAAATTATGTTTTTTCTTAAAGACTTACCAAACATAAATATTAAAATTAAATTTAAACTTATTTGTCTAGTCATATGATTGCAAAGTTTGAAAAATGCTGAAATTTTAAGTACTCCATTTTATCTTTATAATTCACATGTTCCTTATTTTGAATGGAATAAGCAACACCCAATAAAACTCCTAAAATATTCATAGTCAAGTACTTCATTAACATAAAATATTTTCCTTCAATATTTTTCTAAGAGAGGATGAAAAATATTGACTGTCAGGTGTAGGCACTGCTTCAAAATGTCAAATTCACAGTATTTGCCTTTAGAATACATAAATTATCTTGGCTCTTGTATTCAGTGTAATTATGAAACAGCTATTCTTATTTATTTGGAAATTGGAATCTTACGGTCAGATTCAGTCTACTACTATGACTCAAAGTCATAAGTAGCCATATTCTAAGAAGAAGAGTGTGTGTCTTTTTGCAGGGGGTGGGGGTATTTTGTGAAGAGGTTTAAGACAGATTCATTTCCTACCCCTTGGGAGAAAGTAGGCTCATTAAACTTTCTAAAGACAAACTTAAAGACACAGTTTCCATTGATTGTCAGTGAATATATTCACTTTATATGCACAAACCAAACATGTATCATGAATACATATCCCATCAACAATGTATAGGGTCCCCTTTTGGCCACATTCACTCCAGCATTTGTTATTATTAGTTTCCTGATAATGGACATTCTTACTGGGGTGAGGTGGAATCTCAGTGTTGTCTTGATTTGCATTTCTTTTATGGCCAGTGATGTAGAGCACTTCTTCATGTGTCTCTTGGGCATTCTCATTTCCTCTTCAGAGAAATCTCTTTTTAGGTCTTTAGGGCATTTGTTGAGGGGGCTGTTGGTTCTCTGATTATTTGTTTTGGAGGAATTTAACTTTTTGAGTTCTGCGTATATTTTAGATATGAGGCCTTTGTCCACTGTATGGCTGGCAAAGATCTTCTCCCAATCTGTGGGCTTTCTGTTTATCTTGCAAGCTATGTCCTTTGCACTGCAGAAGCTCTGCAGTTTGATGCAGTCCCACTTGTCCAGCCTTTCTTTGATTTCTTGTGTTTCTGCACATTTGTTGAGGAAGTTTCTTCCAGTTCCAAGGAATCCAAAAGTTTCTCCTATTTCTTCTTGCAGTGTTTTCAGGGTATCTGATTTTATTTCCAGGTCTTCAATCAACTTGGAATTGATTTTGGTGCATGGATCTAGTTTTAGTTTGCTACAGGTGTTGGCCCATTGTTGGTGGGAATGCAAATTTGTTCAACCCCTCTGGAAAGCAGTGTGGAGGTTCCTAAGAAGGCAAAACAGAGAGCTACCCTACAATCCAGCAGCCCCAATTTTGGGGATCTACCCAAAAGAATATAAGCAAGGCCACACTAAAACCACCAGCACAATTATGTTCATTGCAGCACAATTTGTCATTGCTAACACATGGAACCAATCCAGATGCCCCTCAGTAGACGAGTGGATCAGGAAAATGTGGTACATATACACAATGGAGTTCTAGGCCTCTATCATAGATAGATACTGCCCTGTTTGTAAGGAAATGGAAGGACATGGAAAAAAATGATACTAAGTGAAGTTACCCAGACCCAAAGAAACATAAATCCTATGGTGTTCCTCATAGGGAATAACCAGTACATGATTAGGCTAGTCAAAGCAGAAGATGACAATAGCCCAATAGCTATGCCCCTATGAACACATAAGGTGATGCTAAATGAAATGAACTCCACATTATGAAAACAAGTGTTATATCAGTGTTGTAATTATTTTCAACATGCCATGTGAAACTGTAGCCTTTTTTATTATTTGTTTTGTTTCTCTTACATGCCCTTCCTGTGGTTGTACCTCCGCTATCACCATATCTTATCTGAGTACCCTAAATACTAAAGGGAAAGGGAATATCAAAATCAAGAGACAAAAGATAAAAAGACAAACCATTCCAAAAGTAATACTTACAAAACTATTTGGTGTAAACCAACTGCACAACTCATGGGGGGAGAAGGAAAGGAGGAAGGGAGAGGTGGGGTAAAATGAAGGAGGAGGTAACAAGAAATGTACTCACTACCTTACATATGAAACTGCAACCCCTCTGTACTTCACTTTGACAATAAAGAAAAAAAAATACACATCATGGAAAGACACTTGAGCCCCAACAAGTATTCAGCAAACAGAACTCATTTATCTGAAATCCAAGTCACAGTGACTAGAGTTTTGCCAATGCAGAGCCATGCATCTCTGTGAGATAAATTCTGTGTCTTTCTGTCTAGTTTCAAAGCACAGTAGGTTCCAGTAACAACATCCATTATGCCAACATCATCAGTTGAGCAAAAATGCATTACAAATAATATGCTTGACTGAGCATATGAGCATGCTAAAGCTAAGAGCACCATACCACTAATATTATATATTAAACATTTAATAATTTATGTGAATTTTCCTTGTCCAGATTTAACATATACCTAATGTGCAGGTCATAAAGGAAATGGGGGCTGGGGATATAGCCTAGTGGCAAGAGTGCCTGCCTCGGATATACGAGGCCCTAGGTTCGATTCCTCAGCACCACATATACAGAAAACGGCCAGAAGCGGCGCTGTGGCTCAAGTGGCAGAGTGCTAGCCTTGAGCGGGAAGAAGCCAGGGACAGTGCTCAGGCCGAGTCCAAGGCCCAGGACTGGCCAAAAAATAAATAAATAAATAAAGGAAATGGGATCAACAACCCAAGAGTATACTACTTGAATACAGTATTTAAAAGTTCAAGTGGGCCCCAGTGGCTCACACCTGTAGTCTTAGCTATTTGGGAGGCTGAGATGAAGAGTGAGGCTTGAAGCTGGTTTGGGCAGAAAAGTCTTAGTGAGATTCTTATGTCCAATTTAACTGCTCAAAAACTGGAAAATGGAGCTTTGGTTGAAAGTGGTAGAGCATAGTATTGGGCAAAAAGAGAACAGGAACAGAGCCCAGCCCCAAGTTTAAGCCCTATAACTGACAATTTTTTTTCAAACTACTACAACATCTCAAGAAAACACATGAAACATATTTTAATATCATTATGATGAGTGATGAGAAAAGAATTCATAGCAATTCTAAGAATGATCCCTGATCCAATACCTAGTGTATATTTATGACTCTGCTACCTATTCTCTAATAAAATTATTTTTTCTTCCTATGTAAAATACATTGTTGTAATCCAAAAACATATAAATTTTACAAGTGAAAACATTAGAAGAATCATACTGCGTATATATTTCCTAAATCTCCTAAAAGTTTTTCTTCCTTTAATTTGTTTAGTTCCCCACAAAGGATATGGGTTAGAAACAAGTAACTTAGAGAATCCTCAACTATTTATTATAGCATAGCATATACATAAATAAAATTATTTAAAAAAAAAACAAACCTGCTATTCAGTTATTTTGTGTTAAATAAATGTACAACCCAAATAACAGTTCAAAGAATCACTTTTGAAGTTGTACCAAGTAAAGTGATTTCAACAACCACTCCCCTGGGGAGCACATATTAAATATTACTTTGACCATAACTCAATAAAATATGTACATTTCTATTCATTGTAATATTCTACAAGGCATTGACTTGAGCAACAGTAATTTCATGGGAAGAAATTAAAAACAGAAGTTTAAGGAGTAAGTTTATATGGTTTTCTTTCCATTTTGTCATTTTTAAATTAGTTTTTAAAATTATCCTTACGTAGTTGTACAAAGGAGGTGCTATAAACATAAACAGCAGTTTATGAATACAATGCATCTTGATTTTAGAAGGTTACATAAGGTAGATACATTCCAGGTAAGGGAAAGTATGTTCTTTCCCTATAATGTATAGTAGGGAAACTAATTTATCATTTGATATAGAGAAAAATTCTACAGTTTAATTTCACCTGAGAGTCAGGGTCAAGAATCTAGTATTATTTTTACAGGAATTGGTTTCCAGGCACTGAAATTACATGGAAAGACAGTCTTTTAAGTTTAATAATTAGTCACACAGCATGTGAAATATTAAAAGCTGTTTTATAAATAAGTATTATGTACAGTGCTGTAAATTAGTAAACTGTCTTTCATGATTGACTTACACATTCCATAATTGACTGAGTCTCAGCTCCTACTGCAGTGAAATCATTCAATCCTCAAATACTTATGTCTGATTTTACTCAGCATCCAACTTTTATTCTCCAAACATATTTGAAGGGAAGCATTACATAAAATCTGGCATCAGAGATTTGGGGCCCTGACCCCAAGTTCTGTCACTAACCTACCTAGATTCCTCTCCAGTTCTTCTTCTCTAACTTGCTTAAAATCTGTTTTGATTTTTGAGGTAGGCTGAAATTCTTCCTTGGAAGAATTACATTATTCCTTGCTATTAGAGTGAGTGTTCTGGGATTCACGTTAGAAATGTCAATTTATAGGAAGGTTAGGCTCACCAATAAAAGTAGAAAGTACAAAACCAAATAAGAGAACACCTATCACTACTTAGAACTGCTTTGATGAGAAAAATAGCTATGCACTGATTGGTGATTATATGGAGAAACTGTAACCTTTGTATGCTGTCAATGGGAACATTTGGTGAAATCATTGTAGACGTTCCTCAAATAAAATAGAAATAAAATATAATCTGGCAATCTCACATGCATGTGATACCTAAGGAAATATACCCAAGAGAACTGAAATAAGGATCAGAATCACGTGTCCACTTCAATGCTGGTAATTCCCTATAGCCTAAGTGTGAAAGCTGCTGTCTTTTGACAAGTGAATGGATATAGATAATATATAGGAACACAGGAGTATTATCCACACCTTTATTTGTGGGTTTTTTTTTTGCCAGTCCTGGGCTTGAACTCAGGGCCTGAACACTGTCCTTGGCTTGTTTTTGCTCAAGGCAAACACTCTACCCTTTGAGCCATGGCACCACTTCCAGCTTTTTCTGTTCATGTGGTTCTGAGGAATCGAACCCAGGGCTTCATGTATACGAGGCGAGCACTTTACCACTAGGCCATATTCCCAGCCCTTTATCCATACTTTTAAACAAGAGAATCTGCTATGTGTTGCAACATAGATGAACTCAGTAGGCATAATGCTAAGTGAAACAAGGATAGAGAGGACAGTTGTGATATTGTATCCCATATATAAATAATTGATCTCAGTCAAACTTCTGTATATACAGAGTAGAGTGATGTCCAGGGATTGGAAGGGGAAAGGGCATGGGTGGGGGGTGGGGTGGGAATATTTATGAACAGATACCAAGTTTCAGTTACACAAGATGAATGAATCCTAGAGATCTATTGTGTCCATAGTTAACAATGGTGTGTTACACTCTGAAAGACTTGTTAAGAAAGTAAATCTTAAATATCACAAAAAAGAAAATATAACATTAAAAATTAGCAATTAATAGAAAGGCAGAGAAAACTTGGAGATGAGTGATATTTTTGTGGCTTATGGCATAACCATGGTGTGTTTTCTTATCTTCATACTCATGTTATAGATGATACACACTACAGTGTTTGTTGTGTACATTACAACACAATGAAGAGGTTCTCTCATTCTTGCTGGGTACCAATGGCTCTTGCCAGCAGGCTGAGATCTGAAGATGTCAGTTTGAAGCCAGCCCAGGCAGATAAATCCAAGACTCTTATCTCCAATCAACTAGAAAAAAAAAGCCAGATAAGGAGATATGGCTCAACTGGTAGAGCAGCAGCCTTGGGCTAAAATATTAAGCAAGAGCTTGAGGCCCTGAGTTCAAGCTTCAGTACTGGCACAAAAAATAAAAATAGAAGGAATGTCATATTTTTTATCCTCTTTGTAATGGTTTCCTAACATCTTGGAACAAATAGCAACATGCTTTTTCTGTGATATATAAATTGTATGAAGCAGTAGACTGTATGTTTATTTCCCAGGTGGATTCACAAATGTGTCAACTCCACCTGTTAAGTTCATGAGATGTACTTATATCCAGCAGTATCTGCAGACCTGACAGTCTCCACAGAGGGATCTTTTTGCTTGAAGGGCTGTGCTGCTGTTCTATTCTGTAACTTTAGAATCACAGCAAGCATGCTCAGTAGCTAATCAAAGACAAGGGACATGTCCTTCATACACATTACCAAACTTTCCTGGTGGTACTTATAGTTTGGTGAATTTGAGAGCTAATTTTTGAGCTGCCAATACTATAACCTGACACCTCTACAAAGTATTCATGGGGAACTCAGAATGTAGTTCCAAGCTGAATTCTGATCTCAGTCATTCATAAACTCCCTCAACAACTCCGGAGATAGTACCAGAACATTCTATATTTCTTTCAACACTCGTGGGCATGAGATTGCTATATAACTATAAGTTACCATAGAAATGCAAACCTTTATTACTGATACACCCTAAAAATAATCACAATAATTAAGCCCTTAATCATTCTGGCAATTGTATTTTCATGAAAAAAGAAAAGATAGTTTATTATTCCCCACAGTTTAATTATTTGAAATATGAAATAACCACAGAATCTAACTGTATCTTATATTAACCTTTAACAGTGTTATATCTTATGGTACTTACAATTGCTGTTTCTTATAAAACTATGAAAAAAAGCTATTGCATATACAAAAAAAAAAAAAGGACTGCACTTGAACCTGGAGACAAGTGGCTTTAAACCTAATTGTAAATTAGTTACATTATCTCTTCTTCAAAATAAGAAGATGTTTCATGGTGATGAGATCTACCAGCCTCATGAACTTTAAAAATAAAGCTTAACATTTTTTCATATAGTTGAGATTAATATGAAATCATGAGAGGAAGAAGATGGTGCCATCACAATAGGAAGGCACCCCAACTCGCTCCAACTGAATAGTGAGCTGGGAACTCCAACACCCATCACCCCATCAAGAGACCAGCAAACCTAACAACCAGAAGCAACAGAGAAACACAGGAAATAAAAAAGAACAAAAAAAGAAGAACCTATAACCTGCATGGAGCCGGAAAATCTCCGGGGTACCGCACCCCCTCACCGACCCCAGCCTGAACAGGGCCAGGCTGGGAAAGGGGACCTGGTGCCAGTAAACAGGACCACAGACCATCAGCCACCAGAGAAGCAACAGCCGAAAAGTCACGCCAGGAGTGCAGAGTCCAGACAGCAGGAGCTCCACGGGCCCCAGACGGAGCTCAGACCGACCGAGACAGATGGCTGTGCGGGACCAGAGGCCTGGGACCGAACAGCCGGGAACAGACAACAACAGCAGGGGAACCGGGCAGTGCAGACAGGGAGAGCCGGATCGGGAGAGCCGGGATGGCCACCACCAAACGATCAATCGCCACACCCCAGCACCCCAGCCCCAAAAAGCCCACAGCAGTGCAGGACACATACATAATCCAGGACCAGTAATTTCCCCATTGCCCCCCCCACACACAATGGGAGACCAGCTCTAGCAGAGACCCAAACCCCACAAAGAAGCTAGAGCTCCCTCCCTCCCCCTCCCTACCCAAGGGAACAAAGTAGCCCCATATCTGGTGGCTCTAGGACCCTATAGCCTCTGGGAGGACATGGGTACTAGCAGAGGCACAGTAGCACCCAACAAAGTGACCGGGAAACACCTGAGACAGGTGTCCCCCAAAGCCCCAGCTGGGGAGCCCGAAAATGTCTGCACCAGCTCCCCCGCCCCGCCGCAAGGGACCCGGGATACTGGTAGGCATTGGAATGCCACCTGAGGCACCCTGGTCCGCACGGACTTTTTGAACAACAGTCACAGGCTTGCTGGTATGCAATAACAGCCCAGGAGGGACTCCTGAGCCTGAACACACGCCCCCCCTCACAACGGAGGTGCAGAGTCTGAGGGCACTAACCCGTGCCCAGACACTTGAACCTGCTGGGGTCCACGCATACCGCCCCCCACAGCAGACTCACGAGAGGACACAAGTACCCTCCAACGACTCAGGGCAGCACGCCCCCAAAGGAAGCACTAGAGTGCACACACACGTACCCCCAGAGAGCCAGTGTGGGCCAGTGTGGGCCAGCGTGCTAGCCCTCCAGCACGAGGATCTCCTGACCAACCCCCCTCGTGAGAGCACACAAGTGGGTAAGCTGCCCCCTCAGCAGCAACACCCGCTCTGATAGGTGCACTCTGCACAGGTGGGCAAGGACCCCCAGTGGCAGCACCCACTCTGATAGGCGCACTACGCACAGGTGGGCGGGCCACCCCTCAACAGCAACCCCTACTCCAACAGGAGCACTCGGCATAGGTGGGCAAGCTGCCTCTCAGTGGTAGTTCTCAAGCTGAGAGGTGAGCTCTTTTGACCAAGGCACCTAGTGGGAAAAGAATCAAAGAAGAAAAAGTCTCCATGCCACGCTGAACAAGCGACCTGTAAACCACCATCAGGGACACAATAGGGTCAGCACAACACAGCGGCAGGGCACAGTCCTGCAGAGAAAGACACAGAACCTACCCACGCCCAAGTGTAGTGAGGGTGACTGCCTCGGCAACAACTGAGACGGTCACCCTCACTCATTGGGCAGTCAGGCTCAACAGCCAAACTCAAACCCAGAGCCAGGACACAAACAAGTCTCCACTGATGGACCAGCGGGAACCAGCACAAAGACAAGCCAAAGTCGCCACTTACAGATCTCCAGATGCGCAAATCACAAAGAAATATTACAAATTTCATGAAAGGTCAAGCCAACTCGCCAGCTCCAAAAAGTAGTACCACTGAAGAGGAGATGGAGAATAAAAATATCAAATGAGAATAAGATAGAAGAAATAATCAAAAGCCTCAGGAGCAAATTCAGAAAACATAAACAGGAGCTTAAAATGGAAGTCTGGAAAAAGCCACAGGAAATCAAGAAAGAAATGGAAGCAAAAATGGATACAGTGCACTTCTCCATTAAAGAAGACCTTAACATCCTGAGAAACAAAATGCATGAAAAAATAGACTCAAAATACAATTCTTTAAAAGAAGAAACCAATATGATGAGAGCTGATCTGGCAACCATAAATAGCTCGCTGACATCCATAAACTCCACACTCAAAGCCACATCACAAAGAATGGGATGAAACTAAAATCATTCCCCCTAAATTCAGGAACAAGACAAGGATGCCTACTCCCCCCACTTCTTTTCAACATAGTGCTGGAATCCCTAGCCATAGCAATAAGACAAAAGGAGGGCATCAAAGGGATCCATACTGGCAAAGAAGAAATCAAACTATCCCTATTCACATATGGCATGATCTTATATCTGAAGGACCCAAAAAAACTCAGTCTCCAAACTTCTTCACCTAATAAACCATTTTGGCAAAGTAGCAGGACACAGGATCAATCCACAAAAGTCAGCAGCTTTTCTGTACACCAGCAATGTACAAGCAGAAAAGAAAATTATGGAAATAATACCATTTACAATTGCTAAAAAAAAAAAAAAGAATAAATTACCTAGGGATCAACCTAACTAAAGACATGAATGACCTATTTAATGAGAACTATAAAAATCTAAAAAGGGAATTCAAAGAAGACACAAGGAGATGGAAAGACCTTCCATGCTCATGGGTAGGCAGAATCAATATAGTGAAAATGGCCATATTTCCCAAATTGTTATACAAATTAAATGCAATCACTATCAAGATCCCGGCTACATTCGTCACTGAAATAGAGAAAGCAACCCATAAATTCATATGGATCAGCAGAAGACCTAGAATAGCCAAGGCAATTCTAGGCAAAAAAAAGCAGTGCAGGAGGTATCACAATACCAGACTTCAATCTCTATTATAGAGCCATCATAACAAAACAGCCTGGCATTGATATAAAAACAGACCCGAAGACCAATGGAATAGAATTGAAGACCCAGAAATAAAACCGCACTCTTACAGTCAGCTGATATTCAACAAAGGAGCTAAAGACATACAATGGAAAAAACATAGCCTCTTCAACTATTGGTGCTGGGAAAACTGAGCAGCCATATACAAAAAACTCAATGTAGACCATAGCCTATCATCATGCACCAAGATCAACTCAAAATGGATCAAGGACCTCAACATCAGACCTGCATCCTTGAAACTACTGAAGGACAGAGTAGGAAAGACGCTAGAACTTATGGGCATAGGAAGGAACTTCCTGAATAGAGTCCCAAGGGCACAACAGATAGGGGAGAGAGACAACAAATGGGACTACTACTAAATAAAAAGTTTCTGCACAGCTAAAGACAAAGCCACCAAACTAGAAAGACAGCCAACCGTATGGGAAAGGATCTTCACTAGCACAGCAACAGACAAAGGCCTAATATCTGTCATCTACAGAGAACTCAAAAAACTAAACCAATTATGAAATGGGCAAAGGAGCTAAAGAGAGACTTCACAGAAGAGGAGATAAAAATGGCAAAGAAACATATGAGGAAATGTTCAACATCCCTAGCAGTAAAGGAAATGCAAATAAAAACAACCCTGAGATACCACCTCACTCCAGTTAGAATGGCCTATACCCTGAACTCAGGCAACAACAAATGCTGGAGGGGGTGCGGGAAAAAGGAACCCTTCTCCATTGTTGGTGGGAGTGCAAATTAGTACAACCACTTGGGAGAACAGTATGGAGGTTTCTCAAAAAGCTCAACATAGACCTACCTTATGACCCAGCCATACCACTCCTAGGCCTTGAACAACAGGCCTCAAGATATCAAAAAGACAATTCACAATAGCCAAAATATGGAAACAACCCAGATGCCCCTCCACAGATTAATGGATCCAAAAAATATGGCACCTATACACAATGGAATACTACATAGCGATTAGGAATGGTGAAATATTGTTATTTGCAGGGAAATGGGTCAGAACTTGAACAAATAATGTTGAGTGAGACAAGCCTAGAACACAGAAAACAAAGGGGCATGATCTCCCTGATATATGACTGTTAAGATGGGGTGACGGAGAGACAGTAGAGACCAGGTCCGTGAAACCAAAAACTGCTTGTCAAATGATATTTCCCACAGGATTGGGTCAGCGACCCAACATTAGGTAACTAAAACCAAACAACTACTCAACATATAAAGGTCAAAAAATGACCTCTCAGTGGAATACAATAGCTCAAAAGCTATGTATGTACATTCATATAAGACTACTGTCGACATATTGTCTAATGTTGACATTACATTTAAAGCCCTAGGCGAATTTTTTTGGGCGTAGGCCACGTTGCTACTGTATATGTTCTTGGTACATTGTGTATTGTATATATGTCTACCTGACCTAGGGAAGGGAAAGAAAAACAGGGTGTAAGATATCACAAGAAATGTACACACTGCCTACTAGGTAACTGTACCCTTCTTGTGCAACACCTTGTCAAAAAAAATTGTTTAATTAATATATAAATTACAAAAAAAGACATCTGCACTTCCATATTTATCGCTGCACAATTCACAAAAGCCAAAATATGGAAAAAAAACCAGATGCCCCTCCACAGATGAATGGATCCAAAGAATATGGTACCTATACACAGTGGAATACTACATAGCGATTATAAATGGTGAAATATTGTAATTCGCAGGGAAATGGTCAGAACTCGAACAAAAAATTTTGAGCGAGACAAGCCTAGAACACAGAAAACAAAGGGGCATGATCTCCTTGATATATGACTGTTAAGGTGGGGAGAGGAGGAGACAGTAGAGACCAGGTCTGTGAAACCAAAAACTGCTTGTCAAGTGGTATTTCCCACAGGTTTGGGTCAGAAACCCTACGTTACGTAACTAAAACCAAACAACTACTCAACATATAAAGGTCAAAAATAGACCTCTCAGTGGATCACAGTAGCTCAAAAGCTATGTATGTATGTTGATATAAGACAAGGATAAGCAAACTGTATTGTTGACGTTACAGTTAAAGTCCTAGGTGAATTTCCTTTGGCGTAGGCCACGTGGCTACTGTATATGTTTTGGTACACTGTGTATTGTGTATATGTCTACCTGATCTAGGGAAGGGAAAGAAAAACAGGCTGTAAGATATCACAAGAAATGTACACACTGCCCTATTATGTAACTGTACCCCTTTTGCACAAAACCGTGTCAAAATATTTTTAATTAATAAAAATATATAAAATTGTGATGTTAGCAATCAGATTTATAAGTATCATAACTAATATATATTCATATATTATCAGTAATAGTTGCAAAATATGCTTTAAAATATCTTAGAAAAAGTTTTAAGTCTGTCTATATAAACTTATTGTTATGATAAAAATATTTAATATAGGTATTAGGTGCCAAATATATTTTAGTTCTTATAGTCTAAAAGTGATAAGCTTACTAAACTTCCTGAGATTCCTTTTCCAGTTTTTCTTCCTGAAATAAATTATCTAACCAGCAATAGGACTGAGGGTGAAGAAAAAAATCTCTGAGAGTTTAAATATGCAACATGGTCACCTTGATGACATCACAGGGACCTTGTGAATTTACTTTCAATCAACTAATAAATCTGAAAAATTCAAATGTGCCTCAGGTAGTAACATTACTCAATAGACTATTTTGTCCTAGTTTGGGAAGTGATAAATTTACATGCATTTAGAGTTCTAAAACCACCAAAAAAAAAAAAAAAAAAAAAAAAAAAGCTTCATGAAGGGCCCAGAAACACTGCCAAACATCATGATGCTTCAATACATCCTTATCTTCCCGTGTTGTCTTTTGCTATGGCCCCAGAGAATGATGGCCAGTTAAAATTCTCCAGACCTTCCAAAAACACCAAGAAAAAGTAAACACACACACATACACATGCACATGTACACACAAAACACTGCTCCACAGAATTACAAAATAAGGATGTATCATTGAATCAATTATAATAAAATATTTCTAAAGAAAGCTTTCCAAGCTCACTGATTCTAGGACTAAAAGCTTTCAAACGTACATTATTTATTTTTTCATTATTTATTGTCAAAGTGATGTACAGAGAGGTTACAGTTTCATACTTTAGGCCTTGGGTACATTTCTTGTACTGTTTGTTACCTCCTCAGGAATAACTTTATGTGTCTATTGCATGAGGCCTAAGGTCAGAGAAATTTTTCCCCAAGAAGAATCCGGACATAGAATAATAAGGTGCACTGGATAAAAATCACGAAACACAAGCATCTTTGGAAAACTTTTTCCCCCAACACAGTGACCATTCAGAAATAAGAAACTGGTAGTGTTGTACTCAGGAGGAAAATATTTTACTGCAACTTTCCAACTGACCAGGCTTCCACATTGACACTGAGAATTCCATTCACGGGGGAGGAGAGGTTGTCACGTGCAAAGCCTCGGAATAACCAGCCAGGAAACCCTGTGGAAAAAATTGGGGGTTTATTTGTTTCCATTGTTTGGGGACTTAGATGTCAACCACAGGTTTAAGACACTGCCACGCTGGACCTGATCACCTTCTAAGAATGCATTCTAGAAGAAATACTTCTGAAAAAGAAAACCTGCTAGTCTTTATCCAGACCCTAACAGCTCTAGGAATCAGCATTAATATCCAATAATACCTTGAATGCTAAATCAATTTCTACCTTGCCTCTGTGTCTCAAGACACAAAAATGAAAAGTGGAGAGATCAATACATTGTTAGGGCTATAGTGATATAAATAACAAGAATAAAGTCCACATGATAATAAAGGTCAACTCTAAGAGTATACAGAACAAAATGGATATACATAGCAGATCTTAACACCACTTAGAATTTGAAAATGTATTATTAAGTTATGAAATGTAGAAAATAAGTTTCCACTCTAACAACCATCTTGGTAATATAAATAGATGATTTTGAAACCAGAGCTCATTTACAAGAAGTTAGGGTGCACATTTTCTTTTTTGGATTTTTTTGTCTGTTTGCTTTTAACTTTAAACTTTTCAGTTTTATTTTGGTTTGCATTGTTTTGGTGTGGGTGATGCAAACAAAGTATTCCTAAATAAGAAGACCTAAACTTCGAGTCTGAATATTCCTTGACTGGCACTGGAGAGCTGGCTACACACAATAAAATATTGGTGCACTGGGCATACATATTTTGAGAACATTTTTTATGCCTCATCATTATTGTGAAAACTGCCAAGTGTTCATGCTCATAAACCTTCCCACCTGCAGCAGGAGGAACACAGGTTACAAATCACAGCAAGGTCATGAGCCTAAACCTTAGCAGCAGTGCCAACTAGTGGCACTTTAGAAAGGCATGTCCTTCAAAGGCCTCTACCTCTCAATGACTAAAGTGTATGATTTAACTTAGTCAACACTCAGAAGCTAATGGGTTTGAGAAAGGAAACAATATTCGCAAATACATGCAGACAGAATATTTATTGTTTTTACTTATTATGTGTATGCATGCATGCATGCATGCATGTGTGTACGTGCTAGTAGGGCTTGAACTCAGGGCCTCCCTCTATTGATTGGTTGCTGTTGTTTTCACTCCAGGCTGGAGCTGAACCACTTGAGCCACGCCTCCACTTCTGTCTTTTTCAGGGGTTAACAGAAGAATCTCATGAACTTTTCTGCCCAGGCTGGCTTCAAACCATGATCCTCAGATCTCAGCTTTTTGAGAAGTTAAGATGACAGGTGTGAGGCACCAGAATTTGACTTCAGAACCTAGAAAATGTCAGTCCTAGAAAGCCCACTGCACCTTCCCTCACAGTGTTATGGTACAAACAAAAAAGTTCCCAATATTTAATCCAGTAAAATAAACACTGTGCAGGAGTGAAGAAATTGGTACAGATTAGCACATTCACAACCAAAAGAGAAAAAAAAAATCAGGAGATATGGAACAAAGAAACTTAAGCAAAAAATAAATAAATGAAAAGGAAATCAAAATGATTAAGATTATACCTGCTTTTAATACTGATACTATGCGTAGCTCAGTATATGAACATAACTGTATGAAAAAATCCAATGGCACAACTGGATGGACAGTGGACCACAAAATGATGTTAGAACAATATTTATTAGGCAACAACTAAAAAACGGATGGCAAGTATAAACTGACCTAGCTTATAGATGAGGATGACATCCCGCCTCAACTTAGGCTCACAGGCTATCCCTGGGTGGGAGAAGGGAGGGTGATTCCTGTAAATGTCTTGGTCTCCTCTGTCCAGGCCTTCATGTACCTCCTGAGGGCTTTAAGCTGCAGAAGTGATGCTAGATGTGCCTGGCTAGTTCAGAATGTTCTTCTATTCCTCTCTGTTGCTCCATAAAGGTCTTTCTCCCTCCTCCTTCTAGTGCAGTCCTTGTAGTTTTTCCCATACTCACTAATTTATCACTAGTCAAAATGTGGCTTGTGGTTTGTTTCTATGGAAAATTCCTCCATATTTAAAATTCTGCAAAGATCTGATAGATCTTTTCTTGACTCACTGTTAAGCTTTGCAAGGAATTACATCCCTCTCCTTGTTTTCTTTCCACTGTAAACCTCTATCTCTGGGTCTCTACAGACATATCTGACTTTTGCTTTTGCCATTCTGTCTTGTGCTTCAAGGGAAAAACATTTACTTCCTTCAGACATATTTTACGCTGCTAGTTGAAGTTCATGCCAACTTGGAAATCATCCCTTTTGTCTCATCTTTCTCCCCAGGCTATCACAAATTACAGTAAGTACTTTCTAGGATGAGAAAGCACCTTAAAATGGCTCTGGTGTCTTTCCAAACAGAAGAGAAAGAGGAACTTTCCCTTTTGTTCTGTGTTTGGTCTTTTGTTCATGTTATATATAATTGGGCTTTTTATTTCATCCAGAAATGTTTGCAAAAGTAACTGCAGTTGTGGGCTCAGTCGGAAGGACAGGGAAATGCTTTTGCCATATCAGAGGTCCCCCACTACCCATCCCCAGAAGCCAAGATGGTACCTACAGGACACAGAGAAATAGTCCTCTCCATCTTACTACTCACTAAGGAAAGTCATAATTAACCTATGGCTAGAAGGTCTTAGCATACTCTTTTTTTTTTTTATGCCAGTCCTGGGCCTTGGACTCAGGGCCTGAGCACTGTCCCTGGCTTCTTCACGCTCAAGGCTAGCACTCTGCCACCTGAGCCACAGAGCCCCTTCTGGCCGTTTTCCATATATGTGGTGCTGGGGAATCGAACAGAGAGCTTCATGTGTAGGAGGCAAGCGCTCTTGCCATTAGGCCATATTCCCAGCCCTTAGCATACTCTTGAATAAGATACTTCCTTATGAGTGTCACATGTGTGTCAGAATTGGGCAAAACATTAAATTGGTCTGGAATTCCAGAAAACAAACTGACTAGTTATTAAAACCAAAATTTTCTTGTAATTTTATGTACTGTATGATAGGGTTTTTTTGAAGAATGATTACATATGTTCACAAAATAATAACTGATAGAATGCTCATTTTTCCTTGTTTTAGGGAGAGGTGCAGGAACTCAGAGGCTCAAGCTTACAAGGCAGGTGTTCTATCACTTCATACATGCCTCCAGACTCTTTTTGCATTGGAAAGTTTTGTGTGTCAGTCCTGAAACTTGAACTCAGAGCCTAGACTCCTGGTTTAGTTATTCTTGGTAGGTATATATCATAGCTAAGAAAAATAGAGACCAGAGTATAAATTATAGAAGACACAGTATAGTTCAAAATGGTCTTCTCTCTCTCTTTCTCTTTCTGTTTCTCTTTCTCTCACATGCACATGTCAGCCAGTCCTGATGCCTGAGTTCTTTTGCTTTACCACTTGAGTCACAGCCCCACTCCCAGATTTTTGCTGGTTAACTGCAGCTAAGAGTCTTCTGGTTGTTTCTTCCTAGGTTGGCTTCAAACTTCAGTTCTGATCTCAGTAGCTAGGATTATAGGTGTGAGCCACCTGTACCAGGTTAAGACCAAGTTTTTATCAAGTATTTAATCATGACATTCCCAAACCAGAATTTTTTGTGTAGGTTGTGTGTATGAGCATTTTCAGGATGGTTCATACTGCTTTTGCCAAATCAACATATGGAAGCAATTGTCACTCTGGAAAAAATGGTTTTTTATCTCAGTCAGGCCTAACTAATATAAGAATTCAGGAATTAGCTCTCAGGCTCAAATGAAAGGAAAAAGGCTATTTTAGATTGAGGCAACAAAAGAGATTTGGAAATCTGGTTATTTAGATAAAGAATTGTAAAGTTTAATTATATAATAAATATATTTTAGATTTAACTCTTTTAAAATTTATCAATAATTGTGTTTGTAAAACACTTAGTTGCATAGAGAAACAAGGTAAGACTGCTTTTATTGCCAGGCCCTGGTGGCTTAATGTCTGTCATCCTAGCTACTCAGGAGGCTGAGACCTGAGGATTGTGGTTTGAATCCATCCCAGGCAAAAAATTCCATGAGATTCTTATCTCCAACACACCTCTCAGAAAAATCTGGAAGTGGTGTTGTTGCTCAAGTAGTAGAGCATTACAAGCTTTGAGCAAAAAATAAGCCCCAGGACAAACACATACACACATATACGCATACAAAGACTTCTTTTTTCCCCCTAGGTATTGAGAGTATTTTATTTGGTTGTTTAAAAAATTTGTCTAAGTTCAAAGCTTCATAAAAGTCAGAAATCAGATAAGGATCAGCGAGTAGGAAAGATAAAGGAAAATTTACAGTGAAGACTTTTTTGGATATGTTAAAGGAAAAAGGAAATCCTCTCTGGTAAAAAAGGTTTTTTGTAAAGTAAGTTTTGACCTAAGGATTGTTCCAAAATAGAAAAGTAGGACAAGATTTTCCTAATGCTCAGAAAATGTTATTTGTTGTATGAGTAAATATCAAGAAGAATGTAAGAGAGGGAGCTTATAAAAAACTTATGTATATTTGATTAAGGTCACAATTTAATGTACTAGCGCAAGCATACCAATTCTCTATGTCTGGAATATTGAGTCTTTCTACAGAATATTGTTCTTATCTTAGAAATGAACTAGCTTAAAGGAAAATATTTTTATTTTATTAAGATAATTGTGCATGTTTTGCAGGTTTTGTTGGTCTTTTAACTACTTAGAAAACTAGGTCTTAATGGAGCTAATGTTTATTTCAGTATCTTTTTTAATGATAATGTTTTTTAAATGACCACCTTATGCAAAGCTAGGAAAAACACGTTATTGAGCACATAACCTCTAAATTAAAATGGTTACTCAGGTGTAGGTATAGGGTTCCTAATTGTAACAAGGAGAGCTTAATGGTCCTCATAATGGATCAATCTTAATTATTATATTAAATATTCTATGCAATGTAAATAGCTAGGCTGTTTCAAAGATTTTAACCATGTCTCTGTTGCCTTTGACCATAATTATAATTATTCTTTGAAACTTTTGCAGCCAGGCTCATAAAGGCTCATCAAGAATGGATCTTACAAATATTTACTTGTCAAACAAATTGGTTTTTAAATTTAATTGACTCCAGGTATGCCCTGCCCATAAGCAATTCTTCCAATCTCTCTACTGCTTAAATTTGGCCACAAAAGGTCTAGTTGGCACTGATTCCCACCTATATCTGTTATACCTCTGCAGCATTGATCAAATCAAACCAACTTGAACCACCTTATACTAACAATAAGGAAAAACACCTGAGAGTGGTTTTAAAATCTGCTTTGTGCTAATAAACATTGATTCCTTACTTAGACCCAAAAAATAAATTAGAGCTGTTTTACCTACATCCTTTGTCCTGAGCCATTCTTTCCTGAGGTTACCTTGTAGCCATCCTAGAATTCAGGAAGAGGACCATCTGCCAGATATCAATGGCTTGCTCTCAGGAGGGCCCACTTGACCAGTCCTGTGACAATGGACAATTAGACTACCTCTGAACACAACTGATGTCTCAGACTATTTAACCACACATTCCTGTCTCATTCTCCATCCCCAGTTTTCCCTATTTACTCTAAAGCAAAGGTATGTAAACCCTCACCACCAAGGAAAACTGATAAAGCAACTGTCTTCCCATGGCGTACAGCTTCCACACATAAATCTCCTTTCATTGATCTTTACTATGTCATTTATTGGTGAGTGGCCAGAATAGCTTGTAGAACCACTAGAGTTTTGACCTAGAGTCTAAAAACTCTGATTTCAGACCTACAGGACACACCTCACCCTGGTGACTAGGGACCATTTAAAACCTGTGATTTCAGAAACAAACTGTGCAAACAAAACTGGATACTGTCAGAATTCACATGGAATTATGCATCAGTTCTTCCAAAAGTGACTAAAGCCAAGCACTTACAAGGAGAATGTTCACTAGAGACCAGTGACTCACACTAATTATCCTAGCTATTCAAGATGCTGAGATCTGAGGATCATGTTTCAAAGCTGGCCCAGCCAGTAAGCCTGTGAGACTCTATATTATTCTGCTATGAACTTGGGGAATTTGCTGTTTTATTGGTGTCTAAATTCACATATTGAGAAAAAAATGCTGCTGGTTATAATCCCCTGTGTCTGGGGTCTTACTATGCTGCCCTGCTTTTGCTGTATCTCTCTGGCACTCAAATGACACTCCATTTCCTCAGCATGGCTCCTTTAACAGAACTAAGTGCACAGTCTCCAAAGGATATACCTTACTACACAGGCCTTCTGGGTCATCTGTGACCTGACATCCCAGTCAAAGGCAACAGACAGATCCACAACTACCTCCTATCCCAGCAGGAAGCAGCCAAGGACCTGGACTTTTCTGTAAAAGTGCATTTATAGCTTTCCTGATTTGAAAGAAAAAAGTGATACAGAAATTGTAGCATGATTTTACAATTTCAATATTAAATTACTCAATAGCAAACAAAATATAGCAATATAGAGCAACAATTTATTAAACACTGGTATGTACTCAGATGAGATACAGTGATAGTGTGGGTACAATAACAGGAAGGGGATACAAGAGGATCATCAACAATAGAAGCTACGGTTTCACATGGCATGCTGAAAGTAATTACAACAGTGATATAACAGTCGTTTCCATAACATGGAGTTCATTTCACTTAGCATCATCTTATGCATTCATAAGGGCATAGCTATTAGGTTCCTGTGATCCTCTGCTGTGACTAGCCTAAACATGTGCTAATTATTCCCTGTGAGACAGACCATAGAGTCCATGTTTCTTTGGGTCTGGCTCACTTCACTTAGTATAATTTTTTTTCAATTCTTTCCATTTCCTTACGAATGGGGCAATGTCATTCTTTCTGATAGAGGCATAAAATTCCATTGTGTATATGTATCACATTTTCCTGATCCATTCGTCTACTGAGGGGCATCTGGGTTGGTTCCAGATTTTAGCTATGACAAATTGTGCTGCCATGAACATTGCTGTGTGGCTTTAGTGTGTTCTTGTTTGTGGTCTTTTGGGTAGATGCCCAATAGTGGGGCTGCTGGGTCATAGGGGAGCTCTATGTTTAGACTTCTAAGGAATCTCCATACCGCTTTCCAGAGTGGCTGAACCAGTTTACATTCCCACCAACAATGAAGGAGGGTTCCCTTTTGGCCACATCCCCTCCAACATTTATTAGTGTTAGTTTTCTTGATAAATGACATTCTTTTGGGGGTGAAGTGGAATCTCAATGCTGTTTTGATTTGCATTTCTTTTATGGCCAGTGCTATAGAGCACTTTTTCATATGTCTCTTGGCCCTTCTCATTTGAAAGGAAATATCAAAACCAAGAGACAAAGGATAAAAAGACAAATGACTCCAAAAGCAATATTTGCAAAACCATTTGGTGTAAACCAACTGAACAACTCATGGGGGGAGAGGGAAAGGGGGAGCAGGGAGGGTAGAATAAGGGAGGAGGTAACAAACAGTACAGGAAATATACCTAAGGCCTAACGTATGAAACTCTTACCTCTCTGTACATCACTTTGACAATAAATAAGAAAAAAAAATAAACAAAATCATTTAATATGGGTAAAAAAACTGCTATGGATTCACTATATATTAAAAATTAAAACTACTAATTCTTATTTTCTTCCTTTGCATGTTTTATTTCCTAACACCTTATAAATGTAATATAAAATGTGGAAAGCAGATCATTAACGCTTTCTTTTTAACGCTCTAGACAGCTCTACCAAGCTGTCTCCCAACAATTCTTAACCCAAAGTAATATCTCTTAAGTAACAGCAAAGTAAGCAAACAAAACTCTCTTTTCTAGAGGATTATGTAATTCTTTAAGATGTGAAATGAAGAATGGTTTGGCAAAATAACAAAACTGTGATCTGTTAACACTGATATTATGTAATAATTAAATTTAAGAGTTTAAATTATCTTTGATTTCTATAGAAAATATTAAATTGAAAATTATTTCAATGCTATTCAAAGATTATTTTATATACTTTTTCTAACTGAAATTTTATGAATCCATAGAAATCTGTCGCAATTGTGATAAATGGTACTATTCTTTACAAAGATGGCAAATATTTAACTTATTTCTCCCAGTAATAACCCTATTTAAAATTGGTCTAATTCCAACAATCTTAACAAGATAAACATTCTCATACAGCATTTGATTTCCATATAACCCAATCTAAAATTTAGATAAAATATAGCAAGATTGAGATAGGGAATATGGAAGTCTTAAGAAATACCACATTATTATATAACTATAATAATTTACAATATTAAGTTACTTTACCTTTCCTGTAACAGTAACTTAGACATTTTTGTGGTACTGGAGATCAAACACAAGTCTGACAAATGCACAGATGTTTTTCTACCGCTAATGCATCTTCTAAGTACTTACACTTATTTAAATAAAATGTCTCTGTCTTAATGTAACGGAGCCATCCAATGGCAACTCCTATACTCAAATTATTTTTATCTTAGATAACAAGTATGCAAGTTGTGTATACTAATTAGGTATGTAAATTTTCTATTTATGTTTGAAATATATTTATAATTTGGATGAATATAACAGAATTTTAAGGAGGTAATTGTTTCAACAATTCTACTGGCTAAATACTCAACTTTAAAGTGAGAAACTTATTACTGTACTAGTTTTGTTTTTTTTGCATTATTTATTGTTGAAAAGGATAAAAACACTAAAGGACATGTATCTTAGTAGTCATTATAATTTCCAGTAACAAAAAGATACAGTTCTAAGCTGATGCTGTTGATGGCTCTCATCTATATTCCTAACTACTCTAGTCAGTTTGAAGCAAGCCCAGGTGAGAAGTTGGGTGAGATTCTTATCCCTAATTAACCACCAAAAAGCCAGAAATAAAGTTATGGCTCAAGTAGTAGAGTGCCAGTCTAAGGGACAGTGCCTAAGCCTGAGTTCAAGCTCCACTGTACACACACACACACACACACACACACACACACACACACACAATACAAGCACACATGCACATACATGTACACACACAATCACTGATACTACAATAATCTTTGTTCAATGCATATCATTGCAATGCATTTTAAATCCAACATCCAGATGTGTTCTTAGTTCACTAGAAAGGGAACTGTGCCAATTGCAATTTAGCTCTGTCAAATCAGCCAGGGTAAATGGGAAGTGCAATAGGATGTTCACAGATTCAGCAGAGCACACTTAGAAAAGAGTTTGAAGCAAAATTTCCAAAGACAGGTGTAACTAACTCCTCATTAGCAAACTTGTGTTTCTCATCAATACTCCCAAGAGCCTTTCAAATTAAATAGAGATGTTGAGTCTCTTATTTTGTGCTCAATTTTTCCATCACTTTCACATCTTCATTTAATAGCTCTGATTCCAGTACAATCTTATGGCCTACAAAAACTCTTTCAGAGTTATCACTAAGTAAATGCCTACTATTAAAAAAAAACTGGTCTTTAAAGTTGGGAACCACAATATGTTGTCAAATGAAGCCTAGTCCCTACCAGGCTGACCCAAACAAAACACACCAGAGGCAGCCCAGAAGTAAAGAGGAAAGTCAATCCTGTATACTAGTCCATATAAATTGCAATCCCCTACTTGTTCAGAAATACAACTGGGTTTCTAAAAATAATTTTCAGTCATTCCTAATCCCTTTGCTTATACTAATGTAGAATTGTCATTTACTTATCTTTTAGATACTGAAACTTAAGGTAGAATTTTTATGGTGTAAAACAATAAATCCCATGAAAATATCAAATGTTAAATACACTTTTAGAATCAGAGCCATTTGAAGCTGGTCTTGGACCTACTTGTTAAGGATGCATGAGAAATGACTTCCTTCTGTAGGCAGGAGCTTTTCCATCACAGAATATCATGTACTTAAAAACCTGAGTTATATGAGCACTTTGATATGATCCATGATTTCATTTAAGGGATTCATGCCTTTCTTAACTATAGATAAAGTTGTGTGTGCATAGAATTTTTCTTCTGAGAGTCCATTGCTTCTTTTCTTTCTGTCTTTTCAAATTAAGAACAAATGTTTACATGGTCTCCATGAATGAGTGATTTCAACTAAGACTACTAATACACTGGGTTGGCGCTTTTTCCCTGAGCTCTCAGCATTAACCTCTCTTGCAGACCCTCAAGCTCAACTGTATGCTTTCATTAAGATCGTTGAAGACAGGCACTTAGGAACTCAAGAAACCATAGTCACAGAGAATGAGTTTGCAAATACAGAGAAAGAGCAAGGGAAATCACCTCAGGAAGCACCTTCATGTACTGTCTAGATACTAAGAAATCATATTGTTTAAAGGCTAGAGCAATGGCACATATGGATGAGCTGATAACTCTTCTCCAAGAGGTGCCTTCAACAATTTCCAAGATGTTCACTAAAAGGAAAACATGGAAAACAATTTTAAAACTGTACATAACCAATATTATTATAACTCTTAATCCTAAAAGTCAAAAATTCCAAGTGGATAATAATTTTTTCCACAAAATGGAGATGTAGCACTTCTGCCTTAAGTAGAAAAAAGCCAAGGAAGAGCAAGAGGCCCTCTACTAATGAGCACTTCCACACACAAAAGCATGGCAAACAAAAAAGTAATTGCTCCAATTTGGATCAACTTTGAACTGAAGCACAAGGGTAAGACCCAGCATACTCTAGATATTAAAACATGTAATAGAAGAATTATAGCTTCTAGACAAAAAAAAAATTGAACTATTATTAACAGTAGATACGATGTCTTTTTGTTGTTGTTTTTCAGGTCCTAGGGCTTGAACTCAGGGCCTGAGCTTTTATATGCTTAAGACTAGCACTCTACCACTTAAGCCATAGCTCCACTTCTGGGTTTTTGGTGCTTAATTGGAGATAAAAGTTTCACAAGCTTTCCTGCCTAGGCTGGCTATGAATGGTGATGCTCAATCTCAGCTTCGTGAGTAGCTAGGATTATAGATCTGAGCAAGCCACCAGTGCATGGAACTATTTCATTATTAAAATGAGGAACTATCAGCTATTACATTCAACTCCCTGTTCTGAATTTTGTTTTAATATATTCAATCTGCAGTTCACAACGATAAAATTTTTTTTCTTAGATCTTCAAAAATCTGACAAGTCATAGAAAACTTTCTCTAAACAACTACTTTAAATTAGCTAGGCATCGATTTTTGTTAATTTTTGTAATTGACAATAATTATGACAATTGCATTCTTAAACATAAAAGATGACCTACTTGAAGCAGGTTACATGCAAAATCTGAATGCATTTGCTAGCCTACAATTTACAGATAGTAGTAAATACTGGAAAGCATTCTCACTGTTCATTTTATCAGAGTATGAAATAATTATTCATTATTTCATTATTTTTCCACTGATATGCTTCATATCAATGACCTTAGAAAACTAGGGGCATGCATTTAGTTCATTCAAAGGATCTGTGGGTTACATGTAGAAGAGTAGACAAGAATATGTACAGTGTTTCACTGAGATTAATTTTTTTGTGTGTGTTCTACTAGCTTCAAACATTTTTCCAAAAATCTCTCTGTAGGAACATTCACAGGTGATACTTCAAAACAAAAATATTTTCTTCTCAAAGGTCTTTCTATCCATGTACTAATGTCATCACATACTTACTGATCAAGTTATTGCCATTCTGACTTTGTGTGGGATTATGAATCACACCAGTTTATTAGATCCTGATAAGGCAGAACAGTCAACATGTTTCTCTCCATTTGTGTGAATGTGTGGGTGCATGAACCATCATGGCTCCTCAGTCTTGTTTTTATAATAGTGAATGTCTATTATTAAGAATTACCATGAGGGCTGGGGATATGGCCTAGTGGCAAGAGTGCTTGCCTTGTATACATGAGGCTCTGGGTTCGATTCCCCAGCACCAAATATACAGAAAACGGCCAGAAGTGGCGCTGTGGCTCAAGTGGAAGAGTGCTAGCCTTGAGCAAAAAGAAGCCAGGGACAGTGCTCAGGCCCTGAGTTCAAGGCCCAGGACTGGCCAAAAAAAAAAAAAAAAAAAAGAATTACCATGAAGACCAGATGAATGACTATTAACAAACACCAATCAGTAACCACTCACAATGGCCACAATTCCATGTACAGTAAAACCCTCTTCTCACTAAAGAGCTCCTATGGACTTGTGAATGATAACCAGCACCTCACTGGCATCAATCTGATCCAGAAGACTGAAGCAGACTTCTGCTTCTTTCCCAGGTGCCTCAGTCCTTTAGGGTTTTGGCTTTCCATTAGCCAGAAATGGATCTCTTGAAGACAAGAGTTTCCTCGGTTGCCTCACTGTCAATGACTGGGTGCAGGTAGCTCATGGCCCAGCAGGGGCTCTAAGGCTCTGTGCCTCTGCATCCAGGCTTCCATGGGGCTGCAGCCTGGCATGTGACACCTCTTTCCCTCCCAAGGAGTGCAGTCACTTGGGTGTCCTGGAACACTGCAGATGCTCAGCATTATTTGAACAAGATGGTACAATGGAGCCAAGAGATTTACCAGCTTAATTTATTTTAAGTCATAACCCCCCCAAAAGAAACATTATACTACTAAAGCACTATAAAGGAAAATAACCCTTTATTCCCCCCTGTATTAAGGAAATTATAAACCATTTAAAAGTAGGATCTTTTTCTATACTAAAACATCATCTGTAGACAACTTGGAGTACCTTCAAAATTTCAGGACATTCCAATTGAGGCTAACATGATAGTCATTCAAAACTGGCAGAATGGAAATAAGAAGTTACCCAAGGTCACACACTCAGATCTTCAACCCAAAAGACCACATCCTCCCTCCCAGCTTTGTGTCTTGGGCTCTTGTTCATATCCAAAAGATTTTCCCATCAGTCCAGGGATGAATATCATACAGAAAACACGGGCATTTTTGCAAATGTGACCTACAAGCAAGGCTATGGATTAGGGAAAGCCAGGCCTTCACAGCCTTTGTTTAAACACTTGAAAAGAAAAATGTGTATAAACTTATATCTTTCTATTTTAAAATTTTTCCTATATAGCCTTTAATTTGAGTGAAATTCAGGAAACAGCAAAAATAAATTATCCCTGACCCAACAGAAAAGGAAAACCTATATCTTTTGAGTTAATTATATATTTCAGAGAACAACTTGAAAGTTAAATATAACATGTTATTTAATCTACACTTCAGATAAAAATTTATTTAAATTTTTAAATTAACCTTTAATAGTTGTACAAAGGGGTGTCAATTCAGCATGCCAATTATGTGTACAAGACATATAATTTAT
The DNA here is from genome assembly GCF_023159225.1 of Perognathus longimembris pacificus. Lineage (NCBI taxonomy): Eukaryota > Metazoa > Chordata > Mammalia > Rodentia > Heteromyidae > Perognathus > Perognathus longimembris. The sequence continues at coordinate 32,638,314 of NC_063169.1, read as the reverse complement.
ATAATTTCCACTTACAGTCAAAAGATACCTTATTCTTTACTAGCAGAATCCAACTGATACATTTTATTTTATTTCTGAATAATTAACCAATAAATTCCAGTTCTATTCACCCATAAATTAATATGATAGCTAGTTTACCTGTTCCAGAATGCAATGTATGGTATGAAGTAGTAGGAATCATAGAAACTCTTCAAACATAGTAACAGCAGTATTGGAAGGGTTAAATAATTGCTACTGACTTCAAATCCCTAACTTCCAACTAGCAACAGCATCAAATCCACAACACAGTAAAAAAAAAAAAAAATCCATCAGAATGCAAAATTTTAAATAACATATTCTGTGGCCCTTGCATTCTCAATCAAATTCAAGAATGTCGGCAGTATCAGACATTATACAATGGTGACACTAAAAAAGGCTGCTGTCATCAAAACAGAACTCTGCAGTGTACAGATTCTCATAGAATGCCTACAGCATTCATCTCTGCCGCTCTCTGCTGTACCAAGTGATTCTCAATGTAGCAGACACCAAAGCTCAACTAGCCACATAATCAAAAGTATTTCCTAAAACAATGCCCAATACTGCTATCATCCTGCAGCAAGAGAGGAAACACTTTGGTCTCTGAGACCTAGCAGAGAAGAAAAGACTCCAGCAGAATGCCCTGGGAGTCTTCCTGTTATTCTCCCAGGGAGATTTCACTGCAGTATCCATGAGCTAGCAGCATAAAGTAGAGCAGCCCCCTACAGCTGGTATGTGGACCCCAGAAAACTCACCTGGAATGATTTGTTCCCATTATCAGTCCCCAGCAATGGTCCTGCACAGCCCTGTGGAACAGATCATTCCCTCAGCAGTTTTCCTAACTGAGGAATATCACTCAGCCCAATGGCAACAACTGGCTATAGGAAGCAGAAGCCGGGAGTCCAGGTGTGATTATTGAGAACATGCACAAAAAGTGCGTGTTCAGGCTGTTCCATTCTGGCCAGCCTGGTGCTAATGGGGGCTCATTGCCAGGGGTCAAAAGGACATCACCATATAGGTTTCTCCAGGTTGTTGAGAGTAGGAGGAGGAGAATATTCCTGAGATTTTTAAAAATAAATTTGGAAAGGTATATGTCTAATTAATCAATAGTACAACAGGCTTTTCTTTCTCAAAGAATAATTGTTCTCTCTTTGGGTCACCTATAGTTATCCACCCTGCATCCTGAATTACAGAATAACAGCAGTATTCACAACAATATTAGGGGATTTGAAATGTTGTTACTTCCTTGAGCACATTTTATTGTGGAAGGTCACTCGGTTTCTAGAAAAATCGGCAAGGCATGATGCACCTTTCTTTCTTTTTTTTCAAGTACTCAGTGGCAATTTATTGATTTATTTATTTTAGTTAATTTTTTTTCTTATTTATTGTCAAAGTGATGTACAGAGAGTTAAGAGTCTCATACGTTAGGCATTGGGTACATTTCTTGTACTGTTTGTTACCTCCTCACTCATTCCCTCCTCACCTCTCCCCCTTTTCCTCTCCCCCCATGATTTGTTCTTCAGTTGGTTTACATGAAATGGTTTTGAAAGTATTGCTTTGGAGTCATTTGTCTTTTTATCCTTTGTCTCTTGATTTTGATATTCCCTTTCACTTCCCTAGTTCTGATACTAGTATATATAGTATCCAGTGTATTCAGATGAGATACAGTGATAGTGCATGTACAACAATAGAAGCTATGGTTTCACATGGCATGCTGAAAGTAATTACAACAGTGATATAACAGTCGTTTCCATAATATGGAGTTCATTTCACTAAGCATGATCTTATGCATTCATAAGGGCATAGCTATTAGGCTCTTGTGATCCTCTGCTGTGACTAGCCTAAACCTCCCTATGAAGTAGACCATAGAGTCCATGTTTCTTTGGGTCTGGCTCACTTCACTTAGTATAATTTTTTCCAAGTCCTTCCATTTCCTTACGAATGGGGCAATGTCATTCTTTCTGGAATTAATTCTCGAATCAAATGACATAGGCTCATAAGTTGGATCAAAAATCAAGACCCATCTTTCTCCTGCCTCCAAGAGACGTATCTTGCCAGCAAAAGCAAACATCTTCTAAAAGTAAAAGGGTAGAATAAAATCTACCAAGCAAATGGCCCCCATAAGCAGGTTGGAGTTGCAATCCTACTATCAGATAGAATTGTCTTCAAATTAAAAACAGTAAGAAGAGACAAAGAAGGTTACTACATACTAATAAAGGGATCTCTCCTACAGGAGGATATAACCATCCTAAATCTCTACACACCAAATACAGGAGAGTCCAACTTCATCAAACAAACACTACTGACTCTAAAAGCACTCATAGACATAAACACATTGATAGTTGAGACTTTATTACTCCACTGTCACCTCTGGACAGATCAACATGCCAAAAACTGAACAAAGAAATCACAGAACTAAACAATTGCATAGACCAACTAGATTTAAATGACATCTACAGAATATTCCATCCAGCAACACCAGAATACACATTCTTTTCAGGAGGACATGGAACATTCTCCAAAACAGATCACATCTTAGGGCACAAAGAAAATCTGTACAAATTCAGAACTATCAAAATCATTCCCTGCATTCTCTCAGACCACAATGGAATAAAATTAGAGCTCAACTCAAACAGCCACCACAGAAAATCCTGCAATTCATGGAGACTAAACAACACAATGCTGAACCATCAGTGGGCCATTGAAGAAATTAGAACAGAAATTCAAATGTTTATGGAATTCAACAAAGATGAGTACACAAAGTACCAGCTCCTTTGGGACACAGCAAAGGCAGTACTGAGAAGAAAATTTATATCTCTGAGTGGCTACACCAACAAACTAGAGAAGAAACAACTCAACAACTTAAGGAAGCACCTTAAGGTCCTCGAAAGAGAACAACAAGCCAAACCCCAAGTTAATAGATGGAAGCAAATAATTAAAATCAAATCAGAATTAAATGACTTACAGAAAAAAAAAATCGAAAGAATCAACAAAATGAAGAGTTGGTTCTTTGAAAAAATTAATGAGAGACATTCCCCCTAGCAAACCTGACCAAAAACAGAACGCAGCACACCCAAATAAACAAGATCAGAGATGAAACAGGTAACATCACTACAGAAAAAAAACAAAATCCAGTACACAATAAGGCACTATTTTGCAAACCTTTATGTCAACAAATTCGAGAACTTGGAAGAAATGGAACATTTCCTAGAAAAAAATTAATATCCCCAAACTCAACCATGAAGATTTAAAACTTTTAAACAGAACCATATCCAGCATTGAAATAGAAATAGCAGTAAGAGATCTCCCATCCAAGAAAAGCCCGGGTCCAGATGGATTCATAGCAGAATTCTACAAGGCCTTCAAAACAGAACTCACACCAACATTTCTCAAATTCTTCAATGAAATTGAAAGAGAAAGAGAAAGTTCATGATGCACCTTTCTAATCCAGTGGGGATGACTTTGTGAAAGGAAGATAGCTTCTGCTTTGCTTCTGAGTACAGAATGGTCAAATAGTGTCAGAAGGAAGAATTAGGTACATCTATCATTAATTTAACATAAATGGACCATGTTCACTATATGCACTTGCCTAAATTAATTATCTAGTAAAGAAAGTTAATACTGAACTGTATGTCATTTTGTATTCATGAGGGCAACTGAAAAATATCAGTTTCAAATGAACTAAAATATTTTCTTTTCTTAAGAGTGATGGATGGAACAATAAAAGACCCAGAATAGCAAAAACAATCCTAAGCAGAAAGAACAGTGCTGGAGGAATTACAATACCAAACTTCAAGCTGTATTATAAAGCTATAGTAATAAAAAAAAAACAAAACAACTTGGTATTGGCACTGGAACAGGCCTGAAGACCAATGGAACAGAATTGAAGACCCAGAAATGAACCCACAGAACTATGCCTACTTAATCTTTGATAAAGGAGCTAAAAAAATAGTCTGGAAGAAAGATAGTCTCTTTAACAAATGGTGCTGGCAAAACTGGTTCAACACATGCAACAAACTAAAACTAGATCCTTATATATCACCCTGCACCCAAATCAAGTCCAAATGGATCAAATACCTCGAAATTAAAACAGATACCCTGAAAACACTAAAGGAAGGAAGAAGAGAAACACTTGGGCTCCTTGGCAGAGGACAGAACTTCCTTAACAAAGACCCAGAAAAGCTACAAATCAAAGTAAGGATGGACAAATAGGACTGCATCAAACTGCAGAGCTTCTGTAGGGCAAAGGACATAGCTCCCAAGATAAACAGAAAGCCCACAGATTGGGAAAAGGTCTTTACTGGCCATACAATGGACAAAGGCCTCATCTCTAAAATACATGCAGAACTAAAAAATTACATTCCTCCAAAACAAAACCACAAAGAACCAATAGCCCCCTCAACAAGTCGTCTAAAGACTTAAAAAGAGACTTCTCTGATGAGGCAATGAGAATGGCCAAGAGAAATATGAAAAAGTGCTTTATATCACTGGCCATAAAAGAAATGCAAATCAAAACAGCATTGAGATTCCATTTCACCCAAAAAGAATGTCCTTTATCAAGAAAACTAACACTAATAAATGTTGGAGGGGATGTGGCCACAAGGGAACCCTCCTTCATTGTTGGTGGGAATGTAAACTAGTTAAGCTGCTCTGGAAAGTATGGAGATTCCTCAGAAGGCTAAACATACTGCTCCCCTATGACCCAGCAGGCCCACTTTTGGGCATCTACCCAAAGTACCACAAACAAGAACACACTAAAGCCACCAGCACAACAATGTTCATCGCAGCACAATCTGTCACTGCTAAAATATGGAACCTACCCAGATGCCCCTCAGTAGAGAATGGATCAGGAAAATGTGGTACAAATGTACAATGGAATTTTATGCCTCTATCAGAAAGAATGACATTGCCCCATTCGTAAGGAAATGGAAGGAATTGAAAAAAAATTATACTAAGTGAAGTGAGCCAGACCCAAAGAAACATGGACTCTATGGTCTGATTCACAGGGAATAATTAGCACATGTTTAGGCTAGTCACAGCAGAGGATCACAAGAACCTAATAGCTATGCCCTTATGAATGCATAAGATGATGCTAAGTGAAATGAACTCCATGTTATGGAAACGACTGTTATATCACTGTTGTAACTACTTTCAATGTCCTATGTGTAACTGTAGCTTCTATTATTGATGATCTTCTTGTATCCCCTTTCTGTGGTATACCTGCACTATCTCTATATCTTATCTGAGTACATTGGAAACCGTGTATACTGGTATTAGAACTAGGAAACTGAAACAGAATACCAAAATCGAGAGACACAGGGTAAAAAAGACAAACGACTACAAAAGCAATACTTGCAAAACTGTTTGGTGTAAATGAACTAAACAACTCATGGGCGGGGGGAAAGGGAAAGGGGGAGGAGGGAGGGGGAATGAGGGAGGAGGAAACAAACAGTACAAGAAATGTATCCAATGCCTAATGTATGAAACTGTATCCTCTATGTACATCAGTTTGACAATAAAAATTAAAAATAAAAAAAAAGAATTGACTAAATGAAAAAAAAAAGTGATGGAAGGGGTAACATTAATAATGATGCATGGTACACATGAATTGACCAGCTGAATTATTACACCTTTGCACAACTGTACAAGGACTTAAAGATAACATATATACTATATATTTATATGCATACACATACATAAACATGTACATATGTATGAATACACACATGTTTCTATTTAGAGTATTCTCCAAAACTCTAAGGTATGCTATAAACTGGCTTTATTCATAAACTGACTGAATTTTTGAGGAATATAAATTAATGGGTAGCAAGTTATATGTCAAAATATATGGTCAGTCTACCAATCTCATACCAAAATCCATGTGACTTCAAGATTCAGAACAGCTTATTTACTTCCTCAACGTCACATGGTTCATTAGAAGCAGAGTTGGAAATTGAACTTGGCTTTGTCTGACATGAAGCTCTATACATGAGGTTGGTTTGGGTTTTTTTTCCCAATACACCATGGTCATTAGTATAATTATTGTTGTGGTTATCCTCCAGGTTGTGACTGTCTTGGTGAAAATGTTAGTGTTGCGTGGAGGAATTTTAGTGATGCCAAGGGGGGGGGGGGCGCAATTCTAGAGCTGGATTCTCCAAAGTTGCTCATGGCACTGAGGTCTACACTTACTAAGATGTATTTCTCATCAGGGCATGGTCATAAAGAAGACATAGTAATGACATGATTTAGAGACACAGACATGCTACTACCCAGCCAGGACACAAAAGAACAAGTGAAAGGAGAGTCAAACTTGCAAGGACTGGTTTGCTCAAGTCTGCTGACTGAAATTTTTACCATAGAATTTTCTCTGATTGAAATTGAAGAAAGCATGGGTCTTATATTCTTATGCAGGCTCAAGTCAACTGAAGTAAAATATTTTAAACAGTGCAAAGAGTTGTTATTGTGCATGGGCTTTAAGAATTTTCTTGTTTCTATTTCTTTTCTCTTCCTTTCCCCCCGATTTGTCACCTGGTATGGAACAATTTTAAATTATACAGCAATTTACAATAGTATTGATCTAATATTTATCTCCCTTTCTATCTCATAAAGTTGTATTAATTTGACACCTTGAATTCTTTTTGGTGCCTTGACACTAGGAAATTTGTCCCTAGTAAAACATTGCATTTCTAAAAGAAAGCCTTAATAAACCAAGCAATGTCTCTGCTTTCAAAATTACAGAATAAAATCCAAGATTCACACTTGGTAGAAGCTATGGTTGATCCTTTTCTAAAATGTCCTCTTATGTATTTCTAGACACCGTTTACAATGAGATCTCACACGGGCAACAAATTATCTTCACTAACACCACTGTGAATATTACAAGTACAAAAAGTCCTTCTATTTCCACTCCATCAATTCAGAAATATATGTTAACAGCAGCTACTTATTTCAAGTATATCATATTCAAAGTAATTCTGTCTAGCCTGAGCCACATGCATCCCTTGTGAATTATATTACTATTTCACATTCAGCTGCAAAATCCATGGCCACTCTAAAAAGCCCCTGGATTGATTTCCTTTGGGAGAAAACACATAAAACCTAACATCAATTGCGATTTTGAGCATTTTTTGTCACATACGTCACTTGACCTCCCGGTCTCACAGGCTAGGTCAAGGCCTGTGTTTCTAGAAATGTTCAATTCTTTCCCCGCAAACCCCAGATACATTATTTTGAAGAGGTGCCACAGACTTCCTACTTTTAAACTGAATGCCACTAATGATGACTCAGGTTTGTCATACATCTCTCATTCTTAGTAATAGCATGAGATAGGAAAGAGAGCATATGCTGAATACAAAACAAAACCCATGCACAATTAAACAACTTATTATTCTTTCCCTTATTTTCACAGAACATTGACTTTCTAATCTACAAATCTTTCTTTACTTCAGGATTACATGAGAACATAAATCATAAATGTGATTCATCATTTTATGGTCATGGGGTTGTCTTGTAAAGTGTATATTCTTATCTCATAGAAACTGATGAAAGCTAAAATTGTTCATTAACAACTTTGGAACCAAATCTGTCCTCACTTATCACAAAGAGGAAAAGTTAAAGAGGAAAAAAAAGACATAAAGAAGTTTGCATACCATCAAAGAGAAAAATGAGGCAAGATTACCAACATCTGTTGCTTACCGGCACCTACTGGTGGGCCCTCAATGGTGGCCACTTCAGCATCCATAGTCATGACTTGTCCCCACCCATCTGAAGAGACAGGTAGTCTAGGTGCACACATTGTGTCCACCTTGCAAGATCAGTCCAGTCTGAGAATTTTCACCACTCTCTGCTTCTAAAGATCTTATCTAAGAAGAACAGGAAGTGGCTTCTTCACCACTCCACTAGGACAACAGACCTAGACCGAAAACATGGATGAAAGCGTGACAGTCCCCTTGCTCAGGTGACTCTGATCATCTGCAGGGACTATGCAGCTCCCCACAGCATGGCATAAGCAAAATGCCATGCTCAGTTGTCAGTGGCCTGTGATGTGGATGGAGGCTAGTAGCATTTACTGAGGAGAAGCATATTGGCACCTCGGCTGGGTTTTAACAAGATCCACAGGATACAGGAAATAAGCTCTCTGCCAGCTGACACTGCTCCTAGCCATTCCTTCTGTTTACTTACTGACCAAATTGCTCTTACTAGTGTCCTTTATCCTGCTGGGAGCTTATTTGTGGAGAGGGCTAAATAAAGGAGTTTTATGACAATGAAACAGCCTTTAGCCCATAGGAGAGGTTCTATAAACATGATTCTTCTGCTTCATTCAATACTATTAAATTAATTTAAGGGGAGCATTGTTTACCGTTCCATCTTTGATTGGTAAAGTAAAATATACATTTGTGCCTTCTAGAAGTATGAGAAATCACGCTGTGGCTGGCTACATACTATATATAATATAGTTTGGGTATAGTATTTATCTCATACATAACCTTCTTAACAGAGGTTCCATCTCCCTGCTGTATTGTCCTGTCAAGAGCAACTTTTGAATATGTGTGATATGGAGCAACATCTCCAGAATGTAATATTTGTTCCTTGGTGTGCATATTCCCACTTCATGAGAAAAGAATTCTGTTTCTTGCTACCATAACTGTACTTATCATATATACAAATATGTATATGTGATCTCATTTTTCTTTCTGGTAATTATTCCTTCTTTGTATTTGGATCTGAGAAGTGAGCAAGAGATCACTTTTCAAGTGTGTGTAGGGGCTTGAACCTAGGGCCTTGCATGCTCACTTAGCTTTCTCTCTCAAGGCTGACACTCTACAAATTAAGCCACACTTCCACTTCTTTTGCTGGATGATTGAAGGTAAGAGTCACAGAGACTTTGTTGCCCAGCTCCCCTTTGAATCTCATATCTCAACCATCTAAGAGGCTAGGGTTACAGGTGTGGTGAACATTAGCTCCAGGCTGACAACTTTTTGTAACTTTTTATTTATATAAAATAGAATAAGACTTGCTTTATTCTGAAAATTAGACTCCTAAGTAATTAAGCTGAGGCATCTTCTTCAAGAAACTTACATTTTTAAATAAAACCTTAGTTCTAATATGATCTCAAAAATCCACATAAAATCTACTATAATCAAATGCAGTGATTTTAATGTTGAAGGATTAAGAACATATATCTTAAAATTCCCATTTTCAATCTATAATTTTAATAATTACATATGCAACATTTGATTTTCAAGTCACAAAGATCTTTCAAATACATTTTCAAGTAATTATTATTCAGTGTCTTGGTTGTTACCCACACTACCAGAATATTCTGGAAAGTAGTGCTACAGCACATATCATGTATATAATTTCCTAACTCTTCCCAGTGCTTATCAAAGTTGAAACCCTCTACTCACCTATAGCTGTACTTACTTACATAATGTCTATTTCTGGTTACAATTGTAGCTTGTAAAAAAGGATATTTCCATGTACACAAATACCAAATAAATATCAAAACTTTATATAACAAGGATATGTATATAGTTGATAGCTCTAGTAAATTTGTATATAGGATATAATATAACCTTGATGAGATAGGAATTCAGATCCTAATTCTTTATGGAACAACAGAATGTAAACTGCTCAGATGCACAAAGTGCAGTGCTACCATACTTACTGCCTTTATCTATCATGCAAGCCCTGCTTGCTGGTCAAATTCTGGGCAGAAGAGGATAAACATTTAATCTATCAGATGCAAAACCTCAGACTCTCTTAATAATCGCAAGCTCATTAAACTTTATACCCAGTCATAAAAAACAATATTTATGAAAAGTTATGGTATAAAAACAAGATCGATTCAAAGGTAGGTCCTCTGTGATGTTTTCATTAGCTAAACGCAATGCACATAAGTCTTTCCACATTTCACACTTCCCACCAAAGTCAGATATGACTGCTACTCTTTCCAAGTTGTCTGTTGTTCTTTTCAGTATCCCTGCATAAATGCATCCATGAATTATTTCATCTAGCCAAAATTCTGAAGGTTGATACACTAAGCATTGCAGTAAAGAGAAGAAATATCTAGGCCAGGTTTGTACCTTCAAAGCTTAACATCTAAAGATGTTTAGCTTCAAATGTTAATAGTTATGACTATTTGTATACTACAAATAAGTGATAAGCTTATAGGATTTGAATTCCACAACAATGATTTGGATCACTACTTCCTTAAATCTGATGACTAACATTTACCCAGTATCTACAATATTCTTGGCCATTTCTGATTAAAGCAATGAATCTGCTCCAATAAAACATTTAGTATGTTAACCAGTTTAGGTCTTTCATAAGACTACCATGTATAATACTGCTATGCTTCAACCCCAGAACACCAGTTTATGGAGATCATAACACATGGCTTAAAATAAAAAGACCTTTTTCTAATCAAATATATTTAGGACGGACTGACTATTCTATTCCTTTCTAGAAGAACCACAATGTATATTACCACTAAAGGTCATGAGATATCCTTGCCTCAATGATATTTATAGCAATGTACAAATTGATTTGAACATAAACATTTATTTTTTGCAACACTTATAGACCCATTATGGCCTGACATTAATATTAGCTAGAGAAATTGTTGGATTAGTTTTGATTTGTTAAGTTATTCTAAGTAAAAATGGAAGGAGAAAAGTATTGGATTCTACTTTAGAGATTTAGAATTGATATGCAGGCCTATGGGTATTTTCTGTACCATAGGCAGTGTCCATGACCTGTCAGTGGGATATCTGTGATTTCACTTAGCTATCTCCTTCTTGCATCTCATAGGTATGCTATTGTATCAAAGTCTTTTATTTATTCAATTCTACATAATCACAACTAATGAGAAAAAGTCTAAGCTACAATATAAGAAACAAAATAAAAACCGAAACTGACCTGACATATTACAAGTAGTTTTGATTACACATTTCTAAATACAAAATACACAATTTTTTTAAAATATGCCATGTGCCTGTAGCTCACTCCTGTAATCTTAGCTACTTAGGAAGCTGAGGTCTAAGAATCACAGTTCAAAGCCTGCCTGGGCAGGAAAGTCTGTGAGACACTTACCTCCTATTAACTCATAATGCAGAAAGTGGGGCTGTAGTTAAAGTAGTAACACAAGTTACTGTGATGTTTATTTGATTTACTTGACTCTCCTACCCTGGAATGTATCTTCAATTATGCCCTCACGCAATCCGACACATTTCCTACCCAGATACTTAGTGAACTAGCAAAAAAATTGCACTTGAATGGTTTTCAATTGAGTAGATAAACCAACGTTGAACATTTCAAACTAAAGCCAGGTGCAGATAATTCAGTCATTAGTAAACTTCTCTGTAATAGAGAGAAACTATGTTAAAAAGAAAAAAAAAAGGAGGAATTCAACTAACATCAGTGTCTAAGCAACATTTCTTGTCATTTTCCAATGCTTTGTAATTTAAGTAACTGATTCTAAGGGAGTGGGGAGATTTTTGAGATTGTAGCTAGATAAGAAAAGTATTATAGCAAAAACCGAAGAGAAAATTTAGTGTTCATCTCTTGGTCTGGAATTCTACTACAATGTATATAATAAAAATTCAGGGTACAAAATCTACCTACAAAATAGAAATAGATTTCAATTACTTATGAAATAGGTTTTGTTTTATTTTCCTTGGCTAACAAAGAAAGAGCTGTGTAGTGTTTGTTTGTTTCAATCTGTCCTGGACAATAATGGTAGAGCTGGAGGGTACTGTGCCTCCATCAAGCTGCTTACCAGGAAGTAACAGTGTTATGGAAATCATCGCCCCAAATTCCATGACTCAGAGCCTGCAGACATGAGCCCACACATCTCTCTATGCTTGTGGACTAGTTGAGTGATCCACTGGGTAACAGGATTTCTTCTAATAACCTTATGAAATAAGTGAATAAAGATAACCTTAAAGAACTTGCATGTGGAATCTTCAGTAAATATTTAGGAGGACTCTTAGAGGCCCACATGGCATCCAGCTCCTTTTGTAGCAAGTCTGAAGGTGTCCAGTTAAAACCAGATGGACAGGCTCACCATAAGTCACATATTTAGCACCACAGTCTTTGCCTAGTATTTGTATCTGCCTAGTCTTGTATCCCAAGCTATATCTGGGGCAGGCAAGGAGCTCTGAGAAGTAGCTATCAGAAGAAAGCACATCATATCTGATGGCTTCTACTTTAGTAACTCCTGGAGTTTTGTTGTTATTGTGGTTTTGAGGTGCCTGGGTGGTGTGTCTTATTTTTTTCCACTCAAGGTTGGGATTCTACCACTTAAGCCATAGTTCCACTTCCAACTCTTTGGTGGTTAATTGGACTTCAGTGTGTCATGGACTTTTCTGCCCAGGCTGGCATCAAACTGCAATTCTCACATCTTAGCCTCTTGAGTAACTAGAATTACAGGCATGAGCTATGGTACCAACATCATCTAGATGTTTTTATATCACCTTTCTTGGTGATGCCTTTGCTTTGGGTAGAATTTTGGCTAAAGTAGCTGCCACTGTATGTATTCATGAATTGGTTCCTTCAAGACCTGGAGCTCTTGCACCCCATGTTGAAGCCCGGAGGAGACTTGAAGTCAGGACAGTACTCCAACCTCAACAATGTGAGCATCACTTTGGAAGCCTTGAAATAAGCTCTGGAAACAAGAGTTCCAATTGATCTCTTTGTTATACAACTGGATCCAGTAACTATCTCTCTTTTTTTTCATTTATTTATTGTCAAAGTGATGTACAGAGATATTATAGTTTCATATGTCAGACAGTGAGTACATTTCTTATCCAACTTGTTACCTCTTCTCTCATTTTCCCCCATCTCCCTCTCCCCATTTCCCTTTCCCTATGAGTTGTACAGTTGGTTTACACCATATGGTTTTGTAAGTATTGCTTTTGGAATCATTTGTCTTTTTATCTTTTGTCTCTCAATTTTGGTATTCCCTTTCCCTTCCCTAGTTCCAATACACGTATATACAATATCCAGGGTACTAAAATCAGTTACATCCAACGCCTAACGTATGAAACTGTAACCTCTCTGTACATCAGTTTGATAATAAAAATTTGGAAAAAAAAGAAACAATAATACAGAAGGTAAAATTGATCAAATTACAATACATGTGAATGGCAATATTACAATAAAATGCCTTTGTAAAGTTTAAAAATAAAATAAAATCAGTTACAGTGATATCAGGTATAAAACCATGGGAAAGAAATACAAAAGAAAAAGGGCATAATTTTACATGGCACATTGAAAATAACAACAAAAATAATATATCACTTGTTTCCATAACTTGGAGTTAATTTCATTTAGATCATCTTATGTGTTTATATGGACATAACTATTGAGCTTTTGTGATCTTCTGTGAGGACTATCCTAGACATGTACTAATTATTACCAATGAAGGAAACCATAGAGTCCATGTTTCTTTGGGTCTGGCTCACTTCACTTAGTATGATTTTTTCCAACTCCTTCCATTTCCTTACAAATGGGGCAATGACATTCTTTCTGATAGAGGCATAGAATTCCATTGTGTATATGTACCATATTTTCTTGTGGATCCAGTAACTATATCTTTAGTAAATATAGAATAGAATATAAATACAGAACTATGCTTTCTCCATTTATTGTCAGTTTCTAACAGGCACAAAAATAAAAGAATGCTGCAAACATAATCAATCTTTCAAGAGAACTACAGAGAAGGAAGTGATGTGTATGTATATGAACATATGCAGACACTGGTCTCTTTATTTCCATATATGACTATGCATTGAATTGGATCTCTCTCCAAACTAATTTACTGACATCCTAACTCACTTATCTCTGAACTTAGGTGTATTTGAAAATAGAATCTTAAAGTGGCATTAAAATGAGGTTGTTAATGAAGGTTTTTCTCCAAATTTTCTTCAGGCACAGACAGGCACCCAGGAAAGGTCATGTGCAGACACAAGGAAGAAAGTCCAGTGACAGAGGCCTGGAACAGATGATTCTCTCATGGACACCAGGAGGAACAACTCTCTCAACACTCATCCATAACGTCTAGCTTCCAGAACTAAGAGAAAAGGAGCCCTTTTGTTTAAAACTCCCAGTGTGTGGTGATCTATTATGACAACTCTAGAAATCTAATTACTATCTCATTCTGTGCACATTGGCTTCAAAAATCTCCCAAAATTAAATTCTCTTTAGGATGGAACAGACTTGACAAAGACCCGACAACAAAAAGTGCAGCTCATAACAAGATATGTAAAGAAGATAGGAATACTCAGGGCAGAGTAGTAGTAATAATGAGAGCTGGCTTATAATATAGAATGCTACACTAGTCCCTGGGGTCCAAATTGGGCAGAGACTACTGAGGGCAAGCAAAGTTATAGTTCTAGAGGTACTTAGATAGAAGTAGAATCAGACTCCTTCACAAGGGTCTAATGACAGAGATGTAATAATCAGAATCAGGTACAAAAACCTTGTCTCAAAATCAGAAGCTCCCTTGTTAATGCTGGGTTCAATTCTTCCCATGTAGTAGAACTGACTGAATAAACTCTATTTCCTACAGGATTTGGCTGGTGAACTGACTGAATAAACTCTATTTCCTACAGGATTTGGCTGGTGTGGTCAATGAATCTCAAGTTTTTTCCAACTATGCATAGAAAAAGGGCTTCAAGGGCAGAGAATAAAGAGGACCTTATAACCAATGGTGTTTTCTCCTCCAGTTTGAAAGAATTCCTGTTTGTCTCTGAAGTGTCTCCAAGATCTGCGCATTCTGTTACTCTGTTAAATTGAACCCAAAGGACAACCTTTACATTCAATGGATAAAATGGGTCAAAAACACTGCAGCATGAGTCTGCATTTTAATGCAATTCTGAGCAAAACTTACTAAGAAAAAATAGGTGACAATGAAATATTTAATATCAAGTCTTTTTCTGAATGGTCTGAAGCATAAATGCTTCTCCTCAAAATGACTTTCAGTTAATCATGCTTAAATTGTTCTATATTAAAATGGAAAGCATATATTCATGTAAAATTGGTATAATTACTTGAAAAGGGGATACCCAGATGTGAATTTAATTTCAACGGATTCAAGAACAGGGATTTTTTTTCAGATGCAACTAAATGACTAATATTTCTAACAATGATCTAATTTGGAAAGAAATATTATTGAGTATAATCATGTAAGGTTTACAGACCTAATTTTCTTTTCCTTTTATAAAACTTCCTTTTACTTATAACTCTTATTTGGAATCAAGGAGGTTTGGGGACTAGTTATATGTTAAACAGAAACTGAAAATCCAACATTTCACCAAACTGATTTCCAAATTTTGCTTTGTATGTTATTAGAGAATAGGATTTAGCAATCAGGATTTAGCAATCAGCATTACTCAGAGCATTCTCTATCTCTGTCTCTATCATTTCCCAAGATTTAAGTTGCATAGATGATTGAAAGAGCTAATGTCACTGATGGCTTATGATCCTCAACCCAGGTAGAAATGTCTGTGAGACTCATATCTCTAATAAACTACCAAAAATCCAGAAGTATAGCTGTGGCTCAAGTGGTAGAAAGCTAGCTGGGGAGAAAATTCCCTCAGGGCTAGCACCTAAGCGTTGAGTTCAAGTTCCAAGATGGTATACAAAAAAAAGAGGGAGTTAATGTCCATTCCATATTCACTGTAAGAAGAAAGTAACCTATTTTTAATCAAAAGTAATCCAACTATCTATGATTTACCTATCAAATACCAAACTAAACCAAAGTATTAAACATCTCAAATGAAGAGTCTCTTTTGCAGTAGTTGGGAGGAGGACTTTTTCTTTACCCCAACAATAATAAGCATTTGTCTATTCTTTTTTATAACTGTTTATTCATAGCTGTCATTTGTAACAGCAAAGAAAATGATTCAAGTTAAATGCCATAGGCATAGTGTGAAATGTCAACCTGTCCAACTCCAAATGACCTGTAGCAATCACCTTCACCTGTTTACTAGAATAATCGAGCAATTAAGAGAAGTCACTTGGTTAGAGATCCAGAAGTAGATGGAGGTTAAAAGATAGAGACATAAGTCTCAAATATTGTACTTATCAGCTTATATGGAAGGGCCAAGTAGAAGTGAATAAAATCACAAAGAAATGAGACTCCAAAGAGACAAACAGAGGAGAGAAGATGGCGCCATCACAATAGGGAGGCCCCCCAACTTTCTCCAACCAAATGGTGAGCTGGGAACTCAACACCCAATGCCCCATCAAGAAACCAGCAAACCCAACAACCAACCAGAACAAACAGAGAAACACAGGAAACAAAAAAGAACAAAGAAAGAAAAGCCTATAATCTGCACGGAGCTGGAAAATCTCTGGGGTACTTTCCCCACCCCGACCCGAACAGGGCCAGGCTGGGAAAGCAGCCCTGGTGCCAGCGAACAGGACCACAGATCAACAGTGAGCACTGAAGCAACAGCGGAAAAGTCCTGCCGTGAGTGCAGAGACCAGACAGCAGGAGCTCCACGGGCCCCAGACTGTGTGTAGATGGGACCGAAACAGATGGCGGTATAGGACCAGTGGTGCAGGACCGAACGACCAGGACCAGATAACAGCAGGGGAATTGGGCGCCGTGGACTAGGAGAGCCGGAACTGCCGCCACCGCCAAACGATCAATCGCCACACCTCAGCTCGGAAAAGCCCACAGCAGCTCGGGACACACACACAATCCAGGACCATTAACTCTCCCATTGCCCCCACTCCCCCAAATGGGAGATCAGCTCTGGCAGAGACCCAAAACCTGATGTAGAGCTCATCACAAGAGGACCAAGAAACTAGAGCTCCCTCTCTCCCCCTCCCCACCCCAAAGGAACAAAAGAACCCCATATCTGGCAGCTTTAGGACCCTACAGTTCCTGGGAGGACACAGGAGCTAACAGCGGCAGAGCAGCAACCAACAATGTGGCCGGAGACACTTTAGGTCAGCGTCCCCAAAAGCCCCAGCTAGGGAGCCTGAATCTGTCTGCACCAGCACCCCCAGCAGGGACCCTGGGTCTGGTTGGCATTTGACCACCACCTAAGGCCCTGGTCTGCAAGGACTTTTTGAACAACAGTCACAGGCTTGCTGGTGTGCAATACCAGCCCAGCAGGGTCACCTGGGCCCAAGAACATGTCCCCCCCACCCCTCAGAGTGGAGGCACAGAGAGTCTGTGGGCACCAACCCATGCCCAGACACTTGAACCTGCTGGGAAACACACATACTGCCCCCACTGCAGATTTGGGAGAAGGCACAAGTACCCTCCAACAATCTGGGGCAGCGCCCCCCCCCCCAAAAGAAGCACAAGAGCTCACACGCACTCGCCCCCCCAGATGGCCAGCATGGGTCAGCGTGCTAGCCCTCCAGCAGGAAGGTCTGGCGCCCACCAACCCGTGGGAGTGCACAAGTGGGCAACCTGCCCCTCAGCAGCAATACCTGCTCTGTTAGGCGCACTCTGCACAGGTGGGTGGGCCCCCCGCCTAGTGGCAACGCCTACTCTGATAGATGCACTCTGCACTGATGGGTGGGCCACCCCTCAACAGCAACACCTTCTCTGACAGGAACAATCTGCACAGGAGGGCGAGCCGCCCCTCAGCGGCAATACTCAATCTGAGAGGTGAGCTCTCTTGACCTAAAACACTAGAGGGGAAAGAATCAAAGAAGAGAAAAGTCTCCATTCCACGCCAAATCAGCGACCCGTGAACCCCCAACAGGGGCCCACAAGGGTCAGCACAACACAGTGGTACAGCACAGAGAAAGCCATAGAACCTACCCACCCCTAACTGTGGTGAGAGTAACCTTGGTAACAACTGAGACAGTCACGCTCACCCACAGGGCAGTAAGGTTCAATAGCTGAACTCAAACCCAAAGCCAGTATACAAACAAGTCCCCACTGGTGGACCAGTGGTGTCGGGAGCTGAGTGAGCAGCTAAGCTCATCCTGACCTCTGGCCGTGCTGATGTCGCCGGAATGTTGGGAGCCAAACTTGCAGCTAGATTCATCCTTACCACGGGCTGTGCTGTTATCGCTAGGATGTACCAGATGCAAGGACCTTTGCTCACGGGCACTATCTGGAATTGCTTTGCCATTGTCTGCACCTTGCTATGTCCGCCGGAGTAGATTCCTAAGTTAATCTACCTTTTCCTGTGTTTACCATAATCAAATGTTTGCCAACTTCAAAGCCCCTGTGTGTTCTTAAATTTTAACAACCCTATGCTATTCTCTGGTTCCAAAACTGCATATAAGCTGGAAGTTAAGAATAAACTGTTGCTGCAGTCTTGAGGTTCAACCTTATGGCTGCAGACCTCCCGTACCCCATCTTTGTCTCTTGTCTTTTTTCTCTTGCCTTATTTTTCCTTTTCCTTATCCCCGCCGCCCCTCAGTCAGGATTCCTGCTCCTCTGCCGGCTGGCCCGGCAGGTTTGGCGCCTGGAACAGGGACTTGAAGACCTGGGATCGACGGCGGCGGGTGACCCCCGCTCAGGTAAGGACGTCCGAATGCTTGGGAAGGAGATCGGGAGGAGAGTGTATTGTCGGGAGTAATAAATTATGGGACAAGGTAATAGCCGCATGCTATACATACAGGCCCCCAAAGGCATGGTTAATGCCCGGGCAGTGAAAGTTGGCCAAAGTAACTTAGAACGTTTCTTTTATTTTATTGAGAAAGCATGCCCCCAGTTCCTGGAGGAAGGAACTAATAACTTAGAAACTTGCTAAAAAAATAAAAAAAAAAAAAGGGAACATTATGATGCAACTGGCCCTGAGAAAACCTCAGTGGATGCTATTATTCTTTGGTTTCTGGTCCGAGATTGCTTAGATCTTAGCCATGAATAGATTAAATTCGATCAGTCGATTGGAGAAACTGAACAGGGACCTGATGAGTGTTGGCCAGCTCTGGGAGCGTATGCTGCTGGGAGCTGAGAAAATTAACAAGACCTGAACCCACTGAGCTAGACATTAAGGAAGACTCAGATGGCTCAGACTCTGAGGAGAAATTATTCAATAAGCCTATTAAAGATAGATTGACCTATGTTGAGACTATGTTAAAATCAGTTATAGCTCTATTGTCACAGCTTCATCCAGAACAACAAACTCCTTTAAAGGGAGTCCTGGCAGACTTACAGCTCTCCTAGGTGCAGGCTGCTAGCAGGGGGGAGGAACCTGAGGCTAGAGAAATGCTAACACCACCGAGGTAACTTCTCCTGACCGAGCGCTCTATTTCCATCCACCAGGACAGATTTGAAACCCCAACCAGGGTGAGTGACCATTACCCTGGAGCTTACATTTTTCCATAAATCCACTGGGCTAGGTCAAGGAGATCAGCAATTGTGGGTGTTTGGAGACAACTGATCTCTAGTTCAGCTCAGCTGGTTGCTCATCAAGTCTAAATTGTTTCAGGAATGCTGCTCAAGTTTGAGCCTAATCATATATATTTGGAATATTTTGCAGGACTTACCTAACTTCTATGAGCGCTCAGGCAGATGAAGTTCTCTCTGTCTCTTTTTCTGCCCCTCTCTAAACTCTGCCTGCCTGCCTGTGTCATAGGATGGGTATTGATACTTGTTTAACATCTGCTTTAAAAGACTCAAAGAAAGGTTTTCTATTCTTGTTATTGATGTTTAAGTTTTGGAGATTCAGTTAAATTCTGCTTGTTTGGCTAAATCATAAACTTTCTCTAGCATTGAGCACATGGTAGACAATAGGATTGGATGGAGTGAAAGCCTGCCCATCCCCCAGGTAACAAGCATGCCAAATTCCTGGAGGCTGGGCAGAGTCCTGTGGCCTTGCATTTCAAAGGTGCCTTACAATTCAAATGCTGCAAGATGAAGGTGTCTTACTGTGAGCTCACTGTCTGTGTTCATATCCTGTCTCCCATATACTCCCTTTGTGAGCTAAACTGGTTTCTCAAAATGTGGCTTCTCGGATGATCTGAAAATTTTGGTTTGCTGAAAAGGTTTTTTTGTTTGTTTGTTTGTTTATTATCTAACCACGTGGTTCTAGAATATAGGCAAAATAATATAATTTGCCACTGGAATTCCAGAAAAACTTACATGGCCAATTAAAGAACAATTGTAAGCGCGCCCCAAAACGTGTGCACATTGTCTGTATGTGTATGTATGTCTATGTCTATGTCTATGTGTTGGTAAAACTTAAAAACAAAACAAAAAACAGGTTTTAAGCCTAAACTGATATGTTTGGGTGCAAACAAATATGTCTAAGAAAAACTCCAAAAGGTTTTAATATACAGCACGTGATATAAGTGCAATGATGTACAACCAGTGTGTTATTCTTTATGTCTATCTATGCTAAGAGTCAAGTGTACATCTAATCCTGACAATTCTTTGGTATAGATTAAGATTTTGCTTCTCCATTTTTTTTTTCTCTTTTTTCGCCGTGCTCTCAAACTCTTTAAGATCAAGGGACCAGAGTCATTTTGAAATAACTGCACAGGTGTGACTATTAACCTAAATTTTCCGGACCCCAAATTAACATTTTGCTTTATAGGACACAGGTTGACATGTGTGCTAGCTGAGTGGACCATGGCAGTCTATGGCTACAGAAAGCTGCCTCCACAGTAGGCTTCCAAACTGGGAGTTGTTTGTGACTCAGAAACTGCCCTGGCTGCTACAGAGAGCAGACTTGGTTGGCCTTCAATCTGTGTGGATTTTGTGACTAGAAAGATGGTTAAAGGCCCAAGCCTTCTAAAATCTGTTTAAAAATGCCCTTAACCAGTCTGTGTAGAAATTTACAGGCAACAAGCAGGAAATGTGACAGCCTATCCAGGGAACTCTACTAAAGAATTATCCAGATGCAAAACATCTCTCCTGCTGGCCTGCTAATTTGGGATGGAAGACACAGCCACTTCAGATCCACTGAAGCTGAGACTTTTATTGTTATTCATTTGTTTTCTCTTTCACGTGCCAGTAAGGTAAGGTTAAATAATATGATTTGATTTAATGGCACATGGATCCCATTCAGTCTGCTGTTCTTTAAGTGTTACAGCAAATCTCTGGCAACTACTTGGTGGTCAATTCTTAGCAACTTACAGGTAAACTCTACTCCTTTTGTTCTCCTGTTGCTCTAATTGGAAATAAAAAGGGCTTTTATGGCTAAGACTCTTTGGATAGTTCAAAGCCAGCCCAGGCAGAGAAAAATAAAAATCCCTCTTGGTCATATTTTGGGTCCTTATTATTTTACTAGTCAGAAATTACAGGTTAAGACTTCTTATTTACGTACTTTGTATGATTTTCAAAATTTCTGGGAGATATTAATTGGCTTCACCCTTATCTTAAATTGTCCACAGCTGAATTAAAACCCTTATTTGATCTATTAAAGGGGGACCCTGACCCTACATCTCCCAGAGAAATGACAACTGAAGCAGCCAAAGCCTTGAGCATAGTAAATTCTGCCATTTCTTCCCAACATATAAATTATATAGATTACTCAGCCCCTTGGGAAGCTTATATTTTAACTACACCTCATTCTCCAACAGTGGTCCTCTGGCAGAAGGGACCCCTTTTGTGGCTTTCCTTGCCTGCTACTCCTTCAAAAATATTAATTCCTTATTATGAATTGGTAGCCACCTTAGTCCATATGTGCCATGTGGAATCTTGTAAGTATCTTGGATGAGATCCACAGGTTATTTATATCCCTATACTTTACAACAACAAGAATGGCTTTATAGTCTTTGTGATTCCTGGGTCACTGCCTGGGACAATTTTGTGGGCACAATTTCACATCATTGTCCCTCCAACAAATTACTTCACTTTGCCTCTTCTTACCATTAAGTGAGGACAATGCTATTACGGATGAGGCTACCCAAATTTTTCTTTCTCAAATTGACTTGGCAAAGCAATCGCATGCTGCCCACCATCAAAACAGTCGTGCCTTACGTCAGCAATTTCATATTACTCGTGAAGAAGCTTGTCAAATTGAAAAAACTTGTACCAACTGTGCTACTTTCCTGCCTGTGCCCTCCAATGGCATTAATCCTTGAGGCTTAGTGGCCAACCATGTGTGGCAAATGGATGTTACCCACATCCTCTCTTTTGGACGGCTCCGCTTTGTCCATGTTACAATAGACACTTACTCTAATTTTATTATGGCTACTCCTCTTAGCGGGGAAGCCGGCAAACATTGTATCTCACATGCCTTATGCTGCTTTGCTACTATTGGGACTTCCTAAACAAATTAAAACTGATAATGGTCCAGGATATGTTGGACGAGCTTTTCAAACTTTTTGCAAATCTTACCAAATTGTTCACTCTACAAGAATTTCCTATAACCCTCATGGTCAAGGAATTGTCGAATGGGCCAACGGTTTGTTAAAACACCAAATTTCTAAATTAAAAGGGGGGGAAACTATACCCCTTCTCTCCTGTTAATATACTTTCTTATACTTTATTCGTACTAAATTTTTTAAATTTGGATTGCAATGGCCACTCCGCAGCACAGCGGTTCTGGGAAAAGAGAGAGCAAAGAGCTTTTGTCCAAGTTAAGTGGAGAGATCCTTTAACAAGTGCTTGGCACAGGCCCGATCCGGTAATGACATGGGGTCGAGGACATGTCTGTGTTTTTTCACAGGATGAAAATGATGCCCGCTGGCTACCTGAGCGTTGTGTTTGCATTGTGGAACGGTACAAGGGCTGACCCACTGGGCTTACGTGCCAGACCCACCGATTGTGTACCCTGCGACCTGGGAGGGAGCTGAGGTGTTCGTCCATGTCAACAGATCAGCGAACTAATTCTCAGCTGATGGACTGGTCTGGAACTAATCTCACCAACAAGTTCAACCCAGGTCTGTGGTGGATGAATGGACGCCCTCAACGCCATGTCTGGATGTTAGTGGCTGCTCTGAATAATATCTCCTGGCCCACTTCTACTTCTTTAAAAAATATTGAGTTGTGTAACACCTCCTTATGCTATTATGTATGGACCTTTTAATATTTCTGTAGAAGCCATGTATTTCAATGTTACCTGCACTGTTCTTTTACAAATTGCTTGTATAGTGGTCTTACTGATTCTGTAATTATTATTAAGCAACCACCATTTGTTATGCTTCCTGTAAACTTATCTGAAGCTTGGTATGAAGAAACAGGTATTCAAGTGTTAAAACATTTAAAAGAACTTATGTGCCCTAGACGATTTGTAGGGCTATTAATAGCAGGAATTTTAGCCTTTATTTCTTTAGCTGCCTCTGCTGCAGCGGCTACTGTGGCTTTAACACAAAATGTGCAGACAGCTCACTATGTCAATCAGCTTGCTCATAATACCACGCAAGCCCTGCACTTTCAAGGCAGGATTCATGATAAGGTAGAACAAAAATTAGAAGCATTGTATGAATCTGTGTTGTCACTGGGAGAACAAATTCGTGTCTTACAAACTTTGCAACGGGTACACTGTCATGCTGGGTTTGACTTTATTTGTGTGACCCTCCATAAGTATAATGGGTCGAGCTATCCTTGGGAACAAGTTGTAGCACATCTAAATGGTATTTGGCACCATAATAACTTGTCCTTAGATCTCTTTCAACTCCATAGACAAATAGCCGGACTAGAACAGGCTCCGCCTTTGGACTCTAAAGTGGCAAAAACAGCAAAAGAACTGTTTAAACAACTTCAACAGTATGTCCCTTCCTTAACTAACGTTAAGGGGCTGCTAATGACATTGCTCGGCCCAGGGATACTTTTGCTGATGGCTTGCCTATGCCTTCCTTGCATTGTACGCATATTGCAAAACTCTTTCATGAGTTTAGCCAGCCAGCTGCATAAGGTCAAGCTCCAAGTAAATGAACTTTACCCTGAGAGGAACCGCAGCCAGAGACGGGTATGAGGCGGTGCCAGCCTAGACCGACCTAAGACAGGGCCTTCAGCACTGATCTGAAGTTGTTCCCTAAGATGGGTAAGGCAGGCTGGGGTACCCATCCCACCTAAGACAGGCGGGTTCGCTTCTTTTAATAAAAAAGACGGGGGAACTGTCGGGAGCTGAGTGAGCAGCTAAGCTCATCCTGACCTCTGGCCATGCTGATGTCGCCGGAATGTCGGGAGCCAAACTTGCAGCTAGATTCATCCTTACCACGGGCTGTGCTGTTATCGCTAGGATGTACCAGATGCAAGAACCTTTGCTCACGGGCACTATCTGGAATTGCTTTGCCATTGTCTGCACCTTGCTATGTCCGCCGGAGTAGATTCCTAAGTTAATCTACCTTTTCCTGTGTTTACCATAATCAAATGTTTGCCAACTTCAAAGCCCCTGTGTGTTCTTAAATTTTAACAACCCTATGCTATTCTCTGGTTCCAAAACTGCATATAAGCTGGAAGTTAAGAATAAACTGTTGCTGCAGTCTTGAGGTTCAACCTTATGGCTGCAGACCTCCCGTACCCCATCTTTGTCTCTTGTCTTTTTTCTCTTGCCTTATTTTTCCTTTTCCTTATCCCCGCCGCCCCTCAGTCAGGATTCCTGCTCCCCTGCCGGCTGGCCCGGCAGGCAGTGGGAACCACCACAAAGCCAAGACAAGGCCACCACCTAAAGGCCCCTGAAAGTGCAAAAACTCCAGATGCGTAAATCACAAAAAAATATTACAAATTCTATGAAAGGTCAAGCCAACTCTCCAGCTCCAAAAAGCAGTATGAACGAAGAGATAGAGAATAAAAAAAAACAACTGAGGCTAAGATAGCAGAAATGATCAAAAGCCTCAGGACCAAATTCAGAAAACAGTTCCAGGAGTTTCGAATGGAATTCTCGAAGGACCTTCAAGAAGTCAAGAAAGAAATGGAAGCAAAAATAGATACAGTCTACTCATCTGTTAAAGAAGACCTTAACATCCTGTTAAACGAAATGCATGAAAAAACAGATTCAAAACACAACTCATTAAAAGAAGAAATTGCCACAATGAGAGCTGATCTGGCAACCATAAACAGCTCACTCGCCTCAATGCAAATCACACTTGAAGCCACATCAGAAAGATTTGATCATCTTGAATCTGGAGTCTCTCTTTTGGATGATGATTCAGGTGATAAGGACCAGAAGATTACCGCACTCCAAGAAACTGTCAAACAACAGGGAAGACTAATCCAGGAGATAGTGGACAGGGAGAAGAGATATAATCTGCATATAATCAGAACAGATGAAGGAGAGGAGTACCAGAGCAGAGATATACAACACATATTCAATAGAGTTATTGTAGACAACTTCCCCAATCTCATAAGGGATAACCTAACCCAAGTAACGGAAGCCTATAGGACCCCTGGCAGACGAGACCCTAGAAAATACTCGCCTAGGCACATAATTATCAAGACCTCAGATCTCAAGAATAAAGAGAAAATTTTGAAAGAAGCCAAAACGAAGAAAGAGGTATATTACAATGGAAAAAAAGATCAGAATCATAGCAGACCTCTCCACACAAACTTACAACGCACCAAGAACCTGGAAGAACACAATCTCAGTCCTCCAGGCCAACAACTTCCAACCCAGAATTAGATACCCAGCAAAATTAGAATTTACCTTCGAGGGAAAAACCAGATCTTTCCATAGCAAAGGGGACCTAAAGAATTATGTGAATAAAAAACCAGCCTTACAGTGAATTCTAAGAGGGGAACCCCGCCCAACAGAAAACGTACAGAACACCCAGATAGAAACAGGAAAAACCTACAATAGCCAGAGCCCAACAAGAAGAGCAGCTCAATAAAGACAAGAAAGAAGGGAGCGGAAACACAGCCTAACAGGAAAATGGAAGGGAAAAAACACACCTATCCATGATCTCTTTGAATATAAATGGTATAAATTCTCCGATAAAGAGGAGCAGACTGATAGAGTGGATCCGTAAACAAAAAATTGCTATCTGTTGTCTTCAAGAGACCCATCTTACAGCAATGAACAAAAACAGGCTCCAAATGAAAGGATGGAGCAAGATCTTCCAAGCAAACGGACCTACCAAAACGGCAGGGGTAGACATCCTGATTTCAGACAACCTAGAGTTCTCATTAAAATCAGTTCAAAAAGATAAAAAGGGCACTACATTTGAATATAAGGAAAAATCCAGAATCAAGATATCGTGGTGATAAATTTATACTCACCAAACAAAAGAGGCCCTAAATATGTAAAACAAATTATTTCAGAACTACGGAACAAAATAGCCCCAAATACAATCATAGTGGGAGATTTTAATACTTCACTCTCTCCAAGAGACAGAACCAACACACAGAGGATTAGCAAGGGAGCCGAAGACCTAAGTAACACCATATCCCACATGGATCTGACAGATCTGTACAGAGTTTTGCACCCTACAGAGACCCAATACACATTCTGCTCAGCAGCCAATGGAACATTGGCACCAAAGTACTCCAAAGTAGATCATGTCAAAGTCCACACAAAGAACCTCAGCAAATACAAGAGTATTGACATTATCCCACGTACTTTATCTGATCACAGTGGAATTAAGGTAACCCTCAATAACAAAGGACACCACAGAGACTACACAAATACTTGGAGGCTAAACCCTTCACTGTTATCTAACACTTGAGTCACAGAGCAAATTAAGGATGAAACTATACGAATTCATAAGCCACAATGACAATGAAAATACATCACAAAGAAACCTATGGGATAAAGCTAAGGCAGTGCTGAGGGGCAAGTTCATTGCCCTCAGCACACACATTAAAAGAATGGAATCAGAACAGGTAACTAACCTCATGATGCAGCTAAAACGACTGGAGAAACAAGAAAAATTTGAATCTAAAATGACCAGGAGGAGAGAGATCACAAAGATTAAAGAAGATATAAACCTGATTGAGAATAAGAAAGACGATTCAACAAATAAATAAAACTAAAAGCTGGTTCTTTGAGAAAATAAGTAAAATTGACAGACCCCTTGCAAGACTTACAAAAAAAAAAAAAAAAGAAGAGAAGAGACTCATATCCATAAGATCAGGGACTCCACCAGAAAAATTACAACAAATACACAGGATATTCAAACAACAATAAGGAACTATTTCCAGAACCTCTACTCACTAAAGAATGAAAATTTTACAGAAATGGATCAATTCTTAGAGAAGTATAAACCACCCAAACTGAATCAAGAAGAAATAAATCAACTAAATAAACCAATAACATATAGCAAGATACAGGAGGTAATCAAGAGCCTCCCAACAAAGAAAACCCAAGGCCTGGATGGATTCACCTATGAATTCTATAAAACCTTCAGTGAGGAGCTAATAGCAATACTCCTCAAACTCTTCCGTGAAATAGAAACAGAGGGAGAAATCACAAACTCATTCTATGAAGCTAATATTATACTCATCCCTAAACCAGGCAGACTCAACAAAAAAAAAAAAAAAAGAAAAAAAGAGAATTAAAGACCAGTATCACTAATGAACAGAGATGCAAAGCTCCTTAACAAAGTATTAGCTACCAGGATCCAGAAACTGATCAGAAAAATTATACATCATGATCAAGTAGGCTATATCCCACAGATGCAAGGATGGTTCAACATCTGCAAATCAATAAATGTAATTCAGCACATCAACAGAGCTAAGACCAAGAACCACACCATCATCTCAGCCAATGCTCAAAAAGCCTTTGACAAAAATACAACACCCATACATGTTAAAAGCCCTGGAGAGAACAGGAATAGAGGGAACATTCTTTAAAACAATAAAAGCCATATACAACAGACAAACTGCTAATATCATATTAAATGGGGAGAAACTAAAATCATTTCCCCTAAACTCAGGAACAAGACAAGGATGCCTACCCTCCCCACTTCTTTTCAACATAGTGCTGGAATCCCTAGCAATAGCAATAAGGCCAGAGGAGGGCATCAAAGAATCCATATTGGCAAAGAAGAAATCAAACTATCCCTATTTGCATATGACATGATCTTATATCTGAAGGACCCAAAAAATTCAGTTCCCAAACTCCTCGACCTAATAAAACATTTTGGCAAGGTACAAAAACAACCCACAAAAGTCAGCAGCTTTTCTGTATACCAGCAATGTACAAGCAGAAAAGAAAACTATGGAAATAATACCATTTACAATAGCTAAAAAAAAAAGAATAAATTACCTAGGGATTAACCTAACTAAAGACATGAATGACCTATTTAATGAGAACTATCAAAATATAAAAAGGGAAATCAAAAAGGACACAAGGAGATGGAAAGACCTCCCATGCTCATGGTTAGGCCAATATAGTGAAAATGGCCATATTGCCCAAAATGTTATACAAATTCAATGAAATCCCCATCAAGATCCCAGCTACATTCTTCACTGAAATAAAGAAAACAACCCACAAATTAATATGGAACAGCAAAAGACCTAGAATAGCCAAAGCATTTCTAGGCAAAAGAAGCAGTGCAGGAGGTATCACAAGTCCAGACTTAACGCTCTATTATATAACCATCATAACAAAAACAGCCTGGCATTGGTATAAAAACAGACCGGAAGACCAATGGAATAGAATTGAAGACCCAGAAATAAAGCCACATTCTACAGTCAGCTGATATTCGACAAAGGACCTAAAGACATACAATGGAAAAAACATAGCCTCTTCAACTACTGGTGCTGGGAAAACTGAGCAGCCATATACAGAAAACTCAATGTAGACCATAGCCTATCATCATGCACCAAGATCAACTCAAAATGGATCAAGGACCTCAACATCAGACCTGTATCCTTGAAACTACTGAAGGACAGAGTAGGAAAGACGCTAGAACTTATAGGCACAGGAAGGAACTTTCTGAATAGAGTCCCAGGGGCACAACAGATAGGGGAGAGAGACAACAAATGGGACTACTACTAAATAAAAAGTTTCTGCACAGCTAAAGACAAAGCCACCAAACTAGAAAGACAGCCAACCGAACGGGAAAGGATCTTCACTAGCACAGCAACAGACAAAGGCCTAATATCTGTCATCTACAGAGAACTCAAAAAACTAACCCCCTCCAAACCCAGCAAACCAATTATTAAATGGACAAAGGAGCTAAAGAGAGAGTTCACAAGAGAAGAGATAAAAATGGCAAAGAAACATATGAGAAAATGTTCAACATCCCTGGCAGTAAAGAAAATGCAAATAAAAACGATCCTAAGATACCACCTCACTCCACTTAGAATGGCCTATACTCTCAATTCAGGCAACAACAAATGCTGGAGATTGAGTGTGTGTTGAGTGTGTGTGTGTGTGTGTGTGTGTGTGTGTGTATGCACGTGTGCTGGTACTGGGGGGCTTGAACCTGGGGCCTAGGCACTGCCCTAGTTTTCTATATATGTGATGCTGGGAAATTGAACCCAGGGCTTCATGTATATGAGGCAAGCACTCTTGCCACTAGGCCATATTCCCAGCCCTGGACCCTGACTATGAATAGGATTTTTAACCTTTGAATATTTACTATGAGAATAGTCAAAATTCCTATGCTTTCCTATCCCACTTCTTCGCTCCTCTCCAAAGCTCTTTGATTCCCTTATCTGTCAGTTTTAGCTTTATTTTTGACATGGACACATCATTTATATTAATTGTGTAGCCAGTTATATTATTTAATTATTATTAGTAGGGACTAAAACAATGATATTCACGTGTTAATTAAAACTGCATAACATTTTTATTTGCTTACATTTGTAGAATTACTTCTTTAAGGGTTTATTTTTGTCTTTTAGTTTCGAATGGTGCTTTTCTATTGTTCAGAGACACACTTTTTCCTACCAAGTCAGTGATGTCACATAACTGATAAGTCATTAGTTATTTCATGAAATTTATGAAATTCTTCACAATAAAAGTATTGTTTGGAATCTTCTGGGAATGATGTTTAGCTTCAATATGGGCAGATTTCCTTAGGTATAGAATGTCATCCAGGATTTTTGTTTTGTTTGTTTACATTGGATTCCTTGCTATTCCTATTTTTATATTCCCAAATTTCTTTTTTTCTTTATTGTTAAAGTAAAGTACAGAAGTGTTACAGTTTCATGTATTAGGCAGTGAGTACATTTCTTATCCAACTTGATACCTCCTCCCTCATTTTTCTCCCTCCTCCGCCTCCCCTTTTCCCTCTCCTACCCATGAGTTGTACAGTGGGTTTACACCAAATTGTAAGTATTGCTTTTGGAATCATTTGTCTTTTTATCCTCTGCCTCTCGATGTTGGTATTCCCTTTCCCTTCCCTAGTTTTAATACAGGTATATACATTATCCAGGGTACTAAGAACAGATACAGTGGTAGCAGGGGTAAAACCACAGGAAAGGAATATGAGAGAAAAAAAAGAAATGAAAGGGTACAGTTTCACATGGCATGTTAAAAATAATTACAACAATGATATACCATTTGTTTCCTTCCATAACGTGGAGTTCATTTTGCTTAGTATCATCTTATGTGTTCATACGGGCATACCTATTGGGCTCTTGTGATCTTCTGCTATGACTAAATTAAGCACTAAGCACATACTAATTATTCCCTATGAGGAAACCCATAGAGTGCATGTCACTTAGCATAATTTTTTCCAAGTTCTTCCATTTCGTTATGAATGAGGCAGTGTCATTCTTTCTGACAGAGGCATAGAATTACACTGTGTATATGTACCACATATTTCTGATCCACTCATCTACTAAGGTGCATCTGGGTTGGTTCCATAGTTTAGCAGTGACAAATTGTGCTACAATGAACATAGTTGTGCTGGTGGCTTTAGTGTGGTCTTGCTTGTAATCTTTTGGGTAGGTGCCCAAAAGTGGGGCTGCTGGGTTGTAGAGGAGCTCTATGTTTAGCCTTCTGAGGAACCTCCATACTGCTTTCCACAGTGGTTGTACAAGATTACATTACCACCAACAATGTAGTAGGGTTCCCTTTTGACCACATCCCCTCCAGCATTTGTTATTATTAGTTTTCCTGATAATGGACATTCTTACTGGGGTGAGGTAGAATCTCAGTGTTGTTTTGATTTGCATTTCTTTTATGGCCACTGCTGTAGAGCACTTCTTCATGTGTATCTTGGCCATTCTCATTTCCTCTTCAGAGAAGTCTCTTTTTAGGTCTTTAGGCCATTTGTTGATGGGGCTGTTGGTTTTTTGAGGATTTGTTCTGGAGAATTTAATTTTTTCAGTTCTGCATATATTTTAGATATGAGTCCTTTGTCCATTGTATGGCTGGTAAAGATCTTCTCCCAATCTGTGGGCTTTCTGTTTATCTTGCAAGCTATGTACTTTGCCGTGCAGAAGCCCTGCAGTTTGATGCAGTCCCATTTGTCCAACCTTTCTTTGATTTGTTGTGTTTCTGGGCCTTTATTAATTAAGTTTCATCCTGTGCCAAAGAACCCAAGTGTATCTACTATTCTTTCTTGTAGTGTTCTCAAGGTATCTGATTTTACCTTGAGGTCTTTGATCCCTTTGGAATTGATTTTGGTGCAGGGTGATGATATATAAGGATCTAGTTTTAGTTTTTTAAAGGTGTTGAACGAGTTCTTCCAGCACCATTTGTTGAAGAGTCTGTCTTTCTTCCATCCTATCCTTTTAGCTCCTTTATCAAAGATTAAGTAGCCATAGTTCTGCGGGTTCATTTCTAGGTCTTCAGTTCTGTTCCATTGGATCCCAGGCCTGTTCTTGTGCCAATACCAAGCTGTTTTTATTACTATAGCTTTGTAATACAGCTTGAAGTTTGGTATTGTAATTCCTCCATTACTGTTCTTTCTACTTAGGATTGTTTTGTATTCGGGGTCTTTTAATGTTCCATATGAATTTCTGGATTGCTTCCTTTATTTCATTAAAGAATGGTTTTTCGGGGGGCTGGGGATATGGCCTAGTGGCAAGAGTGCTTGCCTTGTATACATGAGGCCCTGGGTTCGATTCCCCAGCACCACATATACAGAAAACAGCCAGAAGTGGTGCTGTGGCTCAAGTGGCAGAGTGCTTAGCCTTGAGCAAGAAGAAGCCAGGGACAGTGCTCAGACCCTGAGTCCGAGGCCCAGGACTGGCCAAAAAAAAAAAAGAATGGTTTTCGGATATTGATGGGTATTGCATTGAATTTGTAGATAGCTTTTGGCAATGTTGCCATTTTGACAATGCTAATCCTCTCAATCCAGAAGCATGGGAGGTATTTCCATTTCCTTAGTTCTACCTTAATTTCCTTTTTCAGGTTTTTATAGTTCTTATCATAGAGGTCTTTCACTTTTCTGGGTAAGATTATTCCTAAGTATTTTATGTTTTCTGAGGTTATCGCAAAAGGAGTTGCTTTCCTGATTTCAGCCTCACTCTTTGTGTCATTGGCATATAGAATAGCCATTGATTTTTGAGGATTTATTTTATATCCTGCTACTTTGGTAGACTTTTGGATCAGCGCAACTAACTTGAGAGTAGAGTCTATGGGGTTCTTTAGACACAGGATCATGTCATCTGCAAAGAGAGAGAGTTTAACTTCATCTTTTCCTATTTGGATTCCATTTATGTCTACCTCTTGCCTTATTACTCTGGCTATGAATTCTAGTACTATGTTGAAGAGGAGAGGAAAGAGCAGACAGTCTTGTCTTGCTCCTGATTTTAGAGGAAATGGCGTTAACTTTTCACCGTTAAGTAAAATGCTCATTGTGGGTTTGTCATAAACAGCCTTTATTATATTTAGGAACATTCCCTGGGACCCTAGTTTCTCCAAAGCCTTTATCATTAATTGGTACTGGATTTTATCAAAGGCTTTTTCTGCATTAATGGAATATTCCAGTTGATGTGGTGGATTATGTTGATTGACTTGCATATATTGAACCAGCTTTGCATCCCTGGAATGAATCCAGTTTGATCACAGTGTATGCTTTTTTTTTTTTTTTTTTTTTTTTTTTTTTGATGACTTGTTGAAGTCGATTGGCCAGAATTTTGTTGAGAATTTTTGCATCAATGTTCATCAAGGAAATGGGTCTATAGTTCTCTTTCTTTAATTAGTCCTTGTCTGGTTTTAGGGTAAGGATTATACTGGCATCATTGAATGTGTTTGGTAGCAAACTTCCACTTTCAATTTCATTGAAGAGTTTGAGAAATATTGGTGTGGGTTCTGTTTTGAAGTCCTTATATAATTCTGCTGTGACTCCAACTGGACATGGGCTTTTCTTGGATGGGAGATCTCATATTGCAGTTTCTATTTCATTGCTGGATATGGGTCTGTTTAGTAGGTTTAAATCTTTATGGTTATGTTTGGGCATATCAATTTTTGCTAGGAGTTTGTGCATTTCTTCCAGATTTTCCAATTTATTAGCATATAGGTTTGCAAAGTATTTCCTTATTATATTTTGAATCTTGGTTGTTTCTGTGGTGATGTTTCCAGTATCGTCTCTGATTTTGTTTATTTGGGTGTGCTGTCTTCATTTTTTGGTCAGAATTGCTAGGAGTCTGTCTATTTTGTTAATTTTTTGGAAGAACCAACTGTTTGTTTTGTTGATTCTTTCTATATTTTTGTTTGTACTCTAAGTCATTTAATTCTGACTTAATTTTAATTTTTTGCTTTTGTCTGCTGGCTTGCGGTTTGGCTTGTTGCTCTTTTTCAAGGAGCTTAAGGTGATTCCCCAAATTGTTAAATTGAGATTTCTCTGGTTTGTTGATATAGGCACTCAGAGCTATAAATTTCCCTCTGATTGCTGCCTTTGCTATGTCCCAAAGGAGCTGGTAATTTGTGTACTCATCTTGATTAAATGCCATAAACATTTGAATTTCTGTTCATATTTCTTCGATGACCCACTGGTGGTTCAGCAATGTATTGTTCAATCTCCATGAGTTGTAGGATTTTCTGTGGTGTCTTTTTGTGTTGCGCTCTAACTTTATTCCATCATGGTCTGAGAGAATTCAGGGAATGATTTTTGATATTTCTGAATTTGTACAAATTTGCTTTGTGCCCTAAAAGGAGATCTATTTTGGAAAATATTCCATGTGCTTCCAAGAATGTATATTCTGGTGTTGTTAGATGGAATATTCAGTAGATGTTGGTTAAGTCTAATTTGGTCTATGCAGTTGTTTAGTTCTGAGGTTTCTTTGCTCAGTTCTTGGCGTGATGATCTGTCCAGAGGTGAGAGTGGTGTGTTAAAGTCTCTAACAATCAATGTGTTTAGATCTATGAGTGTCTTTAGAGTCAGTAATTTTGTTTGATGAAGTTGGGTGCTCCTGCATTTGTTGTGTAGATGTTCAGGATGGTTATATCCTCCTGTAGGAGAGATCCCTTTATTAGTATGTACTTATTTATGTATCTTACTGCATTTAATTTGAACTCAATATTTTTCTGATACATGAATTGCAATCTGGCCTACTTATGGGGGCCGTTTGCTTGAAAGATTCTATTCCCCTTTCACTTTTAGAAAATATTTGCTTTTGCTGGCTAGATGTGTCTCTTGAAGGCAGCAGAAAGATGAATCTTGATTTTTGATCCAACTTATGAGTCTATGTCATTTAAATGGAGAGTTAAGTCCATTAATATTGAGAGTTAGGATTGAGAAATGATTGTTTATTCCTTTCATTATATCTATCTTTTAAGGGCTGTGTCTTCTGAATTCTTGCTCTAATAACCTGGTTTTCCATTTAGGGTTCATTTCTCTGTATTGTGATCTTGATGATTTTCAATGTGTAGGACATCCTTAATGATTTTCTGTAATGCTGATTTGGTGGAGATATATTGTTTCAGTTTTTCCTTGCTGTGGAAGTCTTTTATTTAACCTTCAGCTATGAATGAGAGTTTAGCTGGGTACAGTATTTACAGTATTCTTGGTTGGTAGTTTGGTTTTTTTTTTGTGTTTTTTTTTTAGGGTGTGGCATACCTCATTCCAGGCTCTTGCTTTCATGGTCTCTGCTGAGAAATCTGGAGTAATTCTGACTTGTTTTCCTCTATATGTGATTGCTTTCTTCTCCCTAGCAGCTTTAAGGATTCTTTCCTTGGTCTCTATTGATCCTGTTTGGATTACAAGGTGTCGGTGGGATGTCCTATTCTGGTCTGGTCAGTTTGGGGTTCTAAATGCTTCTTGTATCTGGATAGGCCTACCCTGCTGGATATTTGGGAAGTACTCTGCTAGTATTCTGTTAAACATCTTGCCTATTCCATTAACTTCTTTCTCTAGATTTTCCTCAATAACTATTAGCCTTACATTGGGCTTCCTGGTTGTATCTTGGAGTTCCTGAAGCGATTTGTTTTGCTTATTGGGTTAGTTTTGTACTGTTTTCTGTTCTTTCTCCAAAAAGTCTAGGGAATCTTCAGTTCCTGAGATTCGATCCTCTGCTTCATCCACCTGTTATGTAGGCTAGCTACTTGATTTCATATCTCCCTTCCTTTTGACTGATCTTTGTTGATGGCTTCCATGTCTTTCCTATAATTTTCTCTTAGGTCCTGTATGGACTTCTTTACTTCATTAATTTGGTTCTGAGTGCTGTCTCTCAAACCTTTCAGCTGAGTAGCTATCTTTTCATAGAGCTCTTTTCTTCTGTTGGAGTTCCTTTATCATTCTATTTGTGGAAGCCATGAATTCATCTATTAATTTACAGTTGGCTTCATCACATTCCCATATTAATCCTTGGCTCACCTCCTCGTGCTCTAGATTACTTGTCTGAAGCAACTAATACTTTTCCTTTATCATTTTTAGCAGCAGAGTTTGTAGAGCATTGTGAGGACTCTCCTCTAGGTCTTTGATTGACTGCTCTGTTTCCTGCTTATTTTGAGTAGAAGATAAGATTCCCTGACTTGCCATCAAGAAAGTGTTTCTTCTGCCCATTTGGATTGAGAATGTCAATCTCCAAGCACCTGTTAGCACAGTTTAAGACCCGAAGGAGACCTTACCAAGTCCTGTTGTATAAATCCTAGAGGTTCACAACCATAGACAGGTAACTTCCCTCTCTATTTTTGTATATAAAGGCAGATTACGTATCCCCACAGAATACAATTTTAAGATAAAAATCCACCTTGAGGGCTGTATTCACTAGCACAATTATATACAGTTATAACCATGAACAAATTTCTTCATACATTCGGTTCTTTTTGGACTGATAGGATTGCTCTATGAACTCCAATGACTCACTCAGATTGAACAAGGGTACCCTCTATCTAGCCTGCCAATAACCAGAGATCAATGTAGTCTGGAGGTTTTTGAAGGAAATTTCAGAAGGTAAGTTAGGATTAGTGAAGAGAATGGAGTAAAAGTAATGGGGGGGTGATGATTTTGATTTGGTTTCAGTGAAATGGAAAGGTGGAAAAGAGTTTAATAGGAAGAAAGAACAAGATTAAAACGATACACAACAAAGTGTCAACAACAAAAAAAAAACAAAACAGCAAAGGTATGAGTCAAATAGAAGTAATTTTTGTAAATGCAAAAAGAAAAAGAAAGAAAATTAAACAA
The DNA here is from genome assembly GCF_023159225.1 of Perognathus longimembris pacificus. Taxonomy (NCBI): domain Eukaryota; kingdom Metazoa; phylum Chordata; class Mammalia; order Rodentia; family Heteromyidae; genus Perognathus; species Perognathus longimembris. The sequence goes on along the minus strand of NC_063169.1, from coordinate 32,601,957 downwards.
TTAAAAAAGAAAAAATACAAAACAACATGAACAAACAAACAAACCAAGAGAAAAGGAACCGTCCTTGTTTTGGTGGCCTCTTTCCAGCCTCCAGTTTCCTTGCGATGGTCTAAGGTCTGTTTTCCTGTAGCTTGGTTGGTTTGATTTGCTTTCAGTTTCCAGGGGGTAGGGTGCTGTGACCCTCCTCCCTGGTTAGTTAAATCCTACTGCTGTGTGTTTTACACAGCTTGCAGGTAGGAGATGGGTGCCTTCTGTACCTTGGCGATGCTGAACAGTCTCGGGAACTGTGGGTCCTCCCATCTGCTCTGGAACCATTGCTTTTAATTTCTGCACTGGCTACACTGCAGAGGCAGTGGCACCTCTGGCTGTGTTTACCTGGGGCTAAAATCACCTTGCCCTGGGGAAAGATCCTCCCACCTGGGCAGAGAGACCTTCTGGGCTGAGCTGGCTCTCACTGTTCAGTTATTCTTGCCCTTTTCAAAGATGGCCCTTTCATCCTCACTTTCCCCTGGACCCATTTATTTCCAGTCTGCTCTGGCCTAGTCTATGCCAGAGTAAAAGATGGTGCTTCACTCTGGTGGCGGGGGAAGGGTTACCTTCCAAATGCTGTTCTGTGGGCATGAGTCAGAATGTCTTTTGTGGTGTACTCATGCTTTCTCTGGAATTTCAGCCCAACTATGATCAGCCTGTGATCTGTATCTGTCTGCCACCCCTCTAGAGGATTTCTTCCTAGTCACAGTTGTGTACTCTGAGTGGCGTGCCGGGCACTCCTAGGGAGTGGAAGTAGGGAAACTGCCTGGAGCTCAAATCTGTTTTCTCAAGCCAGTTGTCTCAATTTTTCCTTTCTGGCCAGAATCTCTATACAATTATAACTAACTTGGGCTGTCTTTCTAAGAGTCAAAGTTTCTCTGGAGTAGTAAAACTGGGTTCTTGGAGGGAGCTTAAATAGGGATTTGCTGCTCCTCCACTATTTTAAAGTACGCTACTCCCCAAATTTCTTAACTATTACTATTTTGTTTGCTGAATGCATATATCCTTTAGTAGTTTTTCTCATAAAAAGATTTACATTAGGTATTCCTAAGAACCTAGAATTGATTAATGGTTTCAATTAATGGTTTGAATTCATTGTTACTTTGTTCAGAACATTGAAATATGGATCATCTATAGTCTAGAATTCATTACTGATAACAATGTAAAGGTTTGCAAAGGCATTTACATTACTTTTTGTACATTATCTAGTTTGCTTTTAATGTATTTGGGTTTTTATTGTTTGGGTAGTTTTTGTTTTTGTTTTAGTAGCACTCCTTGGGCTAGAAATCATGGCTTCCTCAGGCATTTTGCTTTTAAAAAAAGTTTTTAATAAAGGGTCCCAAACTTTTTCTTGGCTGACCTCAGATCTCACTCCTTCTGCATGTGCTTCTCAACAAGCTGGGATTACAAATGTGTGCCACAATAGCTTGTTGTTTAGATGATATCAGGTTAATTTTTGCCTAGGCTGGTCTACAACCATAATCTTCTTTCTTGGCCACTTAAACAGCTGGAATTACAGGTGTACAACACCACACCTGCTCATGACCCATTTTACTCTTTAAGTCCCAAAAGTTTAAAAAATTCATATATTTCTGAATTATGACATCTGTACTTAGATCCTCTACTGGGTTATAAAACCTTATGGTTGAGTTTCATAATTATCTCTTTCTGGACCCAAAGGAGCTCAAAAGCCTTCCACTAGCTTCTCTTTTAATGTTTCAGATTCTATTATATTTCGTCACTTTGAGGCATACTTGAAATTAGAAGTCCAGTGTCCAGTCTATTTCATCCAACTATCTCAGTCTAAATACATCAATGCAGAGGGTTCTGGTATCCAGGACTTTTTCTGTATGTTTAACTTGGTTTATAATGCTTGAATTTGTTTTTAATATTTCAAAAATACTTTCAACAGAACATCTTTGTGTCTGGACAACAAAACTGTGCTGGGGATAAGGATTGGGCTTTGTAGATACACTAAACTTGCCTGAGATATGCAGCATTTTGTTCTGTTTAGTATAAAGCATTGAAGTTTTGAACTAGCTCTTACTTGTAGAATCAATGTCATTATCTTCGGTAGTGTGTTCTTCATATCTTAAAGTTCTTGGTATTTGTTCATACTTAAGACTGAGCCTGAGTGATGGTGGCTCATGCATGTAATCTTAGCTACTCAGAAGACTGAGATCTGAGAGCGGTATTTTTTATTGTTGTTTGTGGTGGTGATTATGGGGCTTGACTGCTGGGTCTGGGTGCTGTCACTGAGCTCTTCAGCTCAAGGGCTAGTGCTCTACTACTTTGAGCAACAGTGCCATTTCTGAGGATTGTGATTTAAAGGCATCTTGGACAAGAAAGTCCATGAGAATCCTATCTCCAATTAACCATGAAAGCTGGAAGTGGATCTGTGGCTCAAGTGGAAGAGCTCAGGGATAGCGTGTGCGCACACACACACACACACACACACACACACACACACACACACAGTGGATTTTTGTGTAGAGTGTAAGAGTTTGTCTGTACATTACTTTTTTAGCCAGAAAGCTCTAATGAACATTAGGTCTATCTTGAATCATTTTACTTTTTTAGCCAGAAAGCTCTAATGAACATTAGGTCTATCTTGAATCATTTGTGAATGCAGGCTGTCTGTGTAGCTGGTGTTCTTTACTGTAGGCTAATAAATTGCAGAGTACAATGTCATTTGTAAGTGTGGGGTTTCCAAGTTTGAGACACATCAACTGTAGCATATCAATTTTTCCACTGAATTTCTTCTTGATAGTTTACCTAGGATTTAAATACTGGTCCCTCGCAGTGTGTACAAGAGTAAAGAGGGGAAGGGATGATTAAAAAAAAAAAGTACAAGAACGTGAGTTGTAGCTTTTGTATTGACAAATCTGAAGCTCCCATGAGCATGTTCAGCTTCACAAAATATACTGGGGCCTGAGAGATGTGTTATGACAGATGACTTTCCCCTCTACCACCAGACTCTCTTGCCTACTTAGCAAAGGCTTCTGTCTAAAGCAAACTACTCTCCCCTTTCTAACTTCTATAAACATCTTACCTCATATTCACCTCCTTTTCTCTTTATTTTTATTAGTATTTTGAGGGAGCTTATAGGATAAGGAAAACAAATATTCAGACTTGTCACCCATCGGAGAAGGACAAAATACCAAGTTTTGTTATTGTTATTATTTGTGCCAGTACTGGGGCTTGAATTCAGAGCCTGGGCACTCTCCTTTAATTTTTTGATTGAGGCTGGCAATCATATCTCCACTTTTGGTTCTTTGCTGGATAATTGGAGAAGAGATTCTCATGAAGATCCCTTTCAGAGCTGGCTTTGAACCATGACCCTTAGATTTCAGCTTCCTGAGTAGGTAGGTGTGAGTCACCAGTTGTGAGCCTGGCTAGGTTTAATTATTTTTAATGTTATAATTTTTTAAATGTATGTAGAAACCCTTATCAAAGAGCTTGGTTTTATCATGGGACAATTTTTCTCTCTATAAAGCTCTCAAAGTCTTGTTGAATACTAATTGAGGCATTTTCACTTCATGATGTTCAATCTCTCTCTTGTGTTTATATGTATTTATATATGACTATATATAAATAGATGATAGATGACAGATAATAGATAATATATATGTATTTAATCATTTTACCTCTAGGACATAGAACAGCATATTTGAAATGCAGTCACTTTTTATATATGTTTTTACTAGTATAAATTAATTGTACTAAGGAATTTCACTGTGATATTTACATAGATGCATGATATATTTGTTAAACAAATTAACAAATAAGTGGTGGACCAAAATTTTGAATTCCACATGCTCATAAGGGTATAAGAAAAACCAATAGGATTCAAAGGATATAAATGCATTGAAAATGAAATAAACATCATCTGATCAGAATTTTAAATACTGTGAACATATGACCTCAATTTTTATATTTCAATAAATAGACCTCACTACATGTAAAATATCTTATTGAACAGACTATGTTGTTTTCGGATGTCAGTTTAACTGATTGCCTTTTGTGTTAGGTTGCTGAATATAAAGCAAAGTTTTATACTATATTAAATATAACAGAGAAATACTTTTATGGGGCGGGGAGGGAGGATTCTTGGAGACCAGCTGGTACCAGGGCTTGAAATTACAAGCCTGGCTCTTACTCAGGTTGCTGTTTATATGTGGCATTCTACCATATTAGCCACATCACCAGTGTGGCTTTTTTCTTTTTACTAGATTCATTTTATTTTGGAAATTGTGTCTTGCAACACTTTCTGCCTGGGCTGGCTTCAAACTATAACTCTTCAGGTCTCAGAGTCCTGAGCAACTAAGATAACAGGCATGAGCCACCAACACCCAGCTGAACAAAGCAACCAAGCCCTAAGTGTCCCTTAGAGTCCCTTATTAAATTCTATTTTATTTTATAATTCTTTTGGCAGTGCTAGGGATTGAACCCAGGATTGGGCATGCTAGGCAAGCATTCTACTACTGAGTCATATCTCCAGCCCTTAGCCTTTCATTTAAGAGAGAACTTGTACATCATACTCACTCCTTTCTCTTTTTCTCTCTTTCTCTCTTTTTTTCTCTCTTTTCTCTCACAGTCTCTCATTTTCTTTCTTTCCTTTTTTCTTTCTTATGCCATCATATTTTTTCTACTTAAGGGTGGCACTAGCCCACTTGCACCAAAGCTCCATCATGAGCTTTTCGGTGGTTAATTAGAGATAAAGAGCTCCATGAACTTTGCTGCCTGGGCTGGCTTCAAAACTATGATCCTCAGATCTCAGTATCTTGAGTGGTTAGCACTACAGGTGTGAGCCACTGGCGCTCGACACAATATCACATTTTATGGTTCATTTCTCCCAATAGAACTCTAAGAAGGAAAATGCCTACCACTATCAAAGTAAGGACTTTGCTCTTTTTAAACCTGAATGATGAACAGTAAAATCATAATATGCTTCAAAAGAAGAACAAAATTTAGCCAGGAGCTAGTGGCTGATGTCTGTAGTACTAGCTACTGAGGAAGCTGAGAACTGAGAATCATGGTTCAAAGCCAGCCTTGGCTGGTTGGAGATGAGATTCATCTCTTATCTCCAATTTGCCACCAAAAGTCTGAAAGTGGAGCTGTGGCACAAGCCGTAGAGTGTTAGCTTTGAGCAAAAATGCTCAGGGACAGTGCCCAGGCCCTGAGTTCAAGCCCGAGGACTGGGGGGGTGAGGGGGAAGAGAAGGAAGAAGAGGATGTAGAGGAGGATAATTTTAATATGAGATTAAAATCCTTTCTTAGACCATCATTATCTGATAGAATTTTAATGCTGATCCCTTTTGAATCCTTGAAATGTGGCCACTATGACTGAAGAACTGAGTTTTATGGTGATTTCATTTTAAGTTACTTAATCTTTAAACAACTATTACATTGCACAGTGCAAATTTAGACAGAAAAATGGTTATCTCATCTCACTGTCCAAAAGTCTTTTGGAATGTGAATGTCATAATTCAGTTTCTCCCAAACATAACATTAAATACTTCATATGAAAGAATTGTATGAAGTAATTTCACAAATTAAAAAGGATTAATGTGAAATTCAAAAACTGCTACTTTTTGTGCTAGTAATATGTACAAGTGAATATGGGAGGGGAGAATTAGAGAGTGTAAAAAAAAAAAAGAAAAACTATGTAGGTACAGATGTTGCTTTCTAGAAAAGTATTTTCCCACAAAACTAAATCAACTTCGAAACAGTTTACAAGCATAAGAGTACATACTAAATTTCTCAGAAACATGGGAACCAAGAACAGTAAGAAACCCTCCTAAACAGCTTATGGCTATGTTTAAAAATGCAGATGAATATGCAAATAGAGATCAAATCTGCCAAAGTCAGTGTCCTATTAGTTAGCAATCATTCCAAGTGACCTTTCACTCTGGCTCACATACAATTTTAACAGCAGAACACCTAAACCTTGAAGCCGGGTACACAAGGCTTGTAACCCTGACACAGGAAGCACAACTGGGCTTCCTTGCTCCCTCTGCGGGTGCTCAACCACTTGAGGCACACCTCTAGCCTTGCTTTTGGGCGGTTATTGAAGAAAATGGACTTTTCTGCTACATCTGGCTTCCAAACTTGATCCTACAAGACCGGGGTCTCCTGAGCAGCTAGTATTACAGGCCTGAGTTGCCAGGTCCAGAACACATGCGGACGGATGCACGCGCACGCACACACACACACACACACACACATACACACACACACCCCTTCTAGGCGTCTCCAGAGCAGCTAAGATTACAGGTGTGGCACATACGGCGCGCGCGCGCGCGCGCGCGCACACACACACACACACACACACACACACATACACACACACGCGCGCGCGCACGGCCACCCTAGCCATGGGTCCCTGGCCAGGCCCGGCCAGGAGGTGCGCAGCCCAGTGCAGCCCGGCTCCCCGCGCAGCCCGCCCTCACCTTTCTCGCTCACGCTCTCACTCTCCAGCTCCACGTCCTCGCAGCTCGTGTACTCAGGGGTGGACACGCCCTCCTCCTCCGAGCTGCTCACCGACATCTGCCGCTTCTTGCCGCCCCTCCGGGACCTGTGCGGCTTGGGCGGCGAGGGGCGCACTGACTCGGACTGGTCGGAGCTCAGCGAGTCGTTCCGCAGCATGCTCTCCACCTTCTCCCGCTTGGCTTTGCGGATGAGGACGGCAGAGCCGGGGTCCAGGCGGTTCTGCTTCCTGAGGTGCTCCGGGGCGGGGGCCTCCGGGGCTTCTGCGGGGCCTGGCCCGTGCCTGGGCGCCGCCGTCCTCTCAGGTGCATAGGCACACGGCGAGTCCGGGCCCGGCGCTCGCGGGCCGGCCTGGCTCTCGGGCGCCGCGGGCCCGGCTTCTGTGTGCGGGAGCGCCACGTCGCTGTGGCGCCGCTCGTGCCGGGCACGGGACACCCGGGCGTGCATGCGCATCTGCTGCTCCTCGGGCAGGGGCTTCACCGGGTACCGCGCCAGGTTTGGGTCGCTGCGGTACCGGGTCTGGAACTCCTCCTCCTTCCTCTGCTTCTCCGCCGCCGCCGCCTGGCCCGCCTCGCGCTTGTCCCTCACGTCGGGGTATTCCTGGGATCTCCCCTTCTCCAGCCGGCGGCCTTCTTGCCTTTCCTTCCGCTCCCGATCTTCCGTGAAGCCTTCACCGGACTGCGCGGCGGTCTTTGGCCCGCGTTTGCGATCGGCTTTCGGGGCAGCTTTGCCATTCTGCTCCGAGACCCCCGCGGCCTTCTTCCTGCAACTGCGAGGAATCACAGGGAGAGCCATTTGTCAGTTGAGAAGGTCACCTGCCCATTACACCTCCAAAGCATTTCACAGAATGAATTAGCATGTGAGGTCTAATTAAAACTTGAGAGAGCCAGGACCCTAGCCACTCCAGAGGCTGAAGGGTAGAAGTGTGAAGCCAGCCCAGACAGAAAAGTCCAGAAGTTTACCTCCAATTAACCAGCAAAAGGTAGGAAATTGAACCGGGGCTGAAGCTGGGAAGCATCAAACTTTAGCAAAAACAAAACAACAACAAAAGCCAAGAGTGTGAGGCCCCGAGTTCAAGCCCAATGCGAGCAATAAACAAACAAATAAATAAATGAGACAAAAGGCCACATAACTTGTATAACCAGTTAGCTATTTTGAAATATGCTCCCACTTTGTATCAAGGACTTAAAATCTTGTTTATATGCTCAAATATTAGATCAATAAGCTAATTGGGAAACCAGTCAAGTAGATGGATTTTTAATGTCGTTTTCTGTTTGTAATTCAAGAACTTGTTGCACGTAAAATGATATAGACCATAGTCATATCTAGAAGCCAAAGATAACCTGAATCTGTTAAAAACCAGATAGATGCTATATGTCTATGGACTATATATTTTTTCTCTATATGTGGAAACAATAATATATTGTCTGTATATACACAACCTTGTCTATATATACAATATATAAATGGCAATATTTTTCTTTTAACTTTTAGGGAAATTCATATACAAGTGTGCACTGCACTTCAGTTATCAATGTAATAGCATTTCATTAATAGTGGAATAAATTCTGACTTGATTATGTGTTCCCAAACATTTTATAAGTTTTCTAAGAAGCATTAGCTGAACCGTAGCTTCTGATTTAACTTCCTTGGATAAAATTAATAGAAATATTTTTTTCCACTGCTGAATATCAAACCCAGAGCCTCCTGCATTCTAGACAAGAGCTCTACCACTGAGCCATGCTCACAGCTTAGAAATTCTGCCATTTTTGAAGATGGTACTCATTCTTCTTCCTGCACTCCCACTTACTTGCGAATAGGGTCTAAAAAAAGAAAACAGTTGTCTTTCTCCTTTCTCCCCCTCAGTTGTGGAAAACACAGATGAAGATAAAATAAAGGATATATATCCGCAGTCTGAATTTTGTAAACATATCAGGCAGTGAAACCTTTTCATCTCTGTTCTACACTGGAATGTACCCCATTTGGGGAAGTTACATCGATTTTTCCGGAAGTCTTGGCCAACCATTGTGGACACTTGCATGTACTACTGTACTGTTTGAACGAGAGCAAGCTCAGGCTTGTGTTGTGAATTCTGAGGTCCTTAAAGATTGCTTTTGAAAGGCAGTATCATAATTTTAATTTCCCAAAGAGGATACCATGAATAAAACTTGAGAAAACAGCATAAAAAACACTGAGAGAGGGTAATTTTTGTTGTAGTTGCTAAGATACAATGTTGGATGGATGGGAGGAGAGGCAGCTACTGTACTGGTAGAGAGAAGCAATATAATAATGGGCCAGGAAAACAAAACAGCAGTATGGTCAGTGTTGCTTGAGACATTTAGGTCCCCCTGGCTCTTTGAAATGAAAGGGATGTGGATCTAAAGGGGAATTTGAAGGGAAGGATGAGGTTTTACTGTGCAAGTGGTTTAGCATAATGAGACATTATAAAATGCAGCTCTCACAAGACTGAGGTAGCTGTCCACACAGATCATAGCTCACTTTACACACATTGTATAGAATTGTGTACAAACATTCTTGTAGCTCAGAAAGGCACTATTGCTCTTACAGAAATTTATATTGAATCAAACAACTTACTACTCTTGAAATGTTGATAAATAATTCTTGATTACCTTACAAAGTTCATGATAGCATTAAAGAAAAACACCATCTCTGAAGATATTTTATGAAAGGCAACAGTATTTTACAATTGGAAGCTGTTCATCTATCTCTGTTTCTTTATTCCACTAATTATGCTTTTTCTCATTTCTTCTGTTAATTTTTTTGTTTCCACTAGCTCCCGATCAATATACCAACTCTGATCAGGAAATCATCCAGAGCCAGGTGCCAATGGATCACACCTGTAATCCTAGCTGCTCAAGAGACTGAGGTCTTAGAATCATAGTTCAAAGTCAGCCCAGGCAGAAAAGTCTATGTCTCATCTCCAATTAACCAGAACAAAAGCAGGAGGTAAGGGTATGGCTCAAGTTGTAGAGGACCAGCTTGATGAAATAAGCCAAGTTAAAACAAAGTCACTGACCTCAAGCCCAGGAAAAAGATTAAGCCAGGTTCTGTTCACTGACACTTATAATCCTAGGCTACTCAGGAGACTGAGATCTGAAGATCATGGTTCTAAGCAGGTCAGGCTGGAAAGTCCATGAGACTCTTTGTCTTTAATTAACCACACTGAAAGTGTAGCTATGACTCAAGTGGTAGAGCATTACCCTTGAGCAAAGTGTTCAGGGACAGCAACTAGGCCCTAAGTTCAAGCCCCAGGACCAACATATATAAAATTGTTAAAGAACTATTCAATAATGAAAAACAAATAGCCCATCATCTTTTCCATCCTGCAACAGCAGCCTGTCTTCTCCTGTTCTTATACTCCTTGTTCTCCATTCATTAACTGTTTACATCATCAATAGATATGCTTGCTTCTATCAATATTCAAATTCCATCTAAAAATCTAAACAAAACGTCTCAGTCCTCATTCTTGAAATCCATGTCATTTTCTACCATATGTCTAAACGGTATAATTTTCACTTTAACAACTTGACAGTTCCTGATCTTTTCTTTACTTGAAAATCTTATATTTTGACACTGTACTTTTATTTTCCTTTTCAATGTGGGTGTCCTGGTACTGGGGCTTGAACTCAGGGCCTTTTGCTTTCACTTGGCTTTTTTTCTCTACTTCCAGCCTTTTTCTGGTTAATTAAAGATAATTCTTATGGACTTTTCTGACCAGGCTGAAAAATGTGAACCTCAAGTCTCAGCCTCCTGAGAAGAGAGGATTACAGATATGAGATATGAGCCACCGGGGCCTAGCCTGGGATTTATTATTTATTTTTGATTTTTTTTTTGTTTTCCAAATATTAGTTGATCACCAAAGCTACTCCTCCATACTAAGGAATTCATGGTGTCCTTTCTATCTTCTCTCCAAATAGTTAAAGTCCTATCTTCATGGAATCCCCTCTTTGACTCTGTTTATCTTTCCTACAAATCCTAGATATCTTACAAAGCATAATTGAGAAGTTACTTCATTTTTTTCCTAATAGTTTTGATAAATCAACATCCTGGTTAATTGATTTGCATCTGTCTTCTGGAGGATGTTATGTGCTCTCTCCCTGAATGTCTGCCAGAAAAAGGGGCATGTCCTGATCACCTGTGTAACCTCTGCCTTCAGGCACAGAGTTGACTCATAGTGAACATGTGATGAATACTGGCCACAGCTGTGTGCCAGCCTGGACATATACGTTCTCTTTTAATACTTGATCTAATCATTTAAATTGATTATTAGTACCTGTTGGGGCCAGGACTGGAACCCTGGCCTCTTTAACTTCCAGGTCCTTGAATTTATTGTATGAGCTTTGTTTGAAAAGAAAACTAGAACCTTTCCTTGGGGCCCTGTTTCCTACCCAGTAGAACAAAAAGTAAGAGTTATACAGAATAGCCAAGTACCATGACTCAATCCTGTAATCCTGACTGCTTTGGGAGGCAGAAATCGAACAATCATAGTTCAAGGCCAGTTCTAGCAAAAAGAATTTTGCAAGACTCCATCTCAGCCAAATAGCACCTGCTTGTTATCCCAGCTACTGGGGAAACAAGTAGAAAATCCCAATGCAGGCTAGCCTTGGAATAAAAGGAGCCTCTACCTCAAAAATAGTCAATGCAAAAGGGCACTGGAGGTATGATTCAAGTGACAGAGCCTAGAAAATGCCAGGCTCTAAATTCAATCCCTAGCACAGAAAAAGAAGTTACACAGACAGAAATCGAGAATGTAATCCAGATCCCAACAGTGATTTCTCCTTTACATCAAGCCACAGAATCATAGGGGTTATGCCGTCCTTGTTAATGCTATTTCCTAATGGACACAGCTGCAAATGTAGCCTTGAATATATTTTTGAGCAAATGAATCAAACGATTTTTGAGCAAATAAATCAAATGATTGAAATAACTAATTATATTATCTCTTTCTTTCTGGTATGCCTAGGATAAAATTTATGGCATTTAACACCATGAACTCAACTACCCTCCCCATTCTTTCTCTACTTCTTGTATTCTAGCCAGTGGGCATTCTTTTGTGTGTGTATGTGTGTGTGTACATACATGTGCACATGCACACCAGAAATGAAGCTTGAACTCAGGGCCTAAGTGTTGTGTCCTGGCTTTTCCCATTCAAGGCTTGCAGTCTACCACTTGAGCTATACACTTGCACTTCTGACTTTTTGGTAGTTATTTGGAGATGCCTAGCATGTCACATTTCCTATTGGGATGGGCTTCAAAGGCTGATCCTCAGATTTCAGCCTCCTAAATAGCTACTAGAATTACAGGTTTGAGCCATGAGGGTCCATCCAATGGTACTATCCACTGAGTATTATTTAGAAAAAACTCACACTAAAGTTGACCACATGCCTGTGCTGACACCTGTGGTTTCATCTTGCCTTTCTCCTGGTCAATTCCTAGTTACTTTTCAGAGCTCAGCATAACAGAAATGTACATAAAGAAAGCTTTCTCTGAAATACCCAAACACTTTTCAGTAGGTCAAGTTCCCCCATCATATATGCTCATAGAACACTTACTTAGAGTACAATTTATCTTAAATGTACAATAGTATTCATTATTGGAAGTTAGTAGTTTAATCAAGTGACCTAGCATGTTTTGCATCAGTTCAGGATATGACAAAAAGGCTTTCCACCAAGGTCTTCTCTGTTAAGGACACTTTATAGAGAGAAGAAACACATTAGGCCACTTGCTTCTGTGTGGCACTGTGTGGCACTGAGAATCCCCAGCTTCACTTACTCTTCCTAAAAGAAGTAAAATTCTGGGAAATGGATTTCTCTCCCCAAGCAGAAGCCTGCATGTTGTTTTCAGGATTGATGGATGATTACCTCTCTCTGGGAGGTTCACTTCTAGACCTAGATGAAGCCTGCTTCTGTTCGGGCCCCAGTGCTTGCTGTGCAGAATCTGCCCCTTTGCTTCTGTCTCGTGGTGCGCTGGGGGGCGCAGTGTCTTGTGAGGAGATGGCCACCGTACTCAGGGGTGTCTGCGACCTGGACCGCTCTTGCAGTCGTGGTTTCTTTTCTCTGGGTACCTCTGATCCAGCACCCGTGGCTGTGTCACTCAGGGTTCCGTCCTGACTTGGGTGCTGAGGACCGCTTCCAAAGAACCACGCCCCAGATTTGGTTAAGATTTCTTGTTGCTTTCGACATAAGTTGCATACCCACATAACCTATTGGAAGAAAAGAGAACAATGTAATATTTCTACAGTAATTTAGACATCATTTATTTCCAGTATATCGTAAAGAAGCAAATGTCTTCCTCTAAATATTTAGTCTGAAAAAACTCCTTTTGGAAATGGTTCTTGTGTAGGTCAGTGCACATGCCTGGTGTGATCTGGAACCCATCCTGAAAGCAAGATGTCTCAGGGCATGCAGAGTCGAAGATTTTTTTCTCACTATTTTTAATAATTCTGAGACTCCACTTGCCTGATATCTGCCATATTTAGTATAATGGACTCTGAAGTTTCATTAGAAACTCCTAAGTAGTAAAATTCCTAAGTGAGGTAGACAATTGATTAGAAAACTACTATGACAAGCCTTAGGATTCATATTTATGTGAACCTACTTCAGCATCTCAATGGATTTAAAAGATTTCTGTCTTGGAGCTGGAAATGGCCTAGTGGTAGAGTGCTTGCCTAGCATGCATGAAGCCCTGGGTTGGATTCCTCAGTACCACATAAACAGAAAAAGCCATAAGTGGTGCTCTGCTCAAGTGGTAGAGTGGTAACCTTGCGCAAAAAGAATCCAAGGACAGTGCTCAGGGCCCGAATTCAAGCTCCAGAATATGGCCAAAAAGAAAAAAAAAGGGAGGAGGAGGAGGAGGAGGAGGAGGAGGAGGAGGAGGAGGAGGAGGAGGAGGAGGAGGAGGAGGAGGAGGAGGAGGAGGAGGAGGAGGAGGAGGAGGAGGAGGAGGAGGAGGAGGAGGAGGAGGAGGAGGAGGAGGAGGAGGAGGAGGAGGAGGAGGAGGAGGAGGAGGAGGAGGAGGAGGAGGAGGAGGAGGAGGAGGAGGAGGAGGAGGAGGAGGAGGAGGAGGAGGAGGAGGAGGAGGAGGAGAGGAGGAGGAGGAGGAGGAGGAGGAGGAGGAGGAGGAGGAGGAGGAGGAGGAGGAGGAGGAGGAGGAGGAGGAGGAGGAGGAGGAGGAGGAGGAGGAGGACTGTCTTTCTTGAAACCATTCATTAGTAAAGCCAATTGCGAACATAATTCATATGGACCACGCAGAGAGGCATAAAAGAGAAAGCCATGCTATATGTTTTCTCTAGCTTCTTCACAATAAACTAACCTCAAGCTTTTTTCTAATGCTATAGGAAGTAACAATCCATGCAGAAAACTATAAAAGCAATATGTCTGAGGTTGGATTTTATTCATACACGAACACTGTAATGTAATACTTCCCCAGTAGAGCTACTGTGAAATTGCATCAACACTATCTTCTCTGCTCTTGATGATGTTTACAATGAGTACAAAACTGAGGACAATAATCTTCATAAAACTAATGATGACCAGAGTAAAGAGTAGTAGTTTCCAAGCCCCTCTTGAGGCATGCTTTCAACTATAATAATAACTACAAAGAAAAATCCATTTCATGAGCATATCACCAAAATAAAGAGCGTGTATTATGCAGCTTCAATTTAAAATATTAGTCAAATCTAAATTTTACACCACGTACATACCACTTCTTTGATTTGATAAGTAAAGTCTCTCAGAAACTCTGAGAGCATAAAGGATGACACTTAAAGAAAGAGTACTTCAAGATTAGGATTTTGTAATTAGTGACATCAAATGTCTTCTGCCCAGAATCTAGGATTAAGGCTGTGGATGTTTTATGTTTTCCTTTGATTCTTTTGTTGCTTTGTTAGCTAACAGGAAAATTCAAAATTTGAAAGTCATAAGATGATTTGAAATAACATGGTTCAATAAGATTGATGTGAAAGTTTTACTATTTTATGTGAACTAAACATTAAATCTGATTTTTCTTAAACTCGCAACAAGAAAACTTAATTATCAAAAATAGATCCTTTTTTACAAAAAGAAAAATGGTGGCAACGTTTGTGATTACTGCAGTTTTGAAAATGAGATTAAGCTAAACACAAGTAATAGTCTTCATTAAATATCTAAGTAATTTCTATAAAATTATTATCACAATCTTATTTGTGGCCTCATATATTGCATGATATAACGGAGATAGTGAAAAGTAATCACTAGATTGGGGAGGTTTTCCAGTCTTTAATGTATACAGAAATCCTATAAGATCCATAGAAGGAAACAAAAACTAAATTACCAATTAAAGTTAGTATTTATAATTCATTTCACTTACAATATACTCAGATGGTTAAACTTACTGGATAAGTGAAATAAAATCGACATTTTACACAATGGTTTTAAATTAAAATTTAATTTAAGTCTGTGTGCTTCATTAGTCTGTATTACTTTTGAAAGTTTTTGCAAAAATTTATTTTATTATAGTATGTTAAAACAGGGAAAAAGAGAAAGTGTTATGGACAAGTCAGAGTCTTTAAATCTATTGTAAACATTCATTTCTTTAAAAATACTATTGAATTCATATTTTCCAAATCATGTTTCAAGGTGTGTCACAATTTAAAATCTTTATCTTATGATTAACTATAGAGTGAAACTATCCATCAACATAAAAATAACATTTACTATAGAAATGCTGGTACTTAGGTTTTTAATAAATTACTACTGCTCCATCTGTTTTAAATTATGTATGAACTATTCACATCAGGAAATTTAAAAATTAAAACAGAAATTATTAAGCTGAGTAACACAGAGTCTCACACTCACACTCCTGGCATTTTAGGAGGCTGAAATCTGAGGATCTTGGTTAGAAGCCAGCCCAGGAAGAAAAGTCCTTGACACTCTGGTAGCAATAGTCTTGAGCAAAAATACTCAGGCACAGTTCCAGGTCCCTGAGTTCAATCCACAGGACACACACACACACACACACACACACTCTCACAAAGTACTTACATTAGTTATAAAATACGAGGATATATATATATATATAAGCTCTCAATAGAATATTGTCATAACTTTTGATATAGTTCATATCAAATATGCTGGCCATATACAAAAGTATCCCAAGTACTTGGAAGGTTATTCATGTTTAGGATTTCTTTCAGTTTGGTACTAAGTATTCTACTTATTTGGGCTATGAATAAACAAAAAGAAGGGAGGGAAGAAATTCTGAGCAAATATAATTTTAAAAGATAAGACAGCCTGGACTCTGTGCTCATACCTGAAATCTTAGTTACTCGGGTGGCTGAAATCTAGGGATCATAGTTTGAAATGAGCTTGAACAGATAAATTCAAGATCTTTTATATCCAATATCCAATCCACCAGCAAAAAACAGGACATGGAGATGTAGCACGAGCAGCAGAGCACCATCATTTGGTGAAAAAGCCAAGTGAAACCAAGACCCTGAGTTCAAGCCTCAGTATAACACAAAAATTAAAAATGAGTTTGCTATTCATGATAATCTCAGTCTCTCTCTCTTTCTGTGTCTATCTCTCTATTTCTCTCTGTCTGTGTCTCTGTGTCTGTCTGTCTGTCTGTCTGTCTGTCTCTCTCTCTCTCTCTCTCTCTCTCTCTCTCTCTCTCTCTCTTTCTCTCCACTTTTGGAGACTACACCATTCATGATTATATGCTGATTAAGTAGCCTGGGATGTGTTCCAAAGTAATCTAAACTGAAGAAGTTCTGGGCAATAAGTTACCTTAACAATTCACAGATGTTAACCAAACAGAAAACACAAACCCAAATGAAAGGCTGGTGTGATGTAACTGCATAGCATATATCAGAAAAATAAGGAACAACAGAACATTTTAGTTTTATTTTATGCTTTAATGGCATGCTAAATGTCTTCCCCATTTAATGAATCATTAAGGAATATGTGCGGCCATTTTGTAAAACCTGCATCAACTTTTATCTAGAGTCATAAAAATTATAAGAGTTCTGCATTTATAAGGAGATTCCACAGACAAAATGAGTTTAGTAGGAAAAATATAATATTCAGAATAAGAAATACTTTATACTTGCCTTTGTGCCAAATGGTTATATACACAGATAATATATATATATATATATATATATATATATATATATATATATATATATATGCCTTAGATACACTTGACGTATTAGCAAGATCATTCATCCCAAAATGCTCAAGCATCTTGCTTTGAAGAATCTAATTCAAGTGTTTAGTATTATAAAGAATATAAGCATGCTCATTTTAAAAATTAAAAAGATATTATATTGTGTATATTATCTTACATATACTATATATACAATATAATAATATATGTTATAAGATATATAACATATATAAATATGTACATTGTATTGTATATAGATAGGTAACTAGATAGATTGTGTGTGTGTGTGTGTGTGTGTGTGTGTGTGTGTGTGTGTGTGCTGGTACTGAGTCTTAAATTCAGGGCCTTGCATTCCTGATTATCTTTTTCACTTAAGGCCAGCACTCTACTATCTGAGCCACAGCTCTGTTTCCAAACTTTTTGCTTGTTAATTGGAGATAGGCATCTCAGGGTCCTTCATTACTGGGCTGACATTGAACAGCCATCCTCAGATCTCAGATCTTGAATGGCTAGGATTATAGGTATAAGCCACCAGCATCTTCTCTGTATTTCATTCTACAGTTTATAGATACTTTTTAAAGATGAGTTTAATTTCCTACTGTAATTTTAAGTTAGTACTGTACCATTTTGATAAATATGAACAGAAAGACTGGATGAAGTCAATCTCAAAGTTGCTGTATTTTCTGAATATTTTTGTGCACTTTCATTTCCTTTCCTATTCAGGGAAGCAGAACTTGTTTCCAAGGGAAATTAGAAATAAAATTGTCAAGGTCACGTTTACTTCTTGGCAAAAGCAAAAAAGGTAGCAGAAAATAGTTGATAACACAATGGATGAAGAGATTTCTTTTTCAGTGTATGCATGTGTGTGTGAGAGAGAGGGAGTGGGGAGAGGAAGGGGGGAAGGGAGGGAGAGAGGGAGAAAGAGTATGTTCCTTTACTGCGGCTTGACCTCAGTCTTGAGTGCTGTCACTGTCTTTTGCTCAAGGATAGTGCTATACTACTTGAGCCACAGGTCTACTTCTTGGCGTGTGTGTGTGTGTGTGTGTGTGTGTGTGTGTGTGTGTGTGATTAATTGAAGATAAAGGTCTAAAGGTGACCCTAAGTTCCCAGCCTCCAGAGTACCTAGGATTATAGGTATAAACCACTGGTACTTAGTGAAAATTGGAAGACTTAATAACTTCCAACTATTATATTCCCATAAATTGTTGGACTTTAAAATAACAGAGTAAGATACTATTTAAATGATGTTATATATAGTTACAGAATAGTAAGCTGGACAACAGAACAGGAACTTCGGAGAATGGGGTTACTAACTCATTCTTAGAAGCTTCTATGGCTGTAGGAAAGTACGATTTGTGAAATAAAAGGAAGTGGTGTTTTAAACCACAAGGGGAGAGAAGAGGTTAACTGAAACCTTTGCAGAGTTCAGAGAATGCCAAACTGGAAATGGCAGCTATTCTGACAAGACAGAAATGAGGAGTAGAATGAGTGGAAACTATTTACATCAAATCTACTTTTTCCTTCATTTGTTATTCTTCTGTCCTACTTTAGCTCATACACCACTTAGATAAATCTCAACATTTCTTTCCATTGACTTTTTTTGGGGGGCCAGTCCTGGGGCTTGGACTCAGGGCCTGAGCACTGTCCCTGGCTTCTTTTTTGCTCAAGGCTAGCACTCTGTCACTTGAGCCACAGCGCCACTTCTGGCTATTTTCTGTATATGTGGTGCTGGGGAATTGAACCCAGGGCCTCATGTATAAGAGGCAAGCACTCTTGCCACTAGACCATATGCCCAGCCCTCCATTGACTCTTTATGGGTGGATCCTGTCCTACTGTTTTCCTTGATTGTATAGAATCTGCTAAGTTTGAGATCTGCATTCATCTTTTGTTTTGTTTTGTTTTGCCAGTCCTGGGGCTTGGACTCACGGCCTGAGCTCTGTCCTTGGCTTCTTTTTGCTCAAGGCTAGAATTTTGCCACTTGACCCACAGTGCCACTGCACTCTTGCAACTAGGCCATATTCCCAGCTCTGGACCCTGACTATGAATAGGATTTTTCTTTTTTTTTTTTTTTTTTTTTTGCCATTCCTGGGCCTTGGACTCAGGGCCTGAGCACTGTCCCTGGCTTCTTTTTGCTCAAGGCTAGCATTCTGCCATTTGAGTCACAGCGCCACTTCTGTCCATTTTCTCTATATGAGGTGCTGGGGAATTGAACCCAGGGCTTCATATATACGAGACAAGCGCTCTTGCCACTAGGCTATATCCCCAGCCCATGAATAGGATTTTTAACCTTTGAATATTTACCATGAGAATAGTCAAAATTCCTATGCTTTCCTATCCCACTTCCTCTCTCCTCTCCAAAGCTCTTTGATTCCCTTACCTGTCAGTTTTAGCTTTATTTTTGACATGGACACATCATTTATATTAGTTGTGTAGCCAGTTATGTTATTTAATTATTATCAGTAGAGACTAAAACAATGATATTCACGTGTTAATTAAAACTGCATAACATTTTTATTTGCTTACATTTGGAGGATGACTTCTTTAAGGGTTTATTTTTGTCATTTAGTTTCGAATGGTGCTTTTCTATTGTTCAGAGACACACGTTTTCCTACCAAGTCAGTGATGTCACATAACTGATAAGTCATTAGATATTTCATGAAATTTATGAAATTCTTCACAATAAAAGTATCGTTTGGATTCTTCTGGGAATGATGTTTAGCTTCAATATGGCCAGATTTCCTTAGGTATAGAATGTCATCCAGGATTTTTGTTTTGTTTGTTTACATTGGATTCCTTGCTATTTTTATATTCCCAAATTTCTTTTTTTCTTTACAGAAGTGTTACAGTTTCATGTATTAGGCAGTGAGTACATTTCTTATCCAACTTGATACCTCCTCCGCCTCCCCTTTTCCCTCTCTTCCTCATGAGTTGTACAGTGGGTTTACACCAAATGGTTTTGTAAGAATTGCTTTTGGAATCATTTGTCTTTTTATCCTTTGTCTCTTGATTTTGCTATTCCCTTTCCCTTCCCTAGTTTTTTTTTTTTTTTTTTTTTTTTTGGCAAGTCCTGGGTCTTGGACTCAGGGCCTGAGCACTGTCCCTGGCTTCTTCTTGCTCAAGGCTAGGGCTCTGCCACTTAAGCCACAGCGCCACTTCTGGCCATTTTCTGTATATGTGGTGCTGGGGAATCGAACCCAGGGCCTCATGTGTACGAGACAAGCACTCTTGCCACTAGGCCATATCCCCAGCCCCCTCCCTTCCCTAGTTTTAATACATGTATATACATTATCCAGGGTACTAAGAACAGATACAGTGGTAGCAGGGGTAAAACCACAGGAAAGGAATATGAGAGAAAAAAAAGAAATGAAAGGGTACAGTTTCACATGGCATGTTAAAAATAATTACAACAATGATATACCATTTGTTTCCTTCCATAACGTGGAGTTCATTTTGCTTAGTATCATCTTATGTGTTCATATGGGCATACCTATTGGGCTCTTGTGATCTTCTGTTATGACTAAATTAAGCACTGAGCACATACTAATTATTCCCTATGAGGAAACCCATAGAGTCCATGTCACTTAGCATAATTTTTTCCAAGTCCTTCCATTTCCTAATGAATGAGGCAGTGTCATTCTTTCTGACAGAGGCATAGAATTACACTGTGTATATGTACCACATTTTGCTGATCCACTCATCTACTGAGGGGCATCTGGGTTGGTTCCATAGTTTAGCAGTGACAAATTGTGCTACAATGAACATAGTTGTGCTGGTGGCTTTAGTGTGGTCTTGCTTGTAATCTTTTGGGTAGGTGCCCAAAAGTGGGGCTGCTGGGTTGTAGAGGAGCTCTATGTTTAGCCTTCTGAGGAACCTCCATACTGCTTTCCACAGTGGTTGTACAAGATTACATTACCACCAACAATGTAGTAGGGTTCCCTTTTGGCCACATCCCCTCCAGCATTTGTTATTATTAGTTTTCCTGATAATGGACATTCTTACTGGGGTGAGGTAGAATCTCAGTGTTGTTTTGATTTGCATTTCTTTTATGGCCACTGCTGTAGAGCACTTCTTCATGTGTATCTTGGCCATTCTCATTTCCTCTTCAGAGAAGTCTCTTTTTAGGTCTTTAGGCCATTTGTTGAGGGGGCTGTTGGTTTTTTGAGGATTTGTTCTGGAGAATTTAATTTTTTCAGTTCTGCATATATTTTAGTTATGAGTCCTTTGTCCATTGTATGGCTGGTAAAGATCTTCTCCCAATCTGTGGGCTTTCTGTTTATCTTGCAAGCTATGTACTTTGCCATGCAGAAGCCCTGCAGTTTGATGCAGTCCCATTTGTCCAACCTTTCTTTGATTTGTTGTGTTTCTGGGCTTTTATTAAGAAAGCACTTTTGCCACTAGGCCATATTCCCAGCCCCTCATCGTTTTTCTTAGTGTCAAGAAACTCAGTAGGATCCTTCCTTTCACCCCTACAGTGCAAGGAAATGTTTAGGTTCTGGAGTTAAATTGCAGTAGTGCTCATCTCAGACCCAGAAGTATGTTCAGTTCATTCAGCCTGACTTGCATTACCCTTCCAAGATCCAGGGCCATTCTCTATACATGAGGGATAATAGACCCTCCTATCTCAATGAGCTGTTTTGAGTCATAAATGTGATAATCTATCTAAATTATATAGCACTATGCCTGAAATTTAGAAATGCTTATTTATCTACTAATGATATAATGACTTATTATTAAAATGTCATCATCATTATTATTTTAATAGTTGTGCATATAAAATATTGTAGGAAGCTATCAACACCTTATTTTACATTTTAATTTGGGCTTTACAGATACAAATATGTATGTATGCATATTTACTTATTTTGTGATTATGTAGATTGCATTACGTTAAAAAGATTACAAGTCAGATAGGCAGTGGTGGCTCACACCTATATGCCTAGTTCCTCAGGAGGCTGTGATCTGAGGGGTTTGGTCCATAGCCAGTCTGGACAGAAAAGTCTGTAAGATTCTTATTTCCAATTATCTACCAAAAGCCAGAAATGGAGTTGTGGCTCAACTACTAGATGGCTAGCATTGAGCATAAATGCTCAGGAAGAATGCCCAGGCCCCAAGTTCAAGCCCTATGATAGGCAAAAAAACAAAAAGAAGATGAAAAAGAAAGAAAAAAGAAAGAAAATTTTAAAAAGATTCAAAGTCTCTGGTTTAATTTGAATTTATACTGACCAACTTATGATTAACTCTCTATGCTCATATTTCTGTAATAGTATAACATTTTTATTGTCTTCAATCTAGCTTTTGAGAGATCAAACAGTTAAGGCTGCCCTGTGATATCAGTGCTCTTAGGTTTATGAAGAGACTCCTTTTCTGCTATCATGAACAACTAGGAAATAGCCTCGTCAAACACATTATCTGCTCTTGCCTTCATGTTGGACTTCTTCCTTCCAGAACTTAAGATATAGAAGTTTGTTGTTAAGCTACTCAATCTATGATGTATCATCATAGCAACCTTAGGTTACACATCAATGGAAGATAATATGCCACAAATATGGAGACTCACACTTGTAATCCCAGCTCTTGGGGAGGCAGAATTGAGAGGATTGCCTACTGAGGTTAGGCCAGGAAAACAAAAATTCATGAGACTTCCATCTCAATAAGAAACAACACTTACCTGTCATCATAGCCATGTGAGATCAGGCCCAGGTAGGATTGAGGCCCAGGTCAACCTAGTTAAAACCATTAGACCCTATTCAAAAATTAACTTAAGTGGAGTGGATGCAGAGCATGTCTTGAGTGGAGTGGATGCAGGGCATGTGTGTCTTGAGTGAAGTGGATGCAGGGCATGTCTGTCTTGAGTGGAGTGGATGCAGGGCATGTCATCTTAAACAGCATGACCCTGATGTCAAACTCCAGAAATAGAAAGAGACAGAGACAGAGACAGAGGAATTTAGTAAAAATAAATTCCTAGACACATCATTATAAAACAATAGAACATGGGAAAGTTTTTAAAATAGCCAGAAGGAAAAGAGCCATTATTTTTGAAGGTGTACTCCCCAAAATAGATAACTGGGCTTTTAACGGGACTCAGATGAGGAGGCAGTGCAATTCTATTTTGGTGCTGAAGGAAAATAGATGCTAAATAAAAGTCTCAGAAATTGAAAACTATCCCTTAGAAATAAAGAAAGACAGCTCCATTTAAGCAAAAAATCATAAGCAGAATCACAGGAAAGAAAATCCTAAAAAAAAATTATAACAGGAAAATGAGGCCAAACAGAAACAAAAAAATAAAGAATTAACAATACTATTTGGAAACGTTAGCTGAGCAATGATGGTAAACAAGAATACTGTAAAATATTAATCAGAGAATATTCATAATAATAGCAAAAAAGTTTGGAGAAGATAAATTGTATCATTGTAGCATGCTGTTCTATTTTCCAGGAAGTGGTAAATATATTCATCTATAATTAAAATTAATAAGATTTTGTGAATAAAATATAAAAGAATAATTAAAAGTATCTTAGTGTTATGCTAATGGAAGATAGAATATGGAATTTAATTAATTCTAAGGAAAGAAATAAAAATAAGTAGAAAATAAAAAATTAGCAATAATATAAAGATAAAATATAGAATACTTTGTGTAACTATGTAACTTGTGCATAGGAACAGGAGGAAGAAAATGGGGGGGGAAACAAAGGATGGGGTAATTTTGCCCAAGTAACATTGCTGTTAGTTTGGGTTTTTTGTTGTTTTTTTTTTTTTTTTTTGGCAGTCCTGGAGCTTGAACTCAGGGCCTGAGCACTGTCCCTGGCTTCTTTTTGCTCAAGGTTAGCACTCTACCACTTGAGCCACAGCACTACTTCTGGCATTTTTCTATATATGTGGTGCTGATAAATTGAACCCAGGGCTTCATGTATATGAAGCAAGCACTCTACCACTAGGCCATATTCCCAGTCCTCCCAACTAGCATTGTATTCATAACCTAAGTTATAGAAATGTAACACCTTTGCACAACCACTTAATAATAACAATAAAAATAAAGAACCCCCCCCCCAAATATAGAGTGATATTGAAGCAGTAGTAGAGTCTTCCAATAGAGAAAAGCCCAAGACCTGAGGTATTCATTTCCCAATTCTTCCAGACCTTTAAAGAGAAAGATATACCAATACTTCTAAAACATGTCCATGAAATAGAAAAGGAAAGAAAACTACCAAATGCATTCAATGATGCCATTGTCACATTCATTGCCAAATAGAACAGACACACACACACACACACACACACACACACACACACACACACACACACACATAGACATAGTCTACTCTTATTCCATAAAGCACAGGCATTGCTAGCCTGAGCAATAAGGCAAGACAAAGATTCCTAGCCTGAGCAATAAGGCAAGAAAAAGAAACCAAAAGGATCTAGATATAGAAGGAAGTAGTCAAATTTTCCTTATATGTACATAAAATGATTTTATAAGTAAACATTTATCCCAAAACTAGTTCTGACAAACATCTTCAACAACAAAGCAGGATTAAAAAAAATCAACACATAAGTCTGGTGCCTGTGGCTCAGGCCTGTAATCCTAGCTGGAAATATCGCAATACTAGATTTCAAATTATACTACAGAGCCATAGTAACAAAAAGAGTGTGGTACTGCATGAAGGTGGTTGTACCTCAGCTATCACTGTATCTTATCTGAGTACCCTGGATACCAAAGGGAAAGGTAGTATCAAAATCGAGAGACAAAAGATAAAAAGACAAACTATTCCCAAAGTAATACTTACAAAACTCTTTGATGTAAACCAACTGTACAACTCATGGTTGGAGAGGAAAAGAGGGGGGGGAGAAATGAGGGAGGAGGTAATAAATTGTACAAGAAATGTACCCACTGTCTTATGTATGAAACTGTAGCCCCTCTGTACGTCACTTTGACAATAAATAATTACTTTTTAAAAAAGAAAATCTTTGGAAATTGTAAGGTGCAGTATACCATTTTAGCTCTTAATGAGAATCACTTGGGTAAGAGATTCCATACCTTGCCTACCATTTCCAAAAAAATTAGTTCTGTTACTTAGAAAAAAAAAAAAAAAGAATCTCTTGGATTTCCTTGCTAGGATTGGCTTGGAATTGGAATCTTCAGTTTTCAGATTGAGTATTTCAGCTGGGATTACAGCTGTAAGCCACTGGTGCCTAGCTACCACATTAATAATAATAGTAATAATTATTATTATAATATAATTATTAGCATTATATATTTTTATTATTATTGTTTTACAATAGAATCATAAACCAGAAAGTATGATACCTCTAAAATTAATCTTTCTTGCTCATGGTTTCAATAGCACTCTGAGAACATTGTGGTTCCATTCTTTGTTTTCATACAACAAAGTGAATGTGAATGCTCAGGAAGCTGGTGGTCCCCTGAAAAAAATCTCCATTTACCATACCTCAGCACTACAGAATGGAGCTAGCACTTGCTAACTGCAGAAAGCTGCTGTGGAGTCCATGTGGGGTGCCCAGGGATGAAGTGCTGAGGGAGGGTCTGCACAGGAGATTTCCCAAGGGTCTTCAGAACAAGTTTCCTCTGAATCAGCCCCTACAACCACTTATCTTGGCTGACTGCCTTTGTAATCTGGTGATGGGTGGTGGTGGACTGGGGCAGGGGGTACTTTCTGAAAAGCTCGAGGAACAGGAGCTGAGGCCCTATGTTCTTACTCTGTCCATGAGAGAGAAATTGCAGTTCCAGTCTGGAGGAAAGTGTGATGCAGCTGAAACCACCTTTGCTCTATTTCATGTGTCTAGTCTCAGATTTTCAACATGTCTTACTCTGTCAGTAAACTGGAATTTCTCTGGGTGAGCCCATGACTTCCAATAGGTGCTCTTATCTGTGAGTAGTTGTCAAAAATCACAACTGCTGCAAGAAGGCATTGTAGAATATTACTATTCTGCCACGTAGCTGATGTCACTCATTCAATTTCATACTTCCTTTCTCCTTTGCTAGCTTCATCTGGCATTCTGTGACACATTTTTGCCTTCACACTAGCCTAATTTTTTTTTTTTTGCTTTCTTCTGTTGTTGGTATCATATGTGTTAATCACAAATTCTTTGCAATGTAGATCTTTTACAGCCTTTATAACTAACAACATATGTCATCACCATAACTGATGCTTAATAAATTTATGTTTGTGTTCTTTGTATTTTATAATTGAACAATCAGTGTATTTATGATTAGTCACTGCTTATTAAGCATAGCCATATACTCCTTAGAGAGAGCCAAAAACTTCAAGCATCTAGAGAAAAGGAGAACACTTTTGCTCTATGTGAAACATGTAATTCTTTAGTATATGTGTTCCATGTATAGGTGAATGTATGTATATTTTATACTATGTTATGTTAAATATTTGTATATGTATGTATATACATACATACATGCATACATACATAGAGAATGAAATACAGAGGGGGAGAGGGAAAGGAAAAGAGAGAGAGAAGAGAGATTTTCTTTCTAGGAATCAAGCATTCTGCTAAGCAATCGTAATTTATCTAAAAGAACTGCAAAGATATTATAAGACAGTATGATCACTTACATGTTAAAACATAATTAATTTTCTACCTTAATTAGGTGAGATTTATGGTCTAAAAGTGTTTCTTCTGCATCTTTTAAACCTAAACGTAATGCAAATAAATTCTTTGTTTTCATATTTGGTACATTTCAATTCCAGAATACATATTTATAACATTTTAAAATATAGCAAGCGTCTAGTTTTAAAACCAATGGTACCAATAAACACATAAATGCAACTATTTTCATACTCATTACATTTTCCAAAATGTGCTTACGGAGATAATATGACAGATTATTTGGCTCTGTATTTCTCATCAATCTTCTATGAAAATAATTCTCACCTGAAGTTAAACAATGTATCATTAAATTAGGTCTGATTTCTTTATTGCTCTTTAGAAGCTTCCCAGTTTCTTCTATAGCATCCTCCAGTGGTGACAAATACATAAATCCAATTTTGTTTGACTGCAAATGTGCTACAGATGACTTTCATCAGTTGGTTATATAAGGTAATACTATGAATTTTGATTGCCTTGCATAATGTAATAAATGTATAGACTGTTTGCTACATATTTTAGACAAGATTAGAAAGTGTCTATATATTTTTTAACTTATAACTCCATTTCCTTATGAGAATAATACATTATGGTGGTTCTTGCAAACTTGGGCTATAAGTCTTTCAAATGTTAAATGTGTACTCTAACCTCTGAATTGTTCTTACATGTTACTTTAGAAATCATCATCTGTTTGGATTCAGTTCTAGAATTCAAAGATGAACAAAACCAGTGGGCCCAACCTCCTTATTACGAAGATAAGTAAATTGATTCAGAGGGATTATAGGTTGCCTGAGGTCTCATAATACAATAGTAAACATGTGATGGAATGTGAAATTGAAATGGAGGAGTGTTTTATCTCCTAATTTAAGGCTTTATTAATGCCAGAATCTCCACATATGATGTCATAAATCAACATGCAAATGCATGCCTAGGTGCTAGATACATAGTACACCAGAACATTAGGGAATTATTCAGTATCAATTCAGAGCTAATGATACTACTGAGAACAGAGCCATATAAAGATGTCTCTAGCCAAGTGATACTGGCTAGTATCTATAAACCTAGCAACTCAGGAGGCTGAGATTTTAGGATTACAGTTAGAAGCCAGCCCAGGCAGAAAAGTGCACGAGATTATTTATCTCAGCTTAACTAGCAAAATGTTGGAAGTGTTGTAGTTCAAGTGGTAGAGTGCCAGGCTAGAGGAAAAGAAAGCCAAAATTCAGGGTGAGGCACTGAGTTTAAACCTCAGTACTGGCATTAAATTATAAAACAAATGAAAGGTTCTCTTGAAGCTATTGGAAAAACATTCAGACAATTTCCTGGAGAAGAATGTTGTCAAAGTGGCTAAGAATTCTTTGTCTCTTACCAGATGTTGTATAGACAAACTACCCAACTTTTATATGACTTTGATCTCTCCCAGATAAATTGAATTAACATTGCTGAATTATTTTGAATGTGACCTGACACATAGTATATACTGTAAAACTGTTGCTTATGGGATCTGGGACTTAGCTGGGTACCAAGTGGTTCATGTTTGTAATCCTAGCTATTCAGGAGGCTGAGATCTGAGGATAGTGGTTTGAAGGCATCCAGGGAAAGAAAATCCTGTGAGAGTCTTATATATGATTAGCCACCAGAAACCAGAAGTGGAAATGTTGCTCAACTGGTAGAGTAATAGCTTTGGATAAAGGACAGAGAAAGGGACAAAAAAGCACAAGGAAAGGCCCCAGGCTCTGAGTTCAAGCCACAGGATCATCGCATATGCATGCACACGCACACACACACACACACACACACACACACACACACACAGGCACAAAGATCTGAGGCTTAAAACTCAGTATTTCCAATCCAACCCTTGCTAATCTTCTTCAGTGAGGACAAAAGAGAGGGAAGGAAGCAAAGAGACATTGCCGTCCTTTGTTATGGCTGAAGAATGAGAGACCATGACCCAGGTTTCAGGGATAAGGATAACATTTCAAAGGAAATTATTAATAGTATACAATATAGCTTGGATAACCAGTAGTGTATGATTTTTCTTTCTTACAAAGATAACTTCTATGCACTAATCTGAGATGGTTGTGACTAAAATGATCCTAGAAAATCCAGAAAACCTCTTGAGACATTTCCTTGATAAATTTTAAATTCTACAAGTTGGATAGAAATGTACACACTGTCTTACATATGAAACTGTAATCCCTCTGTACATCACTTTGTCAATAAAGAAAGGAAAAAAATTACATTGAAGATAAAAAACAATTATGCCTCTGTCCTAATTTAGTTGATTGCTTTTTCTGTTAAAAATAAGACATACTCTAAGCCAGGCACTAGTGGCTGACACAATCCTAACTACTCAGGAGGCTAAGGTCTGAGAATCTCAGTTCCAAGCCAGCTTGGGCAGACATATCTTTGGAGCTCTTATCTCTAATTGACCAGCAAAAAGCTAGAAGTTGTAGGTAGTATAGCACAAGTGATAGAGCAACAGCCATGACTATAAAAGCCAAGTGACAGGGTCAGGCCTGCATGAGGCCAAGAATTCAAGTCCCAACAACACAAGCACACACAAACACACACACACACACACACACACACACACACACACACACACACACACAGTGGAATACATACCTTTCCAACTTCAAGTCCTTGTTTTTTTTGTTTTAATCCCAGGAAAAAATGATTTTCAGTCACATTTATGACTATCACCAAGGTTTATCTAAAACAAATATATCCATAATTGTGTCTATAATTATTAGGTGCTTAAAGATTTAAAAGTTGGAAACGGCTTTCAATGACAACAATATATTCTGGGCCTTGGTGACCCCTCACCTTCCAGTAGATGTTCTTAACTTGAGGAAGCAAATATGAATGAACCCCAAGACATGGACTGCACAGGAAAATTAAATGTCACACTTAGAAAAATGAAACATGAAAAATAAAAAACATAGCACACATATATGGACGTGTTAAATTGTAACCCTCTTGTATAACTAGTTGAAAATGGAAGGACAGATGGAAGGAAGGGAGGGAGGGAGGGAGGGAGGGAGGGAGGGAGGGAGGAAGGAAGGAAGGAAGGAAGGAAGGAAGGAAGGAAGGAAGGAAGGAAGGAAGGAAGGAAGGAAGGAAGGAGGAAAGGAAGGAGGGAAGGAAGGAAGGAAGGGAAGGAAGGAAGGAAGGAAAGAGAGGTGCTATCTAAAGTTTTTGTTTACTTCAGTTTCTACAAAATTAAATTGTGACATGAGATCGATCACCTTTAAGGAGCACATTTAGGGCCTTGAAAAATTTCTCCACAATAAAGTATGCTTAGTGGAAACAAAAGAATCATGTATTTTTAAAATATTTTCACCCATGAACATGGACAGCATCTTGATGTCCTGAATTCCAATGTCTTTGTTATCTCATGTCCTTCCTTCATAGTAACAAGGAACACCTTAGACCTATACAAAAAGAGTTAAATAGGCTTGACCACTCTGTTAATTTTCTGACCACGTGCATATTAGTTAATTTCTCAAATACAGGAATATTTTTCACTTACTAAGAAGTAATCACATGAATCAAAAATTTTGAAAAATGAATATGTATTTAGGGCCTACTTCATTATGACTTCACAGACCCATAATAAATGTTTAAAACTTTTGTTGATGTTACTATATCATATACAGACTTACATAATGGTTGGTTTCTATGGCAATGTCAGCCTGCATCTGTACTGTAACAGAGGACACTTCTTTATGGCCATAGAAAACTCTGGACCAAGATAGGATTACTCTTACTTATCTCTGACATTCCATTTCTTCCTTTTGTGCTCAGCAGCCCCAGGATCTATTCGCTATTCTTTAATAACCCTCTTCCAACTACTCCCCCCCCCCAAAAAAAAAGTAAACTCAAAGCACACTTCTATAGATGGCTTCAAAGTTTAATTGAAGAACCAAGACACTATTCAATAATGTGCCATTTATTGTTGAAATGTGCCATTTATTGTTGCTTGCAACATGAAATACACAGACTCATGATCTTGTAGATGTAGTTCCTGTGCTGGACATGGACAGAGCCCCTTTGTTACTATGTTTGGTCATCTGATGCTCAAACTGTAGTTTGGTATTTAGAAGCAGCACTGAATCTCAATACTCACTCAGCTGAGTATCTCTACAGCAGCACAGAGAAAAATCTGGAAGCCTCTGGAAGCCTTCCCTGAAGGCCTGCCTTCTCCTTGTCTCAGTCCAGGGTTGTCATGGCCACTGAAGCTTTGGAGTTGTCCATTGTTACAGCCTCTTGGCTTCCCTACTTGCACTGGTAAGCTAAAATTGGCCACTCATTAAATATCTAGTTATATGCTTGAGACTTTGTAATCAACTATTGTGATTTGGAACACTTTATAATGCTAACTCCCATAAAATAACAAAAACAGATTGTAATTCCCCACACCATGCACTTAAGCAATTTCTAATTTTATTCTGCCTTCCTAATGGAAATAGAAACAAGGCAGATGATATATCCTAGTTTACTCAAATAACGTTTCACATTCTAAAAGTCCCACGTTAGATATCTAACACCAAATGATATTTCTCCCTGGTCAAAATCTTGAAATCATGAAATTCCAGAGAACTTCCTGGTTAGCTTACAAGTGAGAAATAATGGACATTTCTTCCATTATAAGGAAAAACAGGCACACCAGTCAGCATGGAAAGTATATTCCAAACATAATTTTGTCTACTACAGAGCTACATATCACAACTAGAATAACAATGGTCATTAAAGAATGTGCAGAAATCACTTGTATAGTAAAACATATCATAGAGACATATGTGCAATCACATATTTCCCCATTTCTAATAAAATACTATTGGCCTGCTTTTCACAATGCACTTCCTATGTTAAGTGAAAGTTTGCTTCCCATCCTAAGTCCATATGTTTTATTGCTGGTGGCAATGTTTATGAAACACTGTCATCTATTTTCAAGGCTTTACCAAGTTATTGTAAAGTGTCTCCTGCTGTTTATTTCACACCTGCTAACATAATCCTTTCTTTATGGTGCTGTTCAGTTACCTTGGAAATGATATCATAACATAGCAGAAACACCTGTCATTGCAGGATGATGCCTGCTTATTTTTAAGCTGGAGTTAACCACATTCCTATATACATAATGGAAAATGATTTTACACTGAGAGAAGGCTGCCATCTCTTTATTTCTTCTTTATTATTATATATGCTCTGGGGGGTAAGGTCTGATAAATTGTAGAAACAGTATAGAAATAATTGCCTATTTTCCCCCATGAAGGGAAAGTGACAGTTCTGCCTGTGCAAATACATACTGGTTATTTTAAATAGTTTCTTTGGAATGTTCTTCTACTTTCTGCCAGAAAATCACTTTAAAGTGATAAGAAAGTATCTCCTATTGTGAGTCAAGGATAAAGAATGTGTTTTCATGGAAATTGTCACTGTAGGAGAAACTATCTTCTTGGGGGTTATGTTTTCTTGATTCACTGCCTTGTGAAATGCATTTTATCTTTCCCAGTTTAACTTTCTTTCTCCTCCAAGTAAGGACAATAGTCATTAACACAATGATGAGAAGAATTAGCAGAGTTACTGGGTACATAGAGAGAGTCTGTTAAATTTATTTCTGCTCACATACCCAGTTTAAATTCTGAAAGAATGATCCTGTTTTAAGATATGTAATATGCTTTGATTGATGTGCCTATGTTTTTGTGAGGTATTATTTTTTTCAATGCATGTCCTGAGACTAGAAAAATTGGAGAGAGGGATTAAGTTGGGAGGGATGGGGAAGAAAATGAAAGAGGATTAATGAACAAGATGCATTGTACTTATAAACTAACATGTTGAAAAGCAACACTTTTTTACAACTACTTAAAGATAATTAAAAACATTTAAAGCTAAATTAAAAATAAAATAATTTACAAACAATTAAAAAATATGAAATTAAAATATGTACCAGGATTGCATCAAAGAGACAAACTAATAATTCCATGATGGGAAATAGGACAGATTTTTAAAAAATCAAATAATGTCTTAAATAAACAAGTATGAAGTATCAAAAAAGGATATAATATATATGATATATATCATAGACATGATATATGTATCTGTGGTATATAATAATATATTATATATATGACCTGATAATGACTAAGGCAAATGCAGAATAGTTCATATTTTTAATCAGTATCTCTTTTTCATTATTATTATTATTATTATTGAGTTTTGTGTGTGTGTACCAGTCCTGGGGCTTGAAGGCCAGGACTCAGGACCTGGGTCTCTCCTTGACCTTCCTTTTGCTCTATCACTGGAGCCACAGCCCTACTTCCAGCTTTTGGGTAGTTTAGTGGAGATAAGAGTCTCACAGACTTTTCTGCCTGGGCTTGCCTATAACTGCAATCCTCAGGTCTCAGACTCTTGAGTAGCTAGGCTTGCAAAGGTGAGGCATGAGTGCCCAGTGAATCACAACAGCACAAGATAGCCTCAAACTTTCAGTTTTCTTGCCTCAGACTTCTGACAACATTACACATATGTACCCCTCTCTATTTACCACTTATAAATAATATATATCTGGTGAGCAGATTGCAAGCTCTATGTATTTCCATTGTAAGGAAGAATATCAGAATATCAAAAAATTTAATAGGCTACCTAATTCAATATCAATCCCTTACCCAATGTGATCCATTTTTGTAACAGCTCAGTTGGGGTGAGACTGCTTTAATCCAAATCTAATAGCTTTCATTTTTATTTCAATGCTAACACTAGTCTAACAACATTAAATTGTAAAAAATGTATTTTAAAATATAACACCAATGCCAGGAGCTGGTAGTTCACATCTTTACTCCTAGCTACTCAGGAAGCTGAGATCTGAGGATTATGAAGTCAACTCAAGTCTGGGAGAGTCTCATCTCCAATACTGTAAATTATCCCTTTAAAAGCCAGAAGTGGTTGATCTGTGGTTCAAGTAATAAAGCTCAAACCTTAAAAGAAGGTCATGGACATAGGGTTCTGAGGTCAAGCCCCCCAAGGACTGGCACCAAAATAAAAAATATATAGGGGGGGAAGAGAGAGAGAGACAGAGAGAGAGAGATCACTATAAGATAGATATAGATCAGTAAGGAATTTTCAATACCGTAAAATATCTTTTTAAAATTTTGAAATTTCATTGCCTTTAGGTTTATAAAGTTTGAATCTTTGTAAAATCCAGCACATTTTATTTTTATTTCCTGTATTTACCCAAAAGATTTTCATGAAAACTGATGTACTTGAAACTGAGGAAACATGTTTTTAATACTGTCCAGCATAGTTGGAAATTTAATCTCTTTGAGCTACAAAATTTGAAGGTTTAATTGAAAATTTGAAGGTTTAATATACAAATATTGTGCCACAATACTTAACATTTTTTATGGTAAGGATAGGTTGAATCCTGACTTGTTTATAAATAAAAATACATTTTAT
Organism: Perognathus longimembris pacificus; assembly: GCF_023159225.1. Classification (NCBI taxonomy): domain Eukaryota; kingdom Metazoa; phylum Chordata; class Mammalia; order Rodentia; family Heteromyidae; genus Perognathus; species Perognathus longimembris. Next base: position 32,568,202 of record NC_063169.1, on the reverse strand, counting down.
TGCAGGAAATTTCAGAGTAAATATCTCTGGCTTCCTTCTAATGCATTAATAGCAGTAATCCATTTCTATAAATATTTTAAAGTAAAAATTTTATTTTCATATTAGATTATACCTATGATTATAGTGATATGTTTTCCTGAATGAGAGAGAAGTGTATATATAAACTGTATATACAATTGCCTGTGTGATTATGTATGCACAGTTCTGTGTCTATATTCAATCTTGCCTTTGAGTGACTTGTCACCAATAAAGCCAATATGAATCAAAATTTTAAAAAATTGGAAATTTTAATAATTACTTTTTCATCATATTGTATAGAAAAGTTCAACTTGCTTTGTAAAATATCAAAATGGTATTTAAACAATTATTACTCTTCACCTTCCTTTTACTAAAAAAGAAATTGTGAGTCCTAAGCTTTCTGACCACCATCCAACCCCATCATCAAGGGAAAAAGATTTTAATGAGAGTTTGATGCTCATATTACAATCATTACATTACCATGTATACAAATAGTAGAGCCATGTGACTTTAATATACAATACTGGGAAGGATAAAGTTGTAGAATTAAAGGTCTTTCGAAATTCCACTGGTGTAACTACTCTAATGACTAAGGGAACAGGTTAGCGAAATGAAGGCCAGGAAGCTGAAACCTGTTTTGGTGGGTTCTGAGGAAGCAGCAATCATGAGGAGGAACAGGCTGATGAATGGAGAGAGGGGGAGCAGGCAAACACAATCAGAACACTCAATGTCCTTAGGTAAAATGGAACCAGGTAACTTGAGGGAATGGATGGGTTTGGGACAGTTGAGGGTGACATTGAAACTCCTTTGTCCAACATTTAAAGACTACTTCGAGGTCATAACTTTTTTTTTTTTAAGCTTTTTAGAGCTGTTCTCTTTTAATGGTCTTCAGGCTTAGCTGACTTGTTTTTAATCACTGTGCAGGGAGGAGTTAGTGTTTTTCCTTTCATCATCCCAACAACTCCTTATTCAAGTTACATAACTCTGTTCTTTGTGGGTAACTACTCCTTTTCAGATTTTGAAATTCTCTCTTCGTGAAAACTGTGAGAAATGATCAAATGGAGTATTTGTCAAAAGATCTATCAGAATATTGCTACCATTACTGGGATCCAAACCAGCCTATTCCCCACCCCCTCTCCCCAGTACATTTGTCTTGCTAGGTGCTAGTGGTTCAGGCCTGTAAGCCTAGCTATTCAGGAGTCTGACATCTGAGGACCACAGTTCAAAGCCAGAATGAGCAGAAAAGTCTCTGAGATGCTTATCTCCAATTAATCATCAAAAGAAGCTGGAAGTGGAGATTTGGCTAAAGGGGTAGAACACTAGACTTGAGCAAGACAAAACAAACAGAAAAACAAAACAAAACAACAACAACAAAAAACTCAAGGGCAGCACTGAGGCCCTTAGTTAAAGCCCCAGGACCAGCACACACACACACACACACACACACACACACACACACACACACACACACACACATATTCTGATTCAGAAAAAGTTTTAAATTATCACGTTTTCTGCCACACCAAAGAAGGAGAAACAGTATTTGTCCTAAGTTTTGACCTGCCTTCCTGTATTTTCTAGGCTTGTTCCCACGTTCTTTTCCTGAAAGATGTTGTCCTTTTACTGAAAAGTATCTCTTTATATCAGCATGACAACAGAAAAGCAATTTTGAGTATATGTTACATTAATGCTGATATTTCCTAGTGACAGAAATGTAACTATGAACTAAGAGAAAGTGTCACTAACCCTTGACAAGCTGAGCTGGAAAAGGCAAGTCCAAATGTCTCTGTTCTCAGTTTGAATACCTAGTGGGGTTGAGATAGACTTGACAACACTGAAAGAAATGCAACAGAAATCTGCTTTCTTGGAGGAAAAAAAGGGAACACCTTTGCTCAGAAGCTAGGAAAAATAAAAATAACCATTATGAATGCCTAGAGGCACTAGCTTTTAAATAGAATAATCACACTAGGTGGAAATATTTAACTATAAGATGCCCCACTCTTATTACAGGATGTTTTCCTCATGCTTTCCAAAGGCTCCCAGGCAAAATGTTCAGGTACTTAAAAATATATCTAAATGTGCCAAGATACCTTAAAAGAATTCTGTATCTGGATACCCTTGTTTGCATAATATTTTGTCTCTAACTATGATAATCAGACAATCTCTTGCTTTTTATTTGTATTGCTTATAGGCAGATACAATTTCGTGTATATTAGGGAAACAGTGTTTCTGCCAGACAGTTTCCAATTTTAAACTAATAATAAATTGTAAAGGGAAGAAAAAAATGGAAAAAGGTGGTGAGTTCAAGTGATAACTTTCAAATCAAGAATGCAATGTCTTTTTTAAATTAATGTACATAGTAAAATAATGTTTTACTGTGGATCTCTGATTAGAATAATTTTCTAAACTGAATGTCAGAGGCTCACACCTTTAACCCTAGCTACTAAGAAAGCTGAGATCTGAGAATCTCAGCTTGGAGCCAGCCCAGGAAACAAAACTATGAAACTCTTACTTCCAATTAATCAGCAAAAAGATGGAAGTGGACGTGTGACTCAAGTGACAGAGCTCTAGTCATAAGCAAAAAATTCAAGTGAGAGTACAAGGCCTTAAATTCAAGCCCATGACCTCCAAAAAATTATATATAGTTGGCTGAACTACCATAGCAGCACCAAGTTATAAATTAGATGTCCAAAAGAATAAAAAACATTCATATTATGGAGTAGTAGAAATAATAGCAAATCTTTTAAAACCTTTAGGATCTTTAGTCCAGATTCTCTTTGTATATCTCCTTTAAGTAATACATCTTATTGTCATAGAATCAGATGCTAAACATACTTAGCATGTATATATGAGTTTTTATTTAACAATAACAAAATTCTACTTATAGGGCTTATAGGCAATTTCCTGAGTAGGCAGAAACACATCCATAGGGTTGTCTATGATAAACTCATTTTAAATGCTCATAGACACTGATAAATTCTCCTACAGAAACTATTGTACTGGCTAGGATGTGGTGGCTCATGCCTATAACCCTACACTCAGGAGGTTGAGATCTGAGGATCGCAGTGCATTGCCAGCCCAAGAAGAAAAGTGTCTGAGATTTTTATCTCCAAGTAGCCATCAAAAAGGTTGGAAGTGGAGTTGTGGCTCACTCACATGGCAGAACTCCAGCCTTGAGTGAACAGTGACCAGGACTGAGTGTAAGCCCATATACCATATGCACAAATGCATATATGCGCAAACACACTTGAGCAAAACCCAAAAAAACCTGCCCTGATAAATGTACACTACAATGTATGAACATGGCCAAACCTTAAACCTCTGGCAATACTATATTACTTTGATTTTGTCCCCATCAGATAGAGAAAATGAAGTTTCATTGCTTTTTGTTGTTGTTGTTTTTGATTGTGGGGCATGAATTTAGGACCTGTGTTCCTGAGCTTTTTCACTCAATACTAGCACTCTATCACTTTGAGCCACAGCACCACTTCCTGTTTCCTGGTGATTAATTGGACATAAGAGTGTCCTGGGGACTTTTCAGCCTACGCTGCTATACTGGCTTCGAACAATGCTCCTCAGATCTCAGCCTCCTGAGTAGCTAGAAATACAGGTGTGAGCCCCGGTGTCCAGCTACATGGCTCATTTTATAGATTCTTCTCAATGCACTCTTTTGCTATTTTGAACCTATCTTCTGAAAATTTCTTGCTTAATACTTACATTGCAGTGTTTTTAAAAAGACATCATGCTTCTATAATCCTAGCAACTCTGGAGGCTGAGATTTGAAAATCATGGTTTAAGGCCAGCATGGGCAGGGAGTCCCTAAAATCTGTAACTTTAATTAACTCGTAGACTGTGGATTAAGTGGTAGAGCACTGGCCTTAGCAAACAATTCTGAGGGATAGTGCCCAGTTTCAAACTCCAGGACAAGCATGTACACACACACACACACACACACACACACACACACCTTACACAACTATTGGGCTCATCCATGTTCTCTGATTTTCACCTTGTCAGCATGCAGATGTCATTCCCCATTCTCTTCTTGTTTAAAAAAAGGCATTAAAAACTTTAATTCATTGTACAAAGTGGTTTTAACATATCAATTTATGAGTGCAATGCCTCCTGATCATTCTCTTCCCATCTCTTCCAACCCCACCAATCTCCTCAAGTTAGCTGGCTCCATTTTCATATATGTACATTGAACATTATGACATCCACTCTACAACGAGCCTATTCACACACATGTGACATTGTTTATTTTTATTTATATATTTATTTGAACAGTCCAGAGGAGGTAACTTTAGAAAAAGAAAAATTTGTAGTTGCTTGGAGCTGGGAGTAGGAATAAGAATTAGTTACACATGGACAGGAGGCATATTGTTGGGCACATTGAAATATTCTAAAGATAACATAGTGTTATTTATTGTTTGTATGATTGTAATTGAGGGATTGTTAGTGTGAGGGAGAACTATGCTGATCTGACTCAACTCAGAGAAGCTTGCTAGGCATGGGCACTGCTGGTTGAGCCACAGTGCTAGTCCTTTTGAATTGAATTTCTTTTTCAGATGAAGCCATGCACTAACTTTCTCAGCACTGGTTTCTAAAACTGTGTTCTTTTTACCTCTGCCTCTGGAATAGGTGGGATTATAGGCATAAGCCACCATACCTGGCTAAATCCTGATAAGAAATATATATATATATATATAAATTTAATCAGATTTATGAGATATATATGATATGTATGATATATAGGTTACATATAATATCTATCTATCTATCTAGATTTCATAGTTTCAGGTAAGTATTCTTATTCCTGCTTAGGTGGCTTGATTCTATTTCTAGCTTTTATAGTGCTATTAGAAATGGTTGTTGATTTCATTGAATGCATTTCAAATATCTTCTAATTCAATAATGTAAATTTCTACTTTATTTGTCTGATAACCTGAATTGTGGTGTTAGATTTCCTGATGTTAAATCAATCTTGGATTCTTTTATTAATGCTAACTGGGCATTTTGTTGCACCAAACCTCGGCCAAATGAAACACATGAGACGTAAAATGCTGAACATCAGGGCTTTATTTTGTACTCATTTTGAAACAGAACTCTAGATTCAGAATATTGATGATATTGCTCAATTCTTTTTTATTTTAGGTTCTATGATACTTGGGTTTGAACTCATGATCATGTGTTTACTAGGTTAATGTTCTACCATTGGATCCATGCCTCCAGCCAGATTTTGCTGGTTACTTTGGAGATGGAGTTTAGTAAGCTTTGTTGCCTGGGCTGGACTTGAGACATGATCCTCTCTCTAAATCTCAGCTTCCTGATTAGTCAGGGTTACAGGTAGGAACTACTGGGAGCCTTATAAGTGGGGATTACTCCTTTTTCTTTTCCTCTTTTCTTTTCTTGTTTTCTCTTTTCTTTCTTGCTACATAGACACTCTACCACTTGAGCCATATTCCATCCCTGATTTTCATTTCTTGATATGTAAACTTTTACATTTTTCCCTGAATCCTTTAATGATTCTTTTCTTTACATCTGAAATAACAACATTTAAAGTGTTTGTCTAGGTCTTTTTTCAATAAGTTTTGCTGAATAATTTGGAATATCTTCTTCTTTTTGTATCTGTGTCTCCCATTTTCTCCTTTCCCATCTTCTGAAAACTCTTCTAATTGGAATTGACTCCTGGGTTAAATATCTATGACTTCTGATACAACGTCTATCTTCTCTTCATCCAGTGAAACTATCACCTGTTTTAATAATCACTGGTTCATGTCCCAGCAATTGCTTGTCCTGCTTATTATTTATTTTCATCCTGTATTGGAGCTTGAATTCATAGTCCTACCTCCAGTACTGGCTTTTTTGCTGGTTGGCCAGAAATATGAGTCTCTTGGATTTGTCTGCATTGACCTATGATCCTCAGATCTCAGCTTCCACAGTGACTAGGATTGCAGGTGTGAGATACCAGAGCCATGCTGTTCATCTGTTTTATTGACTTTTAAAAACAATTTTTGCATAAATATTTCAATTCTTAGTTCCTCTATAGCCTCTTATTGTCCTTTTCTCTAATAGAAAGGTTTTATTTAGGTTATGCAAATATCTCTAAAAGATATGTCTGCCAGTATGCAGGGCATAGAGTTACCTCTTCATAGTCCCTGTTCCTAATCAGTAGCCGTGACTGTGGGTTTGGTATACATGGATGAATGTATTTATTGGCTGCCTCATTTGCATGGCTTATGCATAAAACAAATGTGAAACATGAACAGTGATGACCATCACTCTTACCAGAAACTTCCCTCCAGTTTTTACTTATCAAAATAAAACTGGCGCCCTTCTCTCCCTTCTCTCTGGCCATGGATCATCTCGGCCATAGGCCAGCAATTTGGTAATAAACTTTCTCTCCTGCCTGAATACCACATGGTGTTCTCCTTTACTGGCTACCTACTTTACAAACCTAACATATATTGTGCCTTGTGACTTGGGAAGGGCTTAAGAGTCAGGACAGGTAGAATTCCCCTCTATTTTTCTCTTTTTTCTGGGAGTATCCCCAGTCCTGATGGTCCTTTTTGCGTGAACCAAACTGCTGTGAGATGCCACATGGCACTTTTCACTAATACCATTGCTGGCCTCCACATCCACCTCCACCTCCACACCACTTCTCTACCCTGGTGAGTGAAACTGCTGCTTCTCAGGTTCTCTGCTGCTCTGTACACCGCTTCTGCCCGGTAAGCTCTCATCCATTCACCAGGCTGCCTCCCTCCCGTGCTTTTTGCATTTTGCATCACAGTCACACCTAAGCCTGGAAAATGCTAGCATGCCTCTTGACAGCGCAATGAGGCCTGCTCGAAATACTCGCACAGATACAGTTTTTGCCACTGCAATGGTAAGTGATCAGAAGTCACTTATATTCAGGCTCTCTCTGTCTTTCTCTCTTGTCCTCTCTTTCTCTTCCTTTTTCTCCCTCTGCCTGCTTACTTGCCTACTTTATAAAACTTCCAAGCCATACCATCCTGATAATGTGCCTTAATAACAAAGCTACCCCTTTTCACAGACCTTTGAAACTGAGGCTTGACCACCAATGTGCTTTGACAGCAAAGATATCTAAAAGTTATTTTCTCTAGCATTGACCATGTGGTAGATATTGGGTTTAACAGACACCAGCTCAGGCCCCATTATGCCATGCCACATGTTCTCTGTTAGTGTTTGTATCCTCCTGCCACCACTGCCCCTTAACATGGCATCCCACTGGAGTTTATCAAAATGTGGTTTCTCCATTTTATAATCTGAAAATTTTTGTTTGCTAGCAAAATTGTTTTTCTAACCGACCACGTGGTTCTAAAATATTGGGCAAAAAAAACCTGTCATTTACTATTGGAATTCCAAAAGAATCTAATGCTGAAATTCATTTTTGCATATTGTAAAACCTATGTGCACAGTGTGTATGTGTGTTCCATGTGTGTATGTCTGTGTAAACATCATTTGTTAGTGAAGTCTCAGAAAAGGGAATTGAAGAAACAGTGTAGGAAGAAGATGGTATGGATATGTCTTAAATTCATGCAAGGCAAATATTGTTAAATGGGTGTACAATTGTTGGCTGTGACTTAAACACTGATGTAAAACCAGTATGCCATTCTTTATATGTCCATCTAGCTATATTATATATCTGTACTAAAACTCATCACATCTACTGAGTTTTGTCATTGCAGAATTCTGGCAAGGATTTGTTGGTCAATTCTTTTTTTTTTTTTTTTGGCCAGTCCTGGGCCTTGGACTCAGGGCCTGAGCACTGTCCCTGGCTTCCTTTTTGCTCAAGGCTAGCACTCTGCCACTTGAGCCACAGTGCCACTTCTGGCCTTTTTCTGTATATGTGGTGCTGGGGAATCGAACCTGGGGCCTCATGTATACGAGGCAAGCTCTCTCGCCACTAGGCCATAACCCCAGCCCCAGTTGGTCAATTGTTGACAAGATACAGGTAAGCTCTAGTGCCTTTGGTCTCCTTGTTGTTTTAACTGGAAATAAAAAAAAGGGCTTTTGTGGCAAAGATGCCTTGGATTGCAGTTCAAAGCCAGCCCAGGCAGAAAATCTCTCTCAAACTCCATCTCCCAACTAACCAGCGAAGAGCAAGGCTGGAAGCATGGCTGAAGAGACTTATCTCTAACCAGCCAAATGCTGGAAGTGGAGCTGTGGCTCAAGTGTTAGAGTACTAACCTCAAGCAGAAGTGCTCAGGGACAATGCCCAAGCCCTGAGTTCAAAACCCGTGAATGCCAACAGGGACAAGCCATCCCAGCAACAAGCACCTAGACCCCTGGAACTCAGCCTGTTCAGGGAACAAGGATCATGGAGTGGAGTAAGAGAAGAATGATCACATTCTAAATGGAGCCACTTTATCTCACCCTTTCAAAATTAATCAGAGCCAGGGGATCAAGAGATAGTAGCTTGTCCATCTAATGTACATACCTGAGTATAAGAACTAGTCAAGTCATCCAATTTTTAGTTTTGTGCCCTAAACCCTTCCTTTTGCCTTAATATTTTGTTTTGTCCAGCCCCTGCCTCATGAGACTTCCAGGCTTCATTCAAAGACTGGCATCTAGGGGCTGGGGATATAGCCTAGTGGCAAGAGTGCCTGCCTCGGATACCCGAGGCCCTAGGTTCGATTCCCCAGCACCACATATACAGAAAACGGCCAGAAGTGGCGCTGTGGCTCAAGTGGCAGAGTGCTAGCCTTGAGCGGGAAGAAGCCAGGGACAGTGCTTAGGCCCTGAGTCCAAGGCCCAGGACTGGCCAAAAAAAAAAAAAAAAAAAAAAAAAGACTGGTATCTACCACCAAGGGACTCTGCTGCTTGCCTTCTCCAGGAGGGGCCACATTTCTGCCTTATACCACTAATGTCAACACCCCTTGCCAGCAGGAGGCAGCCAGAGAGAGTCTTCATCCTTTTTTTTTTTTTTCCTTTTTTTCTTTTAGGCACTTTTATATTAAAAAAAAATTGTCGTTAATATATAAACATCTCATTCAGTCAAAAAAATTTTACAACTATACAGCTGTTTGCTCCATTATTTGCATAGGAAATGACCACAATACAAAATAAGAGGGATAAAAGAAGCAAAACAGCAACTGATTTTACACTTTTTGATGTAGGTACGTTTCCACATATAAACATTTTTGAAGCCTCTTACAAAATTATTTACACCATGTTGTCTATTTACATGTTTTAAGAGCAACGTTTCTAACCAAACTATAATTTATCAAGTTATGAAAATTGTTTTCTAAAAAATCTTACTATATTAGCACAAAATAAATAATGATAAACAGTATTTTTAAAAAAAATTAAAATTTCATTTCAATAAGACCCCTTTTGGCATTTTGCTTATGATTCTGCCCTTTTTTTTAACAGCATGGACATCACATTGCTATTTTCTATTGCATATATGGAATAGTGCTTGCTTTCTTAAGCTTTCAACTTATCATTGATATTAAAGGCAGACACTGAGTCAGTATTAACACCTAATTACACTGCACTGTAATTCTGATAAAATTACTGTGTCTTACTGTATATTACATGCAAATTCCACATAAATTGTCATTTACCAACAGTACTGCACAAGCATCTCAGGATATGAAAACTGAGTTGCCTATATTTGCTATCAAAAATTTTGTAAATATGCAAATAAGCTTTATAGGTTTATTACAAGTTTTTTAAGGTTCTTTTTTGGGTGGCGGGGAGGGAGTCACACTTAAAAAAAATAACCATGAATACAACTATGGATAGCATTTGGAGGTCAGATGCCTCTCCAAATATTATTACCAAATTCATTTCTTTGGGGAAAGGAATAATCATTCAAATGAGTTTTAGGTAGGAAATTTCATGCACTGATTAATACGATTATTTTAAATATGGAAGATGTTTTATATGAATGGTAAACTCGAGCTTCAAAATAGTTACAGTATACAAAAGTTAAACCTCATAATAAGCTAAATACAGTATCTTTTTTTTTTTCAGAAGGACATGTGCTTTTCACATAGACACATTGAATTTATGACGCAGTTTTCGCCTTTTTCATAACTATTAAAAGGCTGGAATGTAAGGTCCGTCCCTGGAAGGCTCCATGTAGATGCCCTACCTCATTAAGTCTCCACCCAGTTACCTGGGTTACCAGCAGACCTGGAGGCATTACCTCCCATTTCCCTGAGGTCACATCCTATTCCACCTGGCCACACCCCCTACCCCTGCCCTAGATAAGGCAAGGCTGGGTGGGAGGTCATCCCTTCTCTCCCTTCTCTCCAGCCATGGATCATCTCAGCCACAGGCCAGCAGTTTGGTAATAAACTTTCTCTCCTGCCTGAAAAAAAAAGAAAAAGCTGGCTTTTCTCAGATGGTGCAATGCTCCAGTAACTTCCCACTTGTGTGGCTGTGTGACTACTTTCCTTCTCTTGTTTATATCAGGTGACTTGGGATTGCCTGGTTTCCTCTTCAGTCCTGCCAGCACACTGAGCATCTTCCTGCAGTGACTGCAGTTCTAGGGCATTAGAGCATCAGCCTGAGTCTTAGGGGCACAAGGGGATCCTGCCTGCCTACTACAAGCACTCTTACAGGTGAGTGGTGCTCCCAGAGAAGGAAAGTCAGGCATTCCTGACATCAAATTGGTGACTGTTTCCTATTACTGATATTTACAGTGACCAGCACTAAGTCTGATAAGTAGCAAACTTCTAGCTTTGTTCCAGTTTCCTATTGCTTGTGTTTGGGGCAGACAGGATGGTTTGATTTGATAATGAACTAAGTGTATTTTTTAAAGAGTAAGTGACAGTTATTCTGATGGTACCATTTTACACTTAGTTCTATTGTGTTTATATCTTCTATGTGTGTGTTTAAAATTTTTTTAAGTGGTGAGGTGTTTAGGTGTATGTGATGCTGAGTACTTTAACACATTCTCCTTTATTATTTATTATTATTTTTTCATGAACTATTACAACCCCAAACCAAAGGTCACATTCTTGAAGGCTCCCCAGGTCACTCCAAACTCCATTTTCCTTATGTGTCCTATGCTGGCTCTCTATCACTTGAGTGACAGCTCTTTCAGACCTGCTTTTTCCCAGTTACTTTTGGAAATGGAGTCTAGTGATCATTTCTGTCCATGGTGCCTCAAACAGTGATCCACCAAATATGAGCCTCTGGAGTGGCTAGGATTTGTACTCTTAGATGTAATCCTAGATGTAAGCCGCTTCCATACCCAGCTGTTAATTATTCCTTTCTCCAATTTAACTAATTAAGTCATCCATGAGCTTCACTGGTGTTCATTGTGTTTATGTGTATGTTAACTGTGCTGTTTGTGAGACAAAAGTTAATGTCAGTATTCCTTTTCTTTTTCAAAATATAATTATGGCCAGGTGCTGGTGGCTCATGCCTATAATTCTAGTTGCACACTGGCCATAAAAGAAATGCAAATCAAAACAACATTGAGATTCCACCTCACCCCAGTAAGAATGTCCTTTATCAAGAAAACTAACAATAATAAATGTTGGAGGGGATGTGGCCAAAAGGGAACTGTTCTTCATTGTTAGTGGGAATGTAAACTGGTGTAGCCACTCTGGAAAGCAGTATGGAGATACCTCAGAAGGCTAAACATAGAGCTCCCCTATGACCCAGCAGCCCCACTTTTGGGCATCTACCCAAAAGACCACAAACAAGAACACACTAAAGCCACCAGCACAACAATATTCATCGCAGCACAATTTGTCACTGCTAAAATATGGAACCAACCCAGATGCCCCTCAGTAGATGAATGGATCAGGAAAATGTGGTACATATACACAATGGAATTTTATGCCTCTATCAGAAAGAATGACATTGCCCCATTCATAAGGAAATGGAAGGACTTGGGAAAAAATTATACTAAGTGAAGTGAGCCAGGCCCAAAGAAACATGGACTCTATGGTCTCCCTCATAGGTAATAATTAGAACATGTTTAGACTAGTCACAGCAGAAAATCACAAGAGCCTAATAGCTATGCCCTTATGAATGCATAAGATAATGCTAAGTGAAATGACCTCCATGTTATGGAAAGGATTCAACCTACCATGTGAAACCATAGCTTCTATTGTTGATGATCCTCTTTTATCCCCTTCCTGTGGTACCCACACTATCCCTGTATCTTATCTGAGTACATTGGAAACTGTATACACTGGTATTAGAACTAGGAAAGTGAAAGGGAATATCAAAATTGAGAGACACAGGATAAAAAGACAAATGACTACAAAAGCAATACTTGCAAAACTGTTTGGTGTAAACCAATTGAACAACTCATAGGGGGATAGGGAAAGGGGGGAAGGGGGAATGAGGGAGGAGGTAACAGTACAAGAAATGTACCCAAGGCCTGACATATGAAACTGTAACCTCTCTGTACATCACTTTGACAATAAATAAAAAAATATATACAGTGTTATAAAAAAAACAAAACCAAAAAAAAAAAAAGGCTGGGAGTTACATTTTGAAACTAGCTTGGGCAGGAAAGTCTATGAGACTTAATTCTAATTAAGCAACAAGCCAGAAGTGAAGCTGTGGCTGTTTGCTTTGATCAAAAAGCTCAGGTATAGTGAATAAGCTCTGAGTTCAAGTCCCAAGACAGGCATGAAAATATTATCTATCTATCTATCTAAACACACACATACACATATACACACACACTCATGCCACTCCATCCAATGTTTTATGAACACTCTCACTATAAGTACAGTATTAACAGAGAAGTTGTCCTCTTCTTAGGAATTTATAATGTACATCATGCTAAGTTCATCATAAATGCTAGTAATCACACAAATCTGAAAGTACACAATATTGCCCCTCTGTGGACAGAAACTGATGCTCAATGTAGTTATGTAGCTTATCCTAAACCACAATCTCAAGAGTAGAATAGTCAGGTTTGAATAATTTTATGCTTCTAAGCTCAGCGATTTAACTGTATTTTTCTGTGTAATAATAATACTAATATTAAGGCACAGTAAATTCTCAAATTACCATCCTCAAATCAATCAACATAAGCTAATATTTAATGGCAATGACATAAATCTACGTATTGTAGTGCTCATGACTGTGATCCTAGCAAGTCAGAAGGCTGAGATCTGAGGATTATAGTTCAAAGTTAGCCTAGCCAAAAAAAAAACAAAAAAAACAAAAAAAACAAAAAACTGTGAGACTTTTATCTTTATTTTAACTACCAATAAGGCAGAAATGGAACAGCGGTTCAAGTGGTAGCCATGAATACAAAATCTCAGGAACAGCACCCAGACCCTGAGTTCAAGCCATAGGGCCAGCCCTCACCCCACGACACTACATAGAAATCTATGTACTTTGTGTCCATAGAATGTAGGAAAAACTAAAACATACATATAAACATGCAGTTATATATATCTACATGAAAGCACAGATATATTTGTATAGATAAATGAATACACATATAACAAGAAAATTTTATGAAAATGTCAAATGTAATCACTACTATTACCAATTATGGAAGGCCCAACATTTGCAACACACTAAGGTGTATGATAATCTTTTGACTAAAGCAGAAAGACTAGGTATTGCTGAATCTACTTTGGAAAGAGGAACACTGACATTTTACATCCCTACAGTATCTATCTACAAGGTATGCAGCCAGCATTTGAGTCAAGGCATGTCTAGCTCTATGTATCACCCTCTTTAACGGTATCTTTCATGTGTTTGTGGAATAGCAAGGAAGAGCTGTGGATCTCTAATATGTCCAGAGTAGCTGCTAGGGAACTTAAACCCACCTGTCTTATTCACTTGCTCTAGGGCAGTGGCTATTTCTTCCCGCACAGAGCAGAAAATCTAGCTGCAGAAAACCTAATGCCCTCCACATCCAGGAGGTAGAGGATCAGTGGCTTGAAACTATTTTAACTCCAAATTTCATGTTGTTTTCTCTCCTAAGAGCCATCAGTGTAACTAATAGACATAGTTTATGGTGCTGCAAGAGCTGAGAACAATAGTCAAGTGCAGTGAATGTGCTTGAGCCATCTGGACTGTGCATACCACATATGGAGGCTGCTCTGTTTTTCAGATCTTGTGTCTGAACTGGGCACTAGGGGCTCACAGCTGTAATCCTAGTACTCAGGCTGAAAGCTGAAGGCTGCAGTTCAAAGTCAGTCCAAATAGAAAAGTACATGAGACTCCATCTCTGATTAATCAACAACAAAAGCTCGACTGGAGAGATGGTTTAAATAGTAGAACACCAGCTATGAGTAAAAGGGTTCACACCCTGATGCTAGCTAAATAACTAAATTTAATAAAGGAAAGTAAAAATAAGATAAAATAATTTGTGCCTGATTTCCATGTTTTGACTTTCCTCTGAGGCTGCTCATCTATAGTACCTCCTAACTGGAGTAGCCTCTGTTTTCTCTCCTAATGTAGTTTTACAATCTTGAAGACAAAAAATAAAACTTAGTTTATATAAACTAAGAGCTATGGAAAAAATTAAGAGTATATCTATCTCTCTTATGAATCATTACCATAAATTTAATTGTTTGAATTCAGTGAAGTTATTCCTGCAATTTCATGTACAGTTTTGCCCACTTCCTATTTCTTTTCGCTCTCTCCTTCCTTCTCTCTTTCCTTCCTTCCCTCTCTCCCTCCCCCCTTTCCTCCCTCTCTCTTTTCTTTCTTGTCCTGGGGATGGGACTCAGAGCCTGAGCACTGTCTCTGAGCTTTTTTCTTCTACCACTTTGAGTCATACCCCCACTTCCTGATTTTAGGTGGCTAATTGGAAATAAGAGTCTTAAGGATTTTCTTGTAGGGGGGTGGAAATGGAAGTGGGAGTGTGGGGAGGGGCTGGCTTTGAGCCAAAATCCTTAGATGTCAGCTTTTTGAAGAGCTAGGATTATAGACTTGGGCTATAGATGTCTGACTCTCATCCTATTTTTTAAATTTATTTTTATTTTGTTTTATGGTCTTTGAAAATTACTATAAAGGTGATATACAGAGAGGTTACAGTTACATAATTAAGGGAATAAATACATTTCTTTTGGAAAAGTGTTATCCTTCCCTTATTTTCTTCCAACTCCCCTCAGGTTGTAAAGGTCATTTCCAATATAGTGTCTAGTGATTGTCATTGTTGCACTTGTTTACTCTTTGTCCCACCATTTCTGTGATTCCCTTTCCCTTCCCCAAATCAGATAAACTTATATAAAAGACAAAGGGTATAGAAATAAAAAAGTGACAACAGGAAAAAAACCAAAGGAGTAAAAAAGAAAGAAAAATAATTGCAAACAGTTCACTAAGAAAAACTCTTATTTCCATTTCTTGGAGTTCATTTCATTGAGCATCATTTTATATGGTCATGAGCACATAACGGTTGAGCCATTGTGATCCTCTCCTAGGAATATCCTCCTTTGTTCTCAGTATGGAAATATTTATAGTGCTATTTAATTATGTCCAAATGTAATTATTTGTCTTTTACTATCATTTGGATTAACTTGTAGATTTACAGACATCCTAATTATTACAAGTGAGGGGAATAATGCAGCCTATATTTCTTTGGGTCTAGCCTACTCCACTTAGTAAATTTTTTTCCAAGTCTTTCCATTTCCTTACAAATGGGACAATGTCATTCTTTCTAATGGAAGCATAGAATTCCATTGTATGTGTGTGTGTATATGTGTATGTGTGTATGTATATATGTATATATATATATATATATCACATTTTCTCGATCCATTTATCTACTGAGGTGCTTGTGTTGATTCCATATCTTAGCTATGGTAAATAATTCTGTGATGAACATGGTTTTGCTGGTGGCTTTAGTGTGGGCTGTTTTGTGGTCATTTGGGTAAACCCCCAGGAGTGGGATTTGCTTGGTCATAAAGCATCATGCTTAGTCTTTTAAGGAACCTCTATACTGCTTTCCAGAGTGGTTGAACAAGATTACATTTCCACCATCAGTGTAGCAACATTCCCTTTTGGTCACATCCCCACCAATATCTGTTATTATTAGTTTCCTTGATAATAGCCATACTAACTGGGATGAGGTGGAATCCCAAATGTTGTTTTGATGTGCATTTCTTTTATGGCCAGAGATGTTGGACATTTCTACGTGTGTTGATTGGCATTATTATTTCTTCTTCAGAATACTGTCATTTCAAACTTCAGCCCACTTATCAATGAGGTTATTGTTTCTTTGAGGATTTTTTTTTAGTGGATTTAATTTTTTTAGCTCTAAGTATATTTTAGATAAGATGGCTTTGTCTGATGTATAGCTAGTAAAGATCTTCCATTCTGTGGACTATTTATCTTGCTAGCTATGTCCTTTGCCATGCAGAAACTCTTCAGTTTTATGCAGTCCCATTTATCCAGCCTTTCTTTGATTTGTTGTGTTTCTGGATCTTAGGAAGTTTTGACCTGTGCCAAAGAGCCCCAGTGTTTCCCCTTTCCCCTCCTGTAATATTTTCAGTGTATCTGGTATTACATTGAGGTCTTGTGGAATTGATTCTGGTGCAGGGTCACATAAAAGGGTCTAAATTCAGTTTTCTGCATATGTACAGCCAATTCTATCAGCACTATTCATTGAAGAGGCTGCCTTTCTTCCATCCTGTGATTCTGGCTCCCTTATCAAAGATTAGGTGGCTATAGGACTGTGGGTCCATTTCTGGGTCTTCTATTCTATTCCATTTGTCCTTAGGCCTGTTTTCAATGTGTGTTAACATAACTTGGATCAGTGTTACTCAAATTAGTTTGCATACCAATATAGGTTTCACTAGCTGATAGCTATAAGATTGTAAGGATTGTGAGAAACACAATTTTCTTGGGCCTCTATCCCATACCTACAGGAATAAAATTTCTGAAGGCAAAATCTCAACATTTTCAGTTAAACAAACTCTTTAAAGAATTTATAGGTTCTGGCTTATAGTTTAAAGTGAATTGATTATGGTAACAATTTTTTCCAAGTGAATTATGGAGGAAGTTATATATTACCTTGAGCAATTATACTTTAATTTCATTTCATCATCCTGTCAAAAAGAGAATATATTTTGATTCTTTGATGATTAAATAAAAGCCTATGAAGAACTGATGCAGACATATGAGAATACTATTGGAATGATGTTTTTTACTCAGTGAACATTAGTTCAAAAATGTCTGGCTTTATAATTAGTAATATTTCCAAATGAAGTGCTTTGCATATTAAACCTGTGCTGTATTGACACTAATTGTTACTAATGCTAATTATATTATATTTAGGTCACCAAACTCTTGTTTCCAGTCTGTTGATTACAGGAAAATTACCCCACCATTGATGGAGGGGAAGGAAGATTGATGAATTTCTCTCTACTAATCCAAATTTATATTATCAGCACCTTCAGGGGATTGTTTTCCCTCTATTAGAAGAAAGTATGAATTAAAAAGATGCCTGAAGGGCTGGGGATATAGCCTAGTGGCAAGAGTGCCTGCCTCGGATACACGAGGCCCTAGGTTCGATTCCCCAGCACCACATATACAGAAAACGGCCAGAAGCGGCGCTGTGGCTCAAGTGGCAGAGTGCTAGCCTTGAGCGGGAAGAAGCCAGGGATGGTGCTCGGGCCCTGAGTCCAAGGCCCAGGACTGGCCAAAAAAAAAAAAAAAAAAAAAAAAAAAAAAAAAAAGATGCCTGAAGATCATCACAGCAGATTAATCAATGCCAGAGAGACAAAGTTGATCGATTCTTAATACTTTCTGTGAGTGTTCTCTCATTTTTAAACTTCGTACTTTCTGAACTGTCACATTTCTTTCCAATGACTTGGAATACTTAAAATTCTAGGGATCCTTTCAATTAAACAAACCTGTTTGCTAATGTCTTTCTTTTAAAAATAAGTATTTGGGCTGGACACTGGTGACTTACGCCTGTAATCCAACTATTTTGGAGGCTGAGATCTGAGGATTGTGGCTCAAATCAGCCCAGACAGTAAAGTCTGTGAGACTTTTTCCAATTAACCACCAAAAAGCTGGGAGTAGAGCTCTATCTCAAAATATAGAGTTCTAGCCTTGGATGAAAAAGTTCAGCAACAGTGTCCAGGCCCTAAGTTCAAGACCTCAAACCCAGCACACACACAGACAAGAACACACACACACACACACACACACACACACACACACACCAGATGTTGGTGGCACCTGGATTACATGTCTGTAACCTGAGCTATTCAGGAGGCTGAAGTTTGAGGATTGGGGTTCAAAGCTAACCCAGTCAGGAAAGTCTCTGAAAATAAAAGCCAGTAGCGGAAATAAGGCTCAAGTGATAAGAGTGCAGCCTTGGGTGAAAAAGCAAAGGGACAGCACCCAGACCTGACTTTAAGCCTTAGAACCAGCACAAAATAGTAAATTAATTAAACAGAAAAAGAAGTCTTGGGCTGGATACAGGTCAAGTGGTAGAGTAACTGCCTAGCAATTATGAGGTCCTGTTCTCAGTCGCCAATGCCACCAAAACAAAGACATAAAAACTGAATAAAACATAACCCCTCCCCCATAAAACCAAAGAGAATATCTTACCTTTTTTATTGAGCATTATGGAAGAGTTATAAATATTCTTTCCCTCCAAGAATATGAAAATTTAATTCCTCTGACCTTTCATAAACTTCCTACAAATGCAGTGATGTGTGTGTATGTGTGTGTGTGTGTGTCTGTGTGTATGATCAAACAATGTTTTTGCAGAATAAATATTCCTCCAAAAATAATCTAGGATAAAGATATATAGTACCAAAATAACATCAATGCTCCCCTAGTACAACTTAGTAGATCAAACTCACTGTGTCTCTGAACCACATTTCACTAAGGAGATTATCCATCAGTATGACCTACTTCCACAATCAGTTTCCACCTTGATATTTTACTTCAAAATCTATGTAGAATATACACAATTTATGCTCACCTGCAGGAGCACTGATAAAATATTGACCTAAAAGTAAGAAACTTCACAATAAAAGAAGAAATATATGAATAAATAGTCTTTTCTTTACAAACAAAGCTAATGCACAAAATAACAAATTCAGGAAATAGAGCCATGAGTGGCTTAGACTACATTATAATAAATGTCATTCAAATATATTAAATATTTCTGAAATCATCACTTAGCCATAGAGTTTGGGTTGACACAAATACTTGGTATATTCAGAGATAGAGCTAATTTTAACTTCCAAACAACTAACAAGGTAACAGAGGAAAAATGATTTTTACTCTAGAATAATTGGGTACTTCTGACATCTTGAAAAAATATGCAAAGAAAGTGTTTATAGGAGGAAACACATGGATGTCATATAATATTTGAAGGAAAATAATGCATTTGGTTTAGGCTTCAATGTTTCTTTGTCCTCAAGATAAAAGAAAAAGAGGCTGATGTGGAGAAAACCATGAAGGCCTATGACCTGCCAGAGGAGTCAGAAACTCAAATTGGGCAGGAGCTAAAAGTTAAGGCTACACCTTAAGTTAAGGCTACACCCAAACAATCTCCTGTCAGTTTTGTTAAAGAAAAATTAACATCAAATAAGCCTTTGTCCTCTACATATGCTCCTTCAGAGAATGATACTAATTTAGGCATCTCAGCAGAGCAGGAACACCACAGAAGCTCTCCAGATCTGCCAGGGGCCATCAGGAAGATGAAAGTGAAAAACAAAAGATTGCAGCCTAGGGGCCTGCTTTTACTTTTCTTATTCTAATTCCTATGGTTCTGTTTCTCTCTCTTGATATCAAAGTTTTCCTGTCATTCAACCCCCTTCAATCGGAGGTGTAGCACAGCCCCCTCATGAAGATATTGACCAGATTCACTTAACTTAGGACAGCTGTAATACATGGCTCCATTCCAGTGAAGGAGGCTTCCCCATCATCTTTTCCTAGCAGTGGAGCCGCCACTCCCTGTTTGCGTCCATCAGCTTAGAATTGGGGAAGGACTAGTGATTTTTCTTTTACCTCTCAAGAGAATTTTTACTGCAATTACACTTTTAATTTGCAGCTGCGCTACATGTTTCAGCATATGTTTCATGTGTCTTTGTCCTTGTCTGATTAGTTGTGTTTTGTGTGGACTGCTATATTGGGAAAAAAAAGGCCTCTGGTGGGCAGCCTCGGCAGGCTGATTGCCAGGGGTTGCAAATCTCTGCTGGGGAGGATACCCCAGAGAATTTTCAGGGACCTATGCACTTTCCATCACGCTGGCTGTCAGCTTGTGGATGCTGGACATGCCTTCCAAGGCATAAGGCCTCTATTTCTGTGTCCTGTTTTGTCTTGACTAATTTTGTCTTTGAGGTTGGTACCAGTTTTAAATATAAACTTTTGTTTCCCATATTTCTGTTGTCCATTTACATGCCTATGGGCAAAACATCAGAGTCTACTATGTACTGTGTCCCCTTCTGCAAGAAGGCAGTTGAAAAAGTACAGGCTGCTAAGAGCTGGGTTCAAACAGCTGGCTAATCTTAGCCTGAGAGAAATTCAAAACTAAAATGCCCCTAGCTAAAATCGGGCTAAACACTGGAGTCAAGTGCTGGGTGGGTTCAGTTATACTTCAGGGGACCCCAACCCAGTTATCTTCAGCTGAAAAGTATTTAGTAACCTAAAATGTCTTGGTAAAACTAGCAGTCCCTGGTGAATGAGACTAAAAAATGCTAAAATCATTCATTAAAGGTTTTGTCTTGTTTTGGTCATTGCAAGAGTAAGATTGGCAAAAATATCTCTTGCCACTGGCCAATGGTTGTTTTGAGCGCTTTTAAGTTCTTTTACATAAATACTTGCATATGTGAATGTGTGTATGTGTGTGTATGCGTGCGCATGTGTATGTGGGTGTGAATGTGTTCAAAATTGAAACTGTATGATGTAAAAATGGGTTAAACTTTAAACTTCAAAAGGTCATCAAGTTTGGGCATTACCAAAAGTTTTAAAGGATTATTACTTTATTTAAAAAAAAGAACTATAGTTCAAAATCTCTTTAATTCATGGTTAAAAATAAGTAAACAAGTAAATAAATAAGAACTTAGCATGGGCCAGTGAGCCTATCCTCAAGAGTGAGGGATAAACTAACAAAGGTGCAGTTTAGGCATTCCACGTGATGGGACAGCCATAGGGGGCATCCATTCATGGTGGAAGAAGGCAAGCTGGCGCCAAGGCAGTTCATCAAGCTCTAAGGAGTAGGATGGCCAATGGAGGCCTTTCTTTTGTTTCTTTTGTTTTCAGGTAAACATTGGAAACCTGGTGGTAAAAATGAATGATTTGACTGATACTTCTAAAAACTGCCCCTTAGGATGGATTAAAATTGGAATATCTTAAAGGAGAGTTAAAAATTTATTAACCTGATATAATTTGACTTCTATACAGTTTTACAATTTGGATGTACTAAAAAGGCAGAAATGCTAAGTCTGGAATCTCATGTTTATAATTCTGGGACACACTGCTAAATTTACTCTTGTTACAATTGTTTTGGGTATCAGTTTAATGAATCAGGTACTAAATTTTATAAGTGTAAACTGTGATGTAATAGTAAGACTATCTTAAGTTACATATAATCAGGTAAATATTTTAAAGTACATAAACAAATGGGGATAGAAGTACACAACTCTCATTAACTCTTTGGCTCTTTTAAAATAGGCAGCCACGAGGCAATGTGTCCCCTGGGCTTCAGTTTTTCTATGCAAATAAAGGCTGAGGTGAAGGTGTGAAAGCCTCTACTTTAAAATGCTTTAGAATGCCTTTCTAGATAAGAAATTTCCAAGTGAAAACAAGCAGCCTGAATCAATGGGTGGCACCTAGGCTCCAGATTTCTTCAAATACACCTAGGCTTGGTAAAAAGACTTGAGATCAAAAAGGGATTTCTAGATATGAGAATTGAAAACAGACCTGTCCTAAATGTTTGTTTTAAGTTAGATATAGGAAAACTATGGCTACCAAGATGATTGTTTAATTGCTACTCCAGTTTGTCTTGCAGGTTTTCAATAAAATGATTTACTATTTGCTACACCTGGTAAAAATATTGTATCAGAATTGTTGCAAATTTTGCCTTTACACTTGCAACAGTATGGTTTAATAATTGCCCCTGATAAAATTCATTTAAACAAAAGATCTATTTAAGTATCTAGGATATTTAGTTAGAAGACAAGCAATTATCCCCCAATTAATAAAGATTTGGACTGGAGAATTAAACACTTAATGATTTTCAAAAGTTACTGGGAGATATTAACTGATCCCTACCCATGCTTTATATAATCTATTCTCCATTCTTCAAATAGATTCAGCTTTAAATAACCCTCGTAAATTAACTAGTGAGGCACATCAGGAAAAGCCCTGACTCAAAATTTCTTATCTTGGGTAGACTTATCTGCCCCTATTGGGTTATTAACTTTACTTACCAAAAAAAAAAAAAAACTACCCCACAGAGGTGCTAGCACAGTACAACAGCCTTTGGATGGATATACATCTTAATTTTTAAAATTTGCCTCTAGGAGATTCAATGGGCAGAGCAGAGCACCACTTCTTAGCCCTTCCTTTGTTAATCAAGCCACAAGCTGTCTGGACTTGATTGGGTGTGGGGCTAGATTGTGTTCCAGGGGAGATAATAACCCAGGAGCAAAGGTATGCTATGTTTCTACAGTGGACAATCCATATTTCTAGCGCCTGCTCCACTGGATCCAGCAACAAACACCCCCTGTGCATCAAGACCGGGGTGAAACATTCTCATCTAGTGGTAAAGCCATTCTAATGGACAAGTGTGCACTGATAACCTGTAGGGGCTACATCAGAGGTAATGTATTGGGCCTATATTTCTAACCCTCCTTTATTGTATCCATATTTATGGATAGAAGCCTCCATCTCTGTTTCTACATTTTTTCCTGACTTACTTTCTCCCCCTTATGGGTCTGGCACTCCAGTGTTTCCTATGGCGAAGGACGAACTTTTAATTTCTCTTACTCTCAGTTCTCTAAAGCTATCTGTCTAGGCCGTTCTCCATGTTATCCTTTAAATATTAATATTGGATTCAACATGGCGGTTCATATAATTCCAGTAGAACTCGGCTGGTTAGACTGTCTTCTTGGTCTGTGGGATCTCATACCTATAAGATAGACAATTATGCTAGTCCTGCTGGCCTGCCTACATGTGACATTTTTACTTATCTGAACTTGAATTTTACTGAAAGGAATTGGGAAACTTGTCGAGGAATTTTTCCAACTATATGGAATACATCCCAACATATTTGGTTTGATTGGGGACCTTTTGCTGTGTGGTTACAAAACTGCACTGAATATAACCCATCTTGTAACCCTGCTTTATCTATGAACATGTCCAACACCAGCCATGTCTGCTAAACAGCATTTAGGATGGTTTGGAGCAGGCTTTTGCCCTGCTTTTGCCCATGAAAACGGGCTATGTCCTCCCCAGCATCATTTGTGGAAATTAGCCGCCTCTCTGGCCCCTGTATTGTTGGCCTGGAAAATCCTAGCCTTATTAAAAATGTCTGATTACTAAAATTTATTGCCCTGGCAAAATTACCCAAGGGCCATTGATTGCCTATAGGTGTTTTGAAATTTGGCGGGACACCAGCTTGCAAAAGCCAGTGTACTTAAAAAGCAACCAGGAAAATAGTAGATTTTCCTCAAGTCAGGCTTTATAAGCTAGCTTCTTTAACCAGTCTATGCAGAAAGTTGCAGGCAGCCCAGCAGGAGGTGTGACATTCCATTGGAGCCACTGGGAGACACTGCTGCCGGCTACCACCGGGGCCCCTGCTCATCCTATTTGGGTTAAGATGGAAGACAGACAGCCTGACAGTCGTCTGGAAGAATTTACATCTTCACCCTGTGCACCACTACCGTGTCAAGATAGGATCATTATTTTGACCCAGCATCACTCACTTCGGGTGCCTGTTCATATGCATCATCCCTGGACTGGAGGATCTGTACAAGGACTAGTAATATGCTCTTTCAAGCAGCTTTTGAAGAGGAGTCATAGTACATTTGGACTGATTATCGCAGGACTTGTTGGACTGATTGCCATTGCTCCTACCGCAGCAATATCTGGAGCCACATTGAGACAATCTGTAAAAACTCATGACTTTATGGTGCATTGGTACCAGAACTCCCACAATTTATGGCAACATCAGCTGAAAGTAAACACCCACTTCAAGATGAGATAGAAGCCATCAAAGGAGGGGTGTTTTGGCTTTGGGTATCTGGCTTTGAAGCAATTATTGTTTTTAACCTGTGATTGGAATTCTAGTCTGTGTAAAACCTTATAAATGTAATGCCTCTGAATGTGAATGGAATGATATACAAATGCTTATAGATGGAGCCATAGTAAATGGTTCTTTAAGTGAGCAGTTTATACCGGGAGGTTCTTGAAACTTTTCAAAAGGAATTACCAAATGCCTCTGCTACTGATGAGATTGCCCAGGGACTAGCCCAGACCTTAGAAGGATTAGACCCCAGGGGGTGGTGGCAAAGTATTACACATCGTGTTGGAAGTGCTTCTATTGCCTTAAATACTTATGTTAAGTGTTTTTACCTTAGGATACTGTTCTATCATAGCAGTAATGAAACATTTTGCTAAGAATAGATATTTTGATATTTTACTCACCGCCCTTAAGCTTACTAGAGAAGCAGCTGTTGAAAAATAATAAATAAAGGGGGAATTGTGGGAGAATAACTTCTCTGACCAGTGGAAAACTTAGCCTTGACACAGTTCTGATGCCTTATTAGCAAACTAATAGGCCTATGGGGAAACAGGGTCTCCTGTGTTTGCTGGCCAAAGGAAACCACTCTTTGTTATGAGAACCTCCCCTTTCCCTGTACCAAGCCTTCCTTGGGAGACTTTCTGGACCAGCTGCCATTAGCTAAAGTCTATTTACAGTAAATAGGAAAGTCTCTTCACAGTTAATAGACTCTTGGTCAAAGCCTTGAGCAAGTAGTAGCTAGGTGATAAAGTTTTGCCTTGACTGGTTTACTCCTCTGTCAACAATCTTTGATGTAGCTCAGCCCTTAATAGTAAACACTCTTTGAAGTAGCCAGTAGGTAAACTTTTGTACTAGTTTCCTTCCTCCCTGTAGTAGGATCCGCAATTTTTGTATTTGAGATGGATTCATGCTGTGTTAACTTTTACTCTGGAAGTTGTGAGTTGATTTCTAACCATATATAAACCCTGGCCCTCCTGAAATAAAGTGTGCATTGCTCCACTTGCCTGCATCCCCCATGTCCTGACTAAGGTTGCAGTTACCCAGGCCCAACAGTGTGATATCAAAAGAGGCAGGACAGCTAAAGGCCTGATGGATTTGCCAGCCTCAAGGAGGCAGGCCTAGACTGTGTCACTATCCAGAAGTAGTCACAGCAGAGGGTGAACATTCCAGGGAAAACATCATTCACTGAAATCTATGGTCAGCTTGGGATACAAAGAGAAATGAATAAGCAAACAAAACAAGCAATAGAAAAGGTGCTGTGTCCAGAACTGCTACAATGGCTGAAAGCTTTCTGAAGCTGATGAAACACATCAATCAAGCTCTAAGAAACTCAACAAACTCCATGTAGAAATAACAAACAGAAGTCCAAACCCAGACACATATTCATCACAAAAATGTGGAAAAGCAGAGACATTCTTCAAAACAATACAAGAGAATCTGTGTAAATCCAACAGGTGATTTCTCATAAAAAACAAAACAAAACAAAACAAAACAGCAGAGGTTATACAGAAAGTGAGGTAACATTCTCTGTATGTGAAAACAAAACCTAGGAACCCAGCAGAGGGCTCCCTACACAGCTGAAGACTGAGTAAAGGCATTTCAAGATAAACAAATGTGGATAGGGTTGTGAAAAGAATCTCCTTAAATATGAAAAAGAAGTTTTGAAGTTGAAAGTGACAACAGACCTTAATATGAATCCACACCAAGTAGCAAAGAACAATGTCAAAGATAAATATGTAGGTGGGAATAAATGCATAAATTCTTCTTTTTGTTCTCATGAATAATTTTTTTTTTTTTTTTTTTTTTTTGGCCAGTCTTGGGCCTTGGACTCAGGGCCTGAGCACTGTCCCTGGCTTCTTCCCGCTCAAGGCTAGCACTCTGCCACTTGAGCCACAGCGCCGCTTCTGGCCGTTTTCTGTATATGTGGTGCTGGGGAATCGAACCTAGGGCCTCGTGTATCCGAGGCAGGCACTCTTGCCACTAGGCTATATCCCCAGCCCATGAATAATTTTTAATTCTATAAAACTATAGTCATATAAAAGTACTGTTTAGCTAATATATATGTATATATACATATATGTATACATATACATATATATGTATATATAAACATATATACATATATATATGGTTTGCAATGACAGGACAAAGGAAGTGGGCAGAAGTAATTTTCTGGAGTATGAAAATGATACCAGATGGTAATTTGAATAGGATGACATTGATCCAGATGCATTGTACTCACAAACGGATGTGTTGTATTAAAGCTTCTTTGTATAACTACTTAAAGATAAAAAATAAATTAAAATGAAACGAATTTAAAAAAGAAAATGGTTGTTCATATCTCTCAGTTACTTTAAGAGACATAACATGTTGGATTGGAAATCCTTTATGCAACTATTTAAAGACAATAAAAAAAATCTAGTAAAAAGATAGAACACTAGATAAAGCAGTTAATTCCAGCAGTGAATCGTCTGATTTGTGGTGTGTGTGGAAATAATACAGATAAGAGTAATAAAGTAGAAAAGGAAATTATGAATGAACTCATATACAAATAATATTCAGTTTCTCATTTTTAAGGTGATATAAGAGTGACAAATGTAACACTATTTGATGAGAACTCAGAGGACATACTAGAAAAAATGGGAAATTCTAAGATATGGCTAGAAAATACTCATTTTACATAAAAGAAAGCATATGAGTAATAGAAGATCAACACTAACAACAAAGAAACGTGAGAAGCAAAACAGAAGTCGAATAAAATTATGTCAATAACTTTATAAATGGATTACAGAATACAATTGGGCATATTGTCCTATTAGATAAAACAAAACTAAAACAAGCAAATAATAACAAAAATCAAGTCTCTACAAAATATGTAGTTTTAATTAAAAAATAACAGGATGTATGTAAGAAGTGCCACAATAAAACTCATTTGTACAACAAATACCTGCTAATAAAAAAAAGAATTAAAAATAGAATCGAATTAAATGTATGGAGAAATACAAACCATTTAAACAGTATCCATAAGAGTGCTGGAATAGCTATGATAAAACCGGACAGATAGACTGCCATTAAATGTGCCATAAAATCTAGAAATCTGCTGGATGGCAAACATTAGGGATATATTTAAGCTGTGTGACAAATAACAAAAAAAATGGTTATTCTTTAGTGTGAATATCCACATGCTACTAAAAATTCAGGTTATTGGACAAAATACCTATGTGCCATAAAAGAACAGCCTTATAAATATGGATTTCAGTTCATAGTTGATTTTGTGTCAGGGCCTGGAACATAAACTACTAGGTTGTTTTTATGTGTTTAAAAGTAACCTTTTTAATCATTCATTTACAAAAAAAAAAAAAACAACTTTATTTGTACCCTAGGCATAATTAGTCCCAGACAGAACCCAAATTATCTTAGATTCTATAGAAATCTTCTCTAAATTGATTTTAAGAAAAAGAATAGTTATAGAAACTTCTAACAGTATAATTGTGTTAGCCTTTTGAGAAGAATCTATTCCAAAGGAATTTCTGATTTCAAAGCATCTTTATGAAATAACATAAGTATACATAAACAAGCTGAGTCCTTGAAGATATCAAAGTAGTTGGCTACTTTTCATTAAAACCACATGAGATTTTATTTTACATTACACTCATCTAGATGTCTATTAACCCAAAAGACAGGTAATATCAAGCACTGATAAAAAAAAAAAAGGGAGGAAATGGATCCTTCATTCATTACTGTATAATTTCTTGGAAAAACTCCATACTTTGCAAAATGTTAAATATGGAAATATATATGATCCAAAAGTAACCCTCTTTGGTATATACAAAAAGTTTTGAAAGTTTATGTTTCAAAACTTCAGAGAACTTGGTTCACAGTTTCCTCCAGTGTTGTGGGAAAGTTGTTCCTTTGCTTGAACTAGAAATGGCTCTGTTTGTACAGTTTGAAACAGTTCTATTCATTCTACTGTGGATCTTTATGTAATACTAATTTGGTTTTTGGGGTTTTTTTTTTTTGTTTGTTTGTTTTTTATTTGTTTGTTTTTGCCATTCCTGGGGCTTGGACTCAGGGCCTGAGCACTGTCCCTGGCTTCTTTTTGCTCAAGGCTAGCACTCTACCACTTGAGCCATAGCACCACTTCTGGCTTTTTCTATATATATGTGGTGCTGACGAATCAAACTTGGGGCTTCATGTATGCAAGGCAAGCCCTCTACCACTGGGCCATATTCCCATCCCCTATGATACTAATTTGGAAAATTTATAATTTCTAGCCCGTCAACAAATGGATACTGAAAATGTGGCAAATACAGTGGAGTTGTCCTCAGCCATTAAAAAGAATGAAATGGGAAGGGATTGGAAGAGATGAGGGAGGAAGGTGAAAGGGGTGACACTGATTGTGCTCATAATTGGATTTGTGGAATTGAAACCCTTTTGTACAACTAATTAATAAAAAAAGAAGAGTGTAATGGTATCCATTATTGCAAAATGGAGGAAACTGGAGATCATCAAATTGACTTGCATCAAATTAGTTGCACAAAGATGAATATTATGTTTTTCCCTTGTCTATAGCAGCTAGACAAAATATCAAGAAAACTAACAATAACAATTGTTGGAGGGGATGTGGCCAAAAGGGAACCCTACTTCATTGTTGGTGGGAATGTAAACTGATTCAACCACTCTGGCAAGCAGTATGGAGATTCCTCAGAAGGCTAAACATAGAACTCCCCTAGGACCCAGCAGCCCCACTTTTGGGCTTTTGGGTATCTATCCAAAAGACCACAAACAAAATCACAGTAATGCCACCAGCACGACAATGTTCATCGCAGCACAATTTGTCATAGTGAGAATCTGGAACCAACCCAGATGCCCCTCAGTAGATGAATGGATCAGGAAAATGTGGTACATATACACGATGGAATTTTATGCCTCTATCAGAAAGAATGACATTGTCCCATTTATAAGGAAATGGAAGGACTTGGAAAAAAATTATACTAAGTGAAGTGAGCCAGACCCAAAGAAACATGGACTCTATGGTCTCCCTTATTGGGAATAATTAGTATAGGTTTAGGCAAGTCATAGCAGAGCATCACAAGGCCCAATAGCTATACCCTTATGAACACCTAAGATGATGCTAAGTGAAATGAACTCCATGTTATGGAGACAATTGTTATATCACAGTTGTAACTACTTTCAACGTCCCATGTGTATCTGTATCTTCTATTATTGATGATGTTCTTGTATCACCTTCCTGTGGTGTACCTACACTATCTCTGTAATCTTTTCTGAGTATATTGGAAACCGTGTATACTGGTATTGGAACTAGGAAATTGAAAGGGAATACCAAAATTGAGAGACACAGGGTAAAAAAAGACAAACAACTACAAAAGCAATACTTGCAAAACTGTTTGGTGTAAGTGAACTGAACACCTCAGGGGGGGAAAGGGTAAGGGGGAGGAGGGTGGGGGGTATGAGGGACAAGGTAACAAACAGTACAAGAAATGTATCCAATGCCTAATGTATGAAACTGTAACCTCTCTGTACATCAGTTTGATAATAAAAATTTGAAAGAAAAATAACAACACAAAATCCAACATAATGAAAGCAAAGGGAGGACTACTGGAGAGGTAGAAAAAGTGGGAAAAAGAAGAGGGGTTAAAGAGGGAACAAGAAAGAGTAACTGAAGTGTTGAAGTGCATCCCATGTGCAGAAATGTCACAATAGAACCCCTCACCAGGTACAATTTGCTATTTACCAATAAAACATTCACTACTTTCTGAGTTATCTCACCTAGTCATTTTGCAGCTGTTTTATTTCTTTCTTGGGTAAGCATAACAAAGCCAGACAAAACAATGTGAGAAATCAAATCAACCAAATTGCCCAATGCAAGTCCTCCTCTTGATGCATGTTAACATTTTTTCTTGTTTGTCATATTTATTTATACTTCTCTACTTTCCTAGAGTATGAGGTTGTAAATTATATACTTCTCTACTTTTCTAGATTGTGAGGTGGTAAATTATCATTATCTGCTTCATTAGGCTACAAACTAAATATGGCTAACTCTGAAAAAGATATTTCTTAACAGTAATAAATATTTCATTCAATCACCCAAAGTACTTTTTGTTTAAAAGCAGTTATTATGCTACTGACTTGCTTGCCTTTAATTATACCAAGAGCAAAAGCAAAAGCCCTTCCCTTCTGATCCAGCATCTGAGAGACAAGCTTTAAAGATGTGCTTTCCCATTCCAATGAAATCATACTTTTAAAAAGTATTTTTAAAATAAAAACACGCTATTTCATTAGCATAGAATTTAAAGTGGTTTATAACAATAAACTCCAATGCCAAGTTCTCAGGGGGCAGTTTAAAGTTCGTAATTTCATATAGTATCTCATTATTTATTCCCTTTACAGAAAAATCATCCCCTGATTACTCTTTTATACATGATTTGTGTGTGTGTGTGTGTGTGTGTGTGTGTGTGTGTATGTGTGTGTATGTGTGTTGGTCTTGGGGCAACTGGGGTCCAGGGTGCTGTCTCTGAGCTCTTGTGCATAAGTCTATGGCTCTACCACTTGAGCCACAGAGCTACTTCCTGAGGAGCCAGGATTACAGGATTGAGCCACCAGTGCCCATACACACACGTGTGTGTGTATCTGTGTGTGTGTGTGTAACTTTCACATTTTGGGGGAATAGGAGTGACAGAGTTTTGATTTTCAGAATAATGGTGACTTTTTATGAAATGTTGTAAACATAAAATATGATACAATTTTTGGAAACATAGGTAATGTAGAAATGTAAGTTAATTTTTACTTACTATGTTCATAAGCTAATTATCTTTCTTCAAAAATACTTAAAATTTATGAGAACTCTCAAAGGAACTAGATTTAGGAAATTCAATGCAGCTGGCTTACTAGTGAAAAAATGTTAAATGTTATAAAGGGAGGTATCTAATTTCAGTCTTCTGCCATCAAAGTGAGTGAAACAAACATCAAAGCAATTTAAACAGGTTATGGAGAAACTTACTTTACCACTATATACTTAAGACAAGGATTTCAACCCCCCAAAAACATAATTTTTACCAATGACGGTATGCATTGTACAAAATAATTTGCTGATTATAAACTATTACACATGTTTGTTTCAAAGTGATTCATTATTATTAGATGTGATTTGGACTAAAGAGGAAGTTTAAAATAAATTCATTTTCCATAGTTTTCCTTTTAAATTAATGGTGGATTCTTTCTAGTCATGTTTAGTTCTTTCTGGCATAACTCTAATACAGGTTAAGTAAATGAAAGAAAAGCTGTTTAGTTTCCCTGTTACCTTTCAAGAGCCACCTAACCTTAGTCCTCTTCCTTTGACATTAAGGAAATAAATGGGCTTTTTAAAAAATCATGTTGCAGGAGTTCTAAATATTTAATTCTTGGCTGAAATGTTGGTAGAGGGAGCAGATATGGAAGGAAGGAGAGTTGTATGTCTCAATGTGGGAAGCGACCGAGAGTCATCCATTGTGAACAGTTCACAACTCTGCACTGGCTTTATTCACTCATTTATTTATAGTTAGTTTTGTGCCAGTCCTGGGGCTTGAACTCAGGGCCTGGCGTTGTCTTTGAGCTTTTATGTTCAATGCTAACTCTATAACATTTGAGCCGCAGCTCCACTTCCAGTTTTTTGGTGCTAATTGGAGATAAGAATCTCATGGGCTTTCCTGCCTGGGTTGGCTTCAAACCACAATCCCAAGATCTCAGCCTCCTGAGTACCTAAGATTACAGGTGTGAGCTACTGGCACCTGACTTTCATTCTTTTTAACAATAAAGCGTGAAACAGGAGTTTAAGGTGAAATTCTGTCCCAAACACTCACAAGATAAATAAGTAAAAAACAAGCAAAAAGATAAACCTGTTTTGTATTAAAGTAAGATTTCACATTCAATTTGTTACAATGTGCACTTTGAAATTTGAACAGTGTTTTTCTGTTGGCTAAGGAAGAGTGATTTATGTTTTGTGCTTGGAATTTTGTGACTGCATTATATATTGTGACACAGAAATTCTGATGATTCCTAAATTGAGGTTATTTTTTATTCCAAAATTGTTCTTCGATTGTTAAATGGTGCTCATAAAGGAAAAAAGGAAACTTCTGCAGACTAAAACATATTATAATTAACTTTGTACTAGACTTAATGAAGGTTATTTATATATTAGCCATCCTTAGGTCATTTTGAGTCTCTTAATCATATTAATTTGCCAACTTAACAGAGCAAGTAGAATTCATTACTATTGTTTTGATCAAGATGAAGAATGCTTTTAGAAAAGTTTTATTCAGCTTCATAATATTTCCTTGTCAACCACAACAGAATAAGTATACACACACACTATTCACATATATTATAATTTCTCTGCCAATAATAAAAGTGCTCAGATAAATAAGGGAATAAGGAACTGACAATCAAGCACTTAAAAAAAGCCCTCTGTTATTCTTTTTTCACATAACTAAGATAGAGTCTGGTTTTGGTTTCTTTGGACCAAAAGACATTTCATTGAATTTCCTCAAGGGCAAAAAATGTACATAAAGAAAGTTTGAGCCGGGAATATGGCCTAGTGGCAAGAGTGCTTGCCTCCTACACATGAAGCTCTGGGTTCGATTCCCCAGCACCACATATATGGAAAACGGCCATAAGGGGCGCTGTGGCTCAGGTGGCAGAGTGCTAGCCTTGAGCAGGAAGAAGCCAGGGACAGTGCTCAGGCCCTGAGCCCAAGGCCCAGGACTGGCCAAAAAAAAAAAAAAGAAAATTTGACTAAATTTTTTAAAATAAAGTAATACATACACGTATTATAGTCAATATGCAAAAGAAGTTCATTGAAAGAGATTTCATTTGAGTCTTTCCTCTCTATTTTCCATCCAAGAACCACAAAATCCTCCTAATTTCTCTTTATGTTGTTGTACTATAATACACAAGTAAACACAAACAATCTACTATTATGGGCAGTTCCAGCAGGGCAAGGAGTCTGACCAGCCCTACAGGAGTAACTAAAATCTTACCACCATGTCTTAGCAACATTAAGTCCTTATTCACTCACTTTTTTATTCTTTGAATGAATGTGAAGTTAAACATATCAAATATGGATTCATTCAAGGGAGTATTTATAAAGCCTAAGTATTTTTGAAATAATTACCTTATGTACAAATCAATCAGAGTCCTCTCCGTAGAAACAAATCATGAATATATAAGATGAAGCTTAAAATATAGATTAAAATTCAACTTATTGCTGAGTTTGCTAATTAGGCATGGCAGTATGTAGAGAGCCAACATCGAAATTCACCCTGACTTCTGGCTATACTCTCAAGGGCGTGCAAGGTCATGGCTGAGGGAGCCAACAACAAAGTTCATCCTAACCTCTGGCTATGTTGTTATCTCAAGGACATGCAAGGACATGGTTTACTTGAAGGACAGTACTAATCCTGAGATGTTGAGATGTTTTATTGTGTCCACAAGAGTCTGTTTTCTGTAAACCATTCAACCGTATCTTGTTTTACTGCCTGTTGTTATTTACCAATTTCAGGGCCTTGCTGTTTTCTTAAACCTTAGTTAATCCTATGCTATTTCCTGGTTGTCAAACTGCATATAAGATGGAAGTTAAGAATAAAACAGGGCTGCAGTCTTGAGTGACAATCTTAAGATGCAGACCTCCTGAACCCCATCTTTTGCCTCTTATCCTTTTTCTCTTGTCTTGCATTTTTCTTTTTCTTTAATCCTTGCCCCCTCAATCAGGATTCCCTCTTCGCTGCCGGCTGGCTCGGCAGAGCAGTACATCATTTAAACTTTACAAATATAAACAAACACACCATGTTAATATGATCAATCTCAAATGCTGTTTGCCTCACTTTCAAATTGAGAGATTAATAAGCTTTGAGGAATTTATGATTTACAACAAATGAATACACAGAGGAAAGGTTAACTGAAGACCCCACTTGGCTCCTGAGTGCCCAAGTAAAAAATTGTCTTTGTGACTGGCTAAGAGTTAAAAGTAATAACTCACTAAGAGTTAAATGTGACCTTTCACTCCCCTAGGGAGCAGAGTAATTGAAAAAGAAAAGGGCAAAATGTATCAATCTAAGAACTCTGCTACTCATTGTATAGAAAAATAACTACATTTGGAGCTCTTGATTTGAATTTGAGCCATTCTCTATACTAAAGCAATATATTCCCCACTTGCAATGAAGTTTCAAATCACCTGCCTGTGCATCTAGTAAGTGAGGAAAAAAGTGTATTGTTCCTGAAAAAAATGGGGTAATCATCAAAACTCAAAGAACTAAGACAAATAAGCTCGTAATTATGTGCATATGTTAAAATCTCACTCTCCTCATGCACTCAAATTACCTAGATTTCATATACTAATGTAAAATCCTGTCACTTTCTGAGGTTCATTTTATTTTTGTTTTCATGAAAATTGGAAGTGAGTTCTCTCTTCCTGACATTAATTTCTTTGTGAAATATACCAATTAACACATACTACAACATTGACTGTAAAAAGATCAATATAAGATATAATCTATGTAATATAATAACAAATAGAAAGGAAAGCATGGATTCTAACCACTTTGTCCTCCTTTGGGAAAGCGTCCAAGGAAGCAGAGGAGAGGGAGAAGAAAGAGAAGAGAAAACAAAAATGAGCCATACATTTGTAAAAGTGTTTCAATAAAACAAGCATACATTTCTTCTTCAAAGTGTTAACCAGGTATTTTAATCAGTATATGTGTTCGCTTGTATTCCATACCACCTAATATGTGGTAGATAGAAGATAGTAAATCTACATTAAAAATATTCCTCAAAAAGAAGAGCTGCTTTATTACCATATGTAGCTTATTATCATATTGAAAACAAATATTTTATTAAAACCCGTAAATGGTACTACTCCACAATCAATATAGTGTTACAATTTAGAAATATATAAAAATGGGCAATGTTTGTAATAAATCACTAAAAGGAAAATATATTAACTATTTGGCCACAAATTATTCCAAAAGCAATATTTCCTTGTGCTATAATTATGCCTGAGACAGAAATTTCAAGTTGGGACCTTGTTTGTTTCTGTATATTTTTCCGAGTTGGGTTGATTCAGGGATGGGTGAACTTCATTTTTCTCCTCTTCAAAGAGAAGTGCTTCTCAAATCAATCATCTTCAAACACCATCTCCCTGTGAAAACCTGAGTTTGACCCTGATGATCCCAACACATCAGTGGCTGGCTGTATTGTAAGGCTGATTTCCAATTTATAGTGGGAACGGAGAGAATTCTTGAATTCTGAGACCTCTGTAGCATGGAACTCAGCGGATTCACACATCATGCATCACTGCCAGCACCTTACCAGGCTATCTGTGCTTCACTTTGCAGGTTTCTATGTGTTTAGATTATCACCTCAAGGTCTCACATGATTCCAAAGTATCTATTTAGAAACACTAAAAAAGGAGAATTAACAAATATTTCTGGTGTAATTTCTAGGCACCAGACATGATCTTAATATCCAAGCTTGTTTAGATGGGCTTCAAGATAATATATGAGATTAATCATCATAAATGACTTTTCTGAAAAAGGAAAAAGTAAAACTGATAGAAGTATGGAACTTAAAGACTAAATACAAATGTTATAGTGACATGACTTTAAATGATTTGCATTTAATTTTCATAGCATCTAAGGAATGTAATGAACTGTTGTTCAGAGAAGTGAATTATCTTCCCAAAGCAATAGAAATAATAATAGCCTTACTTTAAAATAGAAATATGTCTACTATACTCATTGCTGCAATTCCATGGGAAGAGTTTTTTTAAACTACCCTACTTAAAACTCAAAATACCAAAGAATACAATGTCCACTGGGTAGTTTATTTAAATTGTCATTTTTAAATAATAAAATATGAAGAGCATGCCAGAGTTTCACACTGTTTTAAAATAAAACTGTACATTAAGTTTTTTGCCTGATTAGGTGATAAAAGGAATCTTAAATAAATACTACAAATTCTTTTATCAATGATAATAGTAACTATTCTATATCATCTGCAGATATAACTAAAAGAAAACTCATCCAGAAGTAGAAATTTTTCTATTATACTAGCTGGGATATGGAATAACAAAGTATAACATCCAATGGCTTCTTAACTAAGTGCCTATAAGAATTAGTACAGAATCTCACTTAAAAAATACGATTGGAGTTGGGCACCAGTGGCTCACATTTGTAATCTTAGCTACTCAGGAGGCTGATATGTGAAGATCACAGTTTGAAGCCAATCTGGACAGTAAAGTTTAAGAGACATTTTCTCCAATAAACTACCAAAACATTTAAAAGCCAGAAGTGGAGTTGTGACTCAAATGCTAGTGTACTAGCTTTGAGCAAAAGAAGTTCAAGCCTCAGGACTGGCGCCAGAAACAACAAACAAATAACTATTAGCCAGTATTTTAAAGTGTCAAAAATTTGTGCTGGCCAACAAGAGCAGTAGAGTTTATTTAAGTCAAATAAAGACAGTATATCTGTTGAGAATACATTTCATATAGAACTGCTAATCTCAAAAAATTTTTAAAAAGTAAGTGGTGTAGTTTCTGTTTCTTAAATAGCTAAGAAATTCCCGTAAGGTGAGTATGGCACTATATGACTTTAATGTGTCAGCAATTTGAAATTACCATCATGGAATTTAACTATTGCTTAATATATTTTTTGTGTTAAGTTTAAGAACATACATATTACCCTACATTTTACATTAATTCACTGTGAAAATTATTGTTGCACGAACTAAAAGTGGTTAACAAGAACTGATCTTAACAACTTTTAACGAACTACAAGTGGTTACAAGAATTGATTTGAACAACTTTTGAATGGTTTCCTAATATAAAATGAATGATACTAAATTTACATTTAATATTCTTCAAAAACAAATTTATAGCTGGGCATTGTTGGTTCATACCTATAATCCTAGCTACTATCCAAGGCTGCTATATGTGGATCAAGATTCAAAGCCAGTCTGTGCAGAAGAGTCAGCAAGACTATATTTCTAATTAACTAAACACCGTTCTAGAAGCTCTTGTGGTAGTGTACAAACTCTGAGGGAAAAGGGCTGACAGTGTAAGGATCTGAGCTCAATCCCTGATACGAGGTGCAACAAACAAGGTAATCTGATGTTGATTAGAACAAGGGTCATTTATTATGCTGCACCTCTGTGGCAAAACTTTTTCTTTTGGTCAGTCCTGGGGCTTGAACTCAGGGCCTAGGCACTGTCCCTGAGCTCTTTTGCTCAAGGCTAGCTCTCCACCACTTTGAACCACAGCACCACATCTGGTTTTTCTGGTGGTTAATTGGAGATAAGGTCTTACAGGGACTTTTCAGCCTAGACTGATTTCAAACCGTGATCCTCAGATTCAGCCTCCTGAGTAGCTAGGATTACAGGTGTGAGCCACCGGTAAATAACTTTTTAAGAATTATATTCATCCCTGTGCCTCACCTTTATAATAACAATAAAAAATTTAAAAAGAACCATAGTCATCCTTATTCTGCCTTGAGAAAACACAAACCCACGGAGGGAGGGGGACAGAAATGCACGCGCCGCGCGTGGGGCTGCCTGATCCCTTGTACACTCACGCTGTTGGACCGCAGAGAAACGCGGCCTCCACAGCGCGCGCAGAACTTGGTCCGGCAGTAAGAGCACAGGTGTCCACAGCCATCCGCGAACTTAGTTTTGTGGCAGATGCCGCACGTGGGTGCATCGTCCTTGTGTTCCCCTTGGTAGCGCCTGGCTTCTTCGCCTATTTTTCTCACTTGTTCTTTATAGCTTTCAAACTGTTGATGCAATCTCCTGGGTAGACAGAGAAAAATGAAAGGTAGGAAACTAAATAAATCATGGCAGGCAAAAGAAATGAGCAACTTAAAAAAAATTTTTATTAAGTGGTTGTGCCAAGAGGTTACAATTCCGTAACTCAGGCTATGAGCAAAATGAATCTCCATCAATGCTACCTCTTTCATCTTTCTCCTATTTCCCCCTCCCATCCTTACCATCAAAGTAAAGCAGATCCAGTTTTACACAATGAACACTGGGTATAATAATGACTGCATTTATCCATCTTTCCTTGATTGTGTCTCCTTCCCCCTCCTTCTTCGCCCCCAACATGTTTTTCCTTCCTGGCATTCATTTTGATAAACAGTCCTATTACTGGTTCAGAGGTATTACACCTGTGGATTCCTCCCCAGAGAAGAGCAACTTTTTAGAGACAAAAATGAAAGCAGAGCTATTTGAGTGAAAAAGATCATATATAAATAAATGTATTTTCCCTACTGGCCCACAAACTAAGAAATATAATCAGCACTAACTGTAGTTTTGCTGGCTGCCAAATGTGGGTAGAATCTATTCCCACCCTTCTTGATGGCTTTCTCTGTTTCTTTCAAAGTCAGACGCTTTGAAAATATTTTAACTGTAAACTCATCACTTTATGCTATACACTGGGTTCTTCTTTTGGTGGTGGGACTACCAAAGTTGTTGACATAAGTTGCTTCCTGCTTAATAAGATTCAAGTTTCGCCCTCTCTGCTATATTCAATAAAACACTATGGCACCTAGAGAATCTCAGGGAAGGAGGGCATCCTTTTGCAAATGAGAGTTGAGAGCTTTGTCTTAAGCTAAGCCAACAGTCATTGGCTCTTTGGCCAGGAAAATCCCCTAGAAAATGGCTGGTCAAATTCACCTGTGCATCTGAGCTAGCTGGCTGGCTAGGATCCACTAAACACAGGCAGGTGGCTGACGCACTACATCTAAGGTTCCTATAGGGAACTGGGCTCCCTAGACAGAGAATCAAGTAAGCGTTGAGATTTCATTAAAACTTTACGTGTAGCATCAACAACTCTTGAGAAGGACTCTATTCATTACTTTCTACTTTGCCACTTCAATCTTTTCCTGTTTAACTGTCACAAGTGAAGTAAACATGTACTACCACAAAACATAATTTAATATCTGAAGCAATTCCCAATTTAAAGGCCAGAGAATTTCATTTCATAGAATGATATATGTAAGCAACATTTTATTTAACCAATTCAAGAATATGTTTGATGCCTTAAATATTTTACTAGGCATCAGTGGCTCAAGCCTGTAATACTAGCAACTCAGGAGGCTGAGACCTAAGGATTGAAAGCCAGCTCAAGCAGGAAAGACTGTGTGGTTGTTTTTTCCAACTAGCCTGCAAAAAGACAGAAGTGGAGCTGTGGCTCAAGTGGAAGCATGACAGTCTTGATCAAAAAAGCTAAGCGCCAGCAACTAGGCCCTGAGTTCAAGTCCCAGTACTGGCACACAAAACAAATATGATCATATAAAATAGCAATTAAAACCTTATAGATTGTATTAAGTAAAGTAATTATTAAATAAGTAAAGTAATATTTCCTGTAAGCAAACAGAAATAAACTCTAAGAATAAAAGAACTGCAGGAATTAGTACTTAGTGTGAGAACCACCAAATCAAATCTATTTCACTAAAGATAAATAAGCACAAAGCTAGGTTTAGGGAAGCATATTCCATAAAATTTTCTATATTATAAAACAGGATTTAGTGAGAGCATTGCTATCATTCAGTGAAAGTTCAAATTGTATAAAAATTTGAAAAGAAAGTTCAAATTGTACACATTGTAGGCTGTCTGGGCTATATAGTAAATCTTTGTTGCCACAACTCAAGTCTACTGCCCAGAAGAAAGTAAATTCTATGTAAATGAATGGGTAGATATGTTCCAACAAAGCTATTTACAAAACACATAGTAGGAGCCAGACATGGTGAATCATTTCTATAATCTTGACTACTTTAGAGACAGAAATAATAGCTCTGTCTGAGTCCAATACCAGCAAATACCCAAGATTCTGTCTGAAAAGCAAACTGAAAGCAAGAAGACCAGGGATGTGGCTCAAGTGGTAATGCATTTGCAAGCCTGAGATCAATCTTCAGTAGTGCCAAAAAGAAATCAACAGGCAGATAGACACAGACAGATAGATGACAGACAAATATTTAAGATAGTAGACCAGATTTTTCCATGGGCACGTTGGGGCAGTTTGTCATACCTGATATAGTACATGATCTATGTTAATATAAAATGGTTTGAAAACCAAACCCTCTTTATATTTTTAAACTCAGATATAAAAGAAAACAATTCCAGAAAAACATCTATTTCAAGCCAGATAGCAGTGTTTAACTCCTGTAATCCTACCTACTTAGGAGGCTGAGGTCTGAGGATCACTGTTCAAAGTCAGCCCGGGCAGGAGGTCTGGTGAGTCTCTTATCTCCAGTTAATGAGCATAAACAGCCAGAAGTGGAGCTGTGGCTCAAATGTTAGTGCTCCAGCTTTGGGCTAAAAGAGTTCAGAGATAGCACCCAGGCCCTGAGTTCAAACTGAAGGATCAGCTCATGTGCATGCACATACACACACACACACACACACACACACACACACACACACACAGAGACAAGCACGCACACACACATTTATTTTAGGAAATCTTTATTTCTTGAAGTCTTTTTATTTATTTGTATATTTATTGTCCATACCAAGTACATACTCCACAACCTATCTACACCATTATTCCTCTCAAAAGTCTCTGAACCATATATACTTGCAACAAACTCAGCACAAACAGGAACCCCTATTGCAATTGCAATCCCACAGAATTTCTTTTGCTCACTCACAGGCCATGTGATTATATATCACTGCTATTTCTGTATATGACATGTCTTCTAAGCAGTAAATTTTAGAAATGCACAATTCAGTAAATAGGTAGGCTGTACAAACTTACTAGCATATTATATTATGTTTGCTGAATAGAATATATATAGCATATAAATACATATATATCTTAGTCTTTTGAAAAGATGATTTATTTTAGTTATAAGATAATACACTTTTTATTGATATCAATTAGTTGTACAATAGGACTTCACACTGACAAGTTCATTGATGAATTTAAAGCTCTTTATTGTAACTACCTCTCTATTGTTCTCCCCTTTCCAAAACCTGTCTCATCGAATTTGGTAAAGCAAGCAATTTATAATCAAATTTATATTGAAAACAAAACATCCTGAAAACAATCCTATCTTCACCAAACATCGAAAATTCTGGGTAAATACTTTTAAAATAACTTTCATTTATGTTTGACCTGGAGAAGAAGTAGGCAAAATCCCCAAAGAACACAAATGAAATTCACAAATTAGTAGAACTTTGAAGCAGAAGATCTACCCTAACGTCAAGAATACTTGACGTCAATAGACTGTGGCTCAGGGTTCAGGAACTTCATTGAAAGTCTTATGTAGTAACTGAAAATAAATCCATAGTTAGGTAGTCACCAAATTAACTGAAATAATATATAGAGTAACCCCACTGGCAAGAGAAGAAACAAAGAACAGAATAAGTCAGATAATGCTCTAGCAAGTTTCTCTCTTAAAAATCAACTTTAGGCTGGATGCTCAGAGGCTCTTGCCTGCCATCTTTGTTATTCAGGGATGCTAAGATCTGAGGATCATGGTTCCAAGTCAATCTGAGAAGGAAAATTCACAAGACTTTTATCTCCAATTAACCCCCAAAAGCAGGAAGTGTAGCTGTGGATCAAATGTAGAGTGATAACTATGAGCAAAAAGGTGAGGTCCAACAACAAAGCCTCAGGGCCAGCAAAAAATAAAAATAAGCCAAGCGCCAGTGGCTTATGCCTATACTCCTAGAAACTCAGGAGGTTGAGATCTGAGGATGGAGGTTCAATGCCAGCCTAGGCAGGAAAGTCCGTGAGACTCTTACCTCCAATCAACCACAAGAAAACTAGAAATGGTGCTGTGGTTCAAGTGGTAGAGTGCTAGCCTTAAGCTGAAGAACTCAAGGACAATGCCCAGGCCCAGAGTTCAAGCCCCATGACTTCCCCCCTTAGTGATCTTTTCTCAATTCATCTCCCCCTTGTAATCCTTTGATATCACCCCTTGTCAAAATGCCAACTTTGTAGCAAGATACACTATTAGAACCAAGATACTGATAGTAAGACAAGAGAAGAATATTTATGTTTTTATTTTAATCTATAGCTGATCTATTATGGTTACTAAATGAAAACATCTTTCATTATATAATATTCCAGTCAATTTTACACTGCAAATGTAAGGCCTTTTTGTAAAATATACTTATACATTTCAATTTTAGAATCAATATTTCTTACTGGTTAGCAAGTTTGGCAAATGCATTGCGATAAATCACAAACTTAAATTATCTATATAGAAAGTGGAGTATTTTAAGGCATGTAGTGTTATCACAAAAAAAATTGTTAGTAAACAGGATTTGCTCCCGAATATGGTTTTGTCATTATGTCACTGGTAGAGAAAAATTGTAATGTTGCATCTAGTCCTTAGTTTCTATGGTTTCAAAGAATGAATCCACAGAGACAGAGGGAGAAGAAAAGTGACAAAAATGTGCTAAAGAAAAAGATAAGCAGAACACCTGCTAAACAGGAGGGATCCCAAGGGAAGAATCTTTAGGAGAGGGCTATGTAACCCTCAAACCCACTGGACATCTGTGAACTACACTATCCCTCAGATCCTATCAGAGGTTGCTTTAGTATTTTGACTGCATGTCTAATCTAGTCTAACCAGTCTATTCACCATGTCAAGTCTCCCAATGGTAAGGAGCATGTCCTGATGCCCAGGGATCTGCATGAACAGCTTCCCAAGGCCATAGTGATGTGCTGTGTAGGGGACTTTGTACAGGACTTCTTAGGGTTGTGATGAGAAATGCAGAACTTCGATGGGAGGGTTTTTTTCTACAGGAGACATTTTTTTTCTGCTGTAATCACTATGTATCACAGCATTATGCTAATTGCTCTGTATTCAATCCATGAAACATTAGTATACCAGTTGTAAATAGGTCAAATTCAGTAATTCATACTTTGAAGGAATAAAAGTGAATGCCAGAATGCTAAATATCATTCTGTAAAGGTCTGAAAATCTAAATATCCCATGAATGCAAAACAAGTAGCTTAAACAGGCAATTGTCAATGACTTTCTTACTGCTTAGTAGATATCTTAAACACTTGTTATAAATCAAGGCACATAGCAAGACACTGGATAATGGGACAGAGTAAAACACAGAGAAATCTTTGTAATTAGCCAGACATCTCACTTATTTGTCATGTTTTTCATTCTTCTGTGCCTCAGATAGGAACAGAAGCTAATTTTGTCTCTCTTCCTGGCTGTCCTTGATAAAAAGCTAAGCACTCCATGCTAGATTTTCCCAGAATGGATACTAATATTTTGAAGTTTTAAAGGGTCCAAATAGAAGGTCCTGAAGGAAATGGGGAAGTTTCTCCAACGTGATGAAAGCAGAAGAGTAGTATGGCTATTGCATCCCAAAGTAAAGCATTGCTTTGAATGCATATACAGTGGCAAGTGGGGAGGGGGCCAAAAGTAATGAGAACAATCTCTGTCCATCATCTCAACATTGGTTCCCTCTCCTGTTCCCCTTTCCCTTTTTTTTCCC
The DNA here is from genome assembly GCF_023159225.1 of Perognathus longimembris pacificus. Lineage (NCBI taxonomy): Eukaryota > Metazoa > Chordata > Mammalia > Rodentia > Heteromyidae > Perognathus > Perognathus longimembris. Next base: position 32,524,497 of record NC_063169.1, on the reverse strand, counting down.
CTTCCCCTTCCCTTTCACCTTTCTTCCTTGTACTCAGAATCAAACCTAGGCCTTGCCTCTGTTAGGCAATTATTCTTTCACAGAGATACATTGTAGCTAGAATATTATTTTTTTTTGCATTTGCTATAATTCAACGTTGTTGTATAGTTTGTATCTAAAAAAAAACATATTTGATCGTCAGTTAAAATACTTTTTTGACTTACTGCAAATCTCCAGCAGATGGCACTAATGGCTTTATTTTCTATTTAATCATTTTATATAGTTATCTAAATTGTTTTCTTTTTTTAAACATCCAAGATGTTAAAAAAAAAAAAAAAACAACCAAAAAAAATAGTAAGAACAGTAGGGATGTAGCTTATCAGAAAAAAAAATGTCTTTTTAAAGGTGACTGAAAAAAGAACAAATAGGATTTATTAAGAGGTTGCAATATTTGCTATTTTTAAAAGATAATTTTCATGCCATGTACTCTTTAAATCTATCGACCTAACTATACATTTATCTATCATCTCTCTCTGTGACATTACATACATATATTTTAGAGTTGTGTGTTTTCTTCCATTTCGCACTGTTAAAATGTAGCTCATCCAAATCAGCCTCCCACCGTGCAATGAAAGCTCAGGAGAAGAACCTCAGGAAACAGAACCGCGGAACTAATGATTAGCTTTTAGTGTCTTATGGCCTGTTACTTCAGCCAAGCATTTATTTTTAATTCTATTTTCAATTTACCACAGGAGGCCACTCCTGAGTAAGTATTCAAGAAGATTTCTCAAGACAAGGAGGCTCACTAGCATCCATTTAAAGCTTTGCTCTGCTCCATCTCCCAAGAAGCATCTTCTTCTGCCACCGAATTGTGGCTCTGCTCGGCCTGTGTCACCATAAGAATGTACATTCAACATTATGGGAGTGCATCGCAGCTGTCTAATACTGGGGGCACATCAGAGTTCTACAATGAAAAACCTATACAACAGTGGGACACTAGATTCTTTTCAGTAGAATTCAAGAGAAAAAGATCAAGTAAATTGAGAAACCATGAAATAGGAAATTAATTAGGAATACAATTTTACAAAAGGGTGAAGTAAATTTTCATGAAAACCCTTCTAACAGGAAGTAGATTTTATGAAACCATCATATTTACATCAACCACCATAACAGAAATAGCTATACAATAGACATGTAATCAATAAATAAAGCAGACATAATGAACCGCATGGGAACTTTTTCAAGCACCTGTTACTTGATCACATTTACTTAGCACATGAAGGCAAAGTCTGTGTGTTGGTTAATTTGTAAATGATGGTGTCCACACATAACAGCATGCCATATCTTTAAGGAATACATTCATGGCTACATCTTTTGACTATTTTTACTACTTTGCTCCAGTATATTACTAAAGTGAAGGAAAAATTAATAAAACAGCTCTCCACTGGGCATCATCTTTTTGAAGAGAGTATATCAAACTATTTAGGGCATAAGAATTAGGTCTGAGGTTCTCAGTATCAAATCTGGTTCTAACTATTTCTTATCTTCATGACCAGGAAGAAATTATTGTCTCACTGTGCAATTTCCTCATTTATAAACTTTTGATAATATTAGCATCTACATGGGCTTATTGGGAAAGCTATTGGGATAATCAAAGGGTTTAGCACAGTGTCTAACACATGGCAAAAACTCAATAAATATTAACTAGTATTATACAGAGCCATAGATAATATTTGAGGGAAGAAAATACTTTGCTTTTAAATTGCTGAGTACACTTAACAACTTAACTTTGGGAGGCATCTATGACTGGCAGGATTTCTTGGCCCATGGTTATAATTATAAGTGACTTAGATAATCAATAGACTACTGGTAAGGAGCTAAAATGTCATCTTGTAAGATGAAATCCAGTCTGAAAGACAAACCCACTAATGTAATTGGTTTTGTACAAGCCTAGGAGACACATAGGTTTTCTGAGAAATGTCCTCCATTTCTATGATAGTTGATAATTTCCCTACCAACAACAACCGCCACAAAGAAGAGGAAAAGTAGAAATAGGAGGAGGAGGAGGCAGAAGAAGAGAAGGAGGAGAAATAGAAGAACAGACATTTGAAAATCTAATGTTTAAATATGTATTATCCGTAGGCTATTTTGAATTTAAAAATAGAAAATGCTTGAAATGCAAATACTCCCAGTGTTCAGAAAGAGTGAGTGAATGATGTATCAAAAGCTTCTAACACATTAAAGACTCATTCTTCCCTTTCACTTGTTTTGCCTTCAGTGATAGATAAATTTACTTACATTAAATGTGTACTACTTCATAGTGAGCTAAATAAGTTTTGTCACATTTTCTTCTTTTCATGACACACTGTCTGTAATGTGGTAGCTGAAAGAGACTTTTCAATGTCATTATGGCAAGGAATAGCTTATATTTCACTTTTTGTATTTGATCAGAGTAATTTTTTTCCAATTGTCTCTAAAATTCTGCAAATTGTTTGTGTCTGAGAAATCACAGCTCCTTGGAGGTAGGGTGTTGGTGAAATTTATACTCATCTCCTAAGACACATGGCCTCTAAAGATTCTGTTTTCCTAGATGAATTCTATTGGTCAGGTTTGTGTGTCTGCTCATTCAATGACCACTCTTTCTACGTGGTCATCTGTAACATTCCAGAATTATTTGGTCAGGAAAGACCACTTATCTGTAGTGAGAGAATAATTGAAACACATCAACACTGTGGACCCACAGGACAATGTATCACCAGCCTTCTGCCTCCAGGAAGTGAGTGGGTGAGCCTATTTCTTTGGTTATATCAATACCTGAGAACATCACGAAGCCAAACTCCCCAAATTTAGGGCCAATCTTCTAGGTTCAAGCAATTTATTGGCTCTTTCTTCCATTAGTCTTGATATTTTTCAAGTTACCCAAGTCTTTAAGACTGTGTTTCTTCATATGTAAACTGAGGATAATAACAACTATCTTAATAACCTTAAAACTTGGGTTCCTCAATAAAAGACCTAGAATAGCAAAAACAATCCTAAGCAGAAAGAACAGTGCTGGAGGAATTACAATACCAAACTTCAAGCTGTATTATAAAGCTATAGTAATAAAAACAGCTTGGTATTGGCACTGGAATAGGCCTGAAGACCAATGGAACAAAATTGAAGACCCAGAAATGAACCCACAGAACTACGCCAACTTAATCTTTGATAAAGGAGCTAAAACAATAGTCTGGAAGAAAGATAGCCTCTTTAATAAGTGGTGCTGGCAAAACTGGCTCAACACATGCAACAAACTAAAACTAGATCCTTATATATCACCCTGCACCAAAATCAATTCCAAATGGATTAAAGACCTCGAAATCAAAATAGACACCCTGAAAACACTAAAGGAAGGAGTAGGAGAAACACTTGGGCTCCGTGGCGCAGGACGGAACTTCCTTAACAAAGACCCAGAAAGGCTACAAATCAAAGAAAGGTTGGACAAATGGGACTGCATCAAACTGCAGAGCTTCTGCACGGCAAAGGACATAGCTCGCAAGATAAACAGAAAGCCCACAGACTGGGAGAAGATCTTTACCGGACATTCAACAGACAAAGGCCTCATCTCTAAAATATATGCAGAACTAAAAAAATTACATTCCTCCAAAACAAAACCGCAAAGAACCAATAGCCCGCTCATCAAGTGGGCTAAAGACTTACAAAGAGACTTCTCTGATGAGGAAATGAGAATGGGCAAGAGAGATATGAAAAAATGCTCTACATCACTGGCCATAAAAGAAATGCAAATCAAAACAACATTGAGATTCCATCTCACCCCAGTAAGAATGTCATATATCATAAAAACTAACAATAACAATTGTTGGAGGGGATGTGGCCAAAAGGAACCCTACTTCATTGTTGGTGGGAATGTAAACTGGTTCAACCACTCTGGCAAGCAGTATGGAGATTCCTCAGAAGGCTAAACATAGAACTCCCCTAGGACCCAGCAGCCCCACTTTTGGGTATCTAGCCAAAAGACCACAAACAAAATCACAGTAATGCCACCAGCACAACAATGTTCATCGCAGCACAATTTGTCATAGTGAGAATCTGGAACCAACCCAGATGCCCCTCAGTAGATGAATGGATCAGGAAAATGTGGTACATATACACGATGGAATTTTATGCCTCTATCAGAAAGAATGACATTGTCCCATTTATAAGGAAATGGAAGGACTTGGAAAAAAATTATACTAAGTGAAGTGAGCCAGACCCAAAGAAACATGGACTCTATGGTCTCCCTTATTGGGAATAATTAGTATAGGTTTAGGCAAGTCATAGCAGAGCATCATAAGGCCCAATAGCTATACCCTTACGAACACATAAGATGATGCTAAGTGAAATGAACGCCATGTTATGGAAACAATTGTTATATCACAGTTGTAACTACTTTCAACGTCCCATGTGTATCTGTAGCTTCTATTATTGATGATGTTCTTGTATCACCTTCCTGTGGTTGTACCTACACTATCTCTGTAATCTTATCTGAGTATATTGGAAATCGTGTATACTGGTATTGGAAGTAGTAAATTGAAAGGGAATACCAAAATTGAAAGACACAGGGTAAAAAAAAGACAAAAACTACAAAAGCAATACTTGCAAAACTGTTTGGTGAAAATGAATTGAACACCTCCGGGGTGGGAGGGGGGGGAGGGAAAGCTGAAGCAGAGCTTTGGCTCAAGCAGCAGAGCACCAGTCTTGAGCAGAAAAGCTCAGGGACATCTCCTAGTCCCTGAGTTCAAGCCCTAGTACCCCCACAAAAAGTTAAAATATATATAAAATAATGACTGCCAACTTATATTTTAGTTGTGAGGGTTAAAATATCTAGTATCTACACAAAGCCCTTAAGGAAGCACTGGACAAATATTAGTTATTTTATAAGGGTTTGAGACCTAGTGAAGAGACAGATACAATATCTATTTTTCTCTCATACTAGTGCTATTTTAGTTGATTGACTTACACCCAACATATAGGATATAAAGTGATGAGATAAAATATCAGATTTCTAAACGTAACACCACCAACTTCTTGTTCCGTGTGTGTGTGTGTGTGTGTGTGTGTGTGTGTGTGTGTGTGTGTGTGTACTGATCCTGGGGTTTGAACTCAGGGCCTGGGCACTCTCTCTGAGCTTTTGTGCTCAAAGATAGCCCTCTAACACTTGAGCCATAGCTTCACTTCCAGCTTTTTTGGTAGCTAATTGAGATAACAGCTATAGGCTTTCTTGTCTACCCTACTCCCAATGTCTGAATTAAACATCTGAATAATTAGAAATTTATTTCTAATTTTTCAAAGCAGGGAAATACAAGTTTCCTGGATTTGACTTGCACAGTTTACCTAATTAGTCAGTCATTACAAGGTACAGTATTTTCTCCATTTGGGAATGCATTTCAAGACAAGTGACAAGATGTAATTTCTTCCCCATTAAATATGCTAATTAAACATCCTTTAATTAAAACATTTCTAGTATGCATATAAGCCTTCACTATCATGTAAATAATAGAGAAGGTGTTGTAAACAACTTAATTTCTTTTATATTTGTAAAACAGAGATGGTAGAGCAAATAATTCAAATGTAATGCAAATATGAAGCCTAAAGTACAAATTTTAATTCATACAAATGTATATGCAATCTATATTTGTCTCATGTGACTTTGAACTTCTCCAACTATTTAATCAACTCCAGACACCCTTTTCTACCAAGCAATGCCTGAGAATAATTAGTCTATTTTTAATACTTGCCATATTAATTTATATTTAAGTACTAAATATGTGTCATAATCATCTTGCTCTAATCACAGTGCACACAAAGCTTGAAATCATCCATTTTACCTTTCATAATGTTGCATTATCTATGAAAAACTTTGAATAATATCAAGGTACTTTGAGTGTAAACTGCATTTAATTAAGTAGAGTATGTCAGAATCCTGGACTGCAGTTTTTGTCCTTCTAATAATCCAATTACATTAAGCATGATCTATTTCGAATTCAACAACATGATCAATTTTACAGCAATTAGTCAAAAAGAAAATATTTTGCTCATGAGAAGGCCTCTTTTATTTTCCTTGAATACTTGATTAATCTATTCTCACTTATCACAACATTAAAAACTTAGGTCCAGTTTGGGCACTTTTGGCTAAACACCTGGCATCCCATCTACTCAGGCTAAGAACTAAAGATCAAAGTTCAAGGCCACCACAGGCAGCAAAGTCTGTCTATACAATTCTCATCTCCAATTAACTACAAAAAAGCTGGAAGCTGAGGTGTGGCTCAGTGGGTAGAGCACTGCCCTCTAACAGTATTAAAAAAAAGCAAACCCCAGAAAACCCAAAGCACTACAGGTCCCATCCTTCATACCCATCCTTCAGAGAGTCACATACAGGCAATCAATAAATATTTAGAATTTCACTGAATTGAAGGCTCTCCAGGGGAGTGGACAGGAAATATAGCCAAACATCTCCTTATCCTTCATGCCTTTAAGTGTTACAGCCCTTTGTCCTTTCTAGAATTAAATGTAGTTGCATATTGACAGTAAGTAGAGATAGAGAGAAAAGCACCCTTGTAGATACAGTACCCTTGTGTATGAACTTTATTGGATGATCCACAGTGTTGCAAAACCTCAAGGTCTTCATTTCATTATGAGTTCTCATTACACCATGATACAAACACAGCTATAGAAGGAAGTAGTGAGGAATTGGTTTGGAGGCTGAGGAACTGCTCCTTTGAGGAGCATTGTTTTTGTTCCTTTGCTTGCTTACTTGATTTGTCATTGGCTTTGACTTTTCCTAAATCTAGGAGAAAGCTCCCACCTAGCATAGCAAGAAGGCAGTAGACTACAGGAAGGCCTGTAATGGTGGCTGCCTTTCATTTCTTTAAACAGGAGTGTATCAGAACAAATGCCTCTGGCTTTCGTTAGCAGAGAAGTACAGAGCTCAGCAGGTGTCATCTGGGAAATGACAGGGCCTCATCATAGGGAACTCTGGGCATGGCTGCTACAGCCACCACAACTTTTAACACAGGTGTTTCCGCCAACTCAGCAAGATAATTTTTTCATAGGGAAAGGTTGATCTGCAAGGAGGATGATCGATGTAGTACTGGCAAAAGAGACTGGGAAGAAAAAGAGAAGTAGAGAAGGCTCAGTGTAACAACAGGTGATGAGAGACGTAATATTTCATATTAACTACTCACACCTAAATCCTGGTGTGTACAGTATGTCTTCTGCCTAAAAATAATTTAAACAGCCTTGCCAGGAGCACTACTGATTTGTCACTGTGTGTGTGCTACTGCTCACCTTTCTAGACATCAGTATGAAGACTTTTGTGTGTGTGTGTGCCAGGACTTGAGTTTGAACTCAGGGCCTGGTTTTTGTCTCTAAGCTGTTTTGCTCAAGGCTGGTGCTCTACCACTTGAGCCACACCTCTACTTCTACTTTTTGTTTGTTAATTGGAGAGAAGAGACTCATGGACTTTTCTCCCAGGCCTAGCTTTGAACTTTGATCCTCAAATCTCATCCCTCTGAGAAGCTAGAAATACACACAAGCCATTGCACCTGGTCTTGTATAACAATACTTTAAAGGCTACATTAAACACAGTACCCAGCTATCACCAAGGAATCAGATTTCAGCCTTCATGCATAAATGTCTTCAGTTCCAAGGATACATGGATTATTATCATTTTCACAAACATTTGGCTTTCAAAACCTAGAGTCTCTGGGGTTTGTTTCAAGCTTGGAATGCCATCAAACTAAATAGAATATCAAGGTGTGAACAAGATAAGACTGCGTAATTTCTATAATGCTTTGCTATCATCTAAACAAAACTATCCTCTGTCTTTGACTTCTGATTTAGTGGAGACTTAAGTAAGAAATCTTGCATCCAAGATACATGACCCTCCCTCCAGTAAGGACTTGGTCACCAGAAAAAGTCAAGCTTTGAACAAACCCTTTGCTGGCAACTTGCTTGCTAATTTTAAACAAATTATTCAGATAGTCCAAGCTTTATTTTTTTATCTGTAAATTGAGGATAATAACTATTGCTTCTTAGGATTATAGAAAATATGGAACATGAATTTGAGGGTCAATAAACTTCCTAGTTCTCATTCATAACTCCTCCCCAATGCTTTGATCAGAGTATGGTTTCTTCTTATGTTCCTATCGGTCAGGAGAGGCAAGTGTAAGGGGAAAAGAAACTACATAAGAAAATCTGGGTTTGAATTGCAATCTTACCATTCACATCCTGGGAAATACATGATAGGCTCTTGGAACTTTGGAACCAGGCTTCTTTATTTCTACAAGAGTGATAGTATGTTTACTTATTAATTCATACATTCAACAAGTAATGATGGAGCATTGACTAGACACTAGGTGCTGCTTGAGGCATGGGTGATCCAAACATAATGAGTGTTTATTCATAGGCAATTTTAATTCAACTAAGATTGGCAAGAGTCAAAACATATTTAAGAAAAGAATATGTAGCAGAAAAATATAAGGTAGCTCTAAGGATATGAAGATAAATCAAAGATGATAAGATAACCGGTTGCTGACGGGCAGGGCAAGGCTGCTGTATTTATAGGATAAGAGGCAATGCCTGCAGAAGTGGTGGAACAGGCCTGGGAGGCCATGGAAAACTGGCTTCTGTCACTCTAGAGTGAAAGATTCCTGGCAGAGGGAGGAGAAAGAGCAAAGGCTAAGCAGGAGACAGCTGTGTTGTGTGCAGGCTAGGCAGCACTGAGGAGAGATTGGAGGCAAGGTCACAGGAAATTATGTCAAGAATACACTGGTCACTGTGGAATGGACTTTAATCTTTCTCCTAAGTGGGGAGGGAGCTCACCTCAGGATTTAGAGTGACAAACTGATAAGATGACATTGAGAGCAGAAAGAAACTCTGCTGTGCAGAGAACAGATAATCAGCTGGGCAGTCTAAGAGAGGCAAGGCCTTTCAAAGATTTTCTTTGAAAGAGTCTTTGTGCTAAAGGTGGGAAAGAAACATCAGTGAGAAGATTTTTTTTTTCTTTTTAGCTATCTTGCCAATGCAAAGCATGACTTCAGCAAGCCTCAGAAGCCAACTTCATTTGTAACTACTGATTAGCTATGCAACATTAAGCAAATTATTCTCTCTAAAACCTAAGTGTTATGGATTTAATGTTTGTACCTCCCAAAAGGTATATGCTTAAGACTTAATCTCCAATGTAATGGATATTATTTGTAGGGGAGGCCTTTGAGTGGCAATTACCATAGAGGACTAGGTAACCTGGCCTCATGGGATGAATGGGGCAGGGCAAAGATCAGGAAGAGAAAGTATAATTTTCTCTTTCCCTACAATATTGAGGGCACAGTGATGAGCTGGCCATCCACAACACAAGGAAGTGAACTGTAACCAGGGAACTACATTAATAGATGCCTGGATCTTTGCACTCTGTAGCTTCCAGAACTAAGAAATAGAGTCTTGTGGTTTAAAACACCCACTGTATACATTTTGTTATGGAAGCTTGAATGGACTGATACACAATGTTTCATTATTTGTAAAAGGATGAGAAGATTTTTTACCCAAGGTCTAAATGAAATAAGCTAAAAGGTTTAGCACTATGTCCTGAACATGTAAACGTGCTTAGTAACTAATAAAAGTATTAGTGTAATTTAAATTTTTCTTAAACCATAGGAATAACATGAAAAATTTTAATGAGTAATGATTTTTTAAAATACTTAGTTTGCCAGTGAATATTTAATATTACCAAAAATATAGATCATATATACTTACAGTGAACAAAGGGGTTACAAACTGACAGTGAACTGAAATAAATGACTAGAAAAATTCATCTTCAAGACAGAAACATGATGCCTGAAATCCTAGTTACATAGGAGGGTGTAATAGGAAGATCAAAATGCAAAACTACCCTAGATAAAAAAGCCCATGAAATTTTATCTTTGTACAACTTCCTAAACATAATAACAAGAAGAATAACTAGTAAAAAAAAAAGTATGGGTAGAAGTGTCACTCAAGTGGTTGAGTGCCAGCAGAGCAAGCAAGGTATGCAATGTAAAGCTCTGAGCTCAAACCTGGTACTGCCCCAAAACCATCTTCAGTGATATTAACATATTTGAGAGCAAGTAAAATTAATTCTGCTCTTTCCCAGCTATCGACATGCCATTTCAGCCACGTCCACACTCCTGTTTTTTTTTCGAGAAATTCTTTATTTTCTATTTGGTTGGCTATATAAAAAGTTTAGTCTAAAAATACTAGATTTCATAGGAGAATTCTATGAAAACAACCCTTAATAATTAAAAAATATTAAGATACTAGATAGATATAGCTTCCAGATTGGTATGTCTATGCATATATCATGAAATATATAGACTTAGGGAGAAAATGAATTATGTTGAAAGGTTATCAAAATTGTAAATACAGTAGTATGTGTGGCCATTTTAAGTTCTTAGAGACATAGAAGAGAATACTTTTTAAATAAACCATGGAAGATAATTTTTCTATAGTTTAGGGGATGATTTTTATTTTATTATTTTATTCTATTTTTCATGTTTTGATCAAGTTAATGGAGTTAATGAAAAGACTATTGTCCAGAGAAGTTGATTAAACACATAAAGGCAGGGTCAAAGGAACCCAGGCCTTTCAGTCATTAGCAGGACACTGGGTTTAGCTCAGTGGATCACCCATTTGAACAGTAATTTGATCTGGACCCAACAATTAACATGTTTTCTTTTATGAAATTAAACATATCAATTTTTCAATAGTTAGAAGCCATCGGGTGCCCAGTGTTAAATTACATGTGAAAGACAAAGTGAGAATTACATCTGATGGATGGTAGAGAGATTTTTTTTTAAACCCTCATTGTTTGGCACGAGGAATATTTTTTATCTCAATTGTGTTTTGCTCTTATATATGAATTCAGCTCAGTAGCGAATTCATGCAGCATTCAGTGGTTTTCTCATTATATATTGTGCTAGGCAATGAATCTCAGTCTTAAGCTTCATGTATCTGTTCTGATTTCATCGAGATGAGTGCTCAGTTCTGGCAAGGATATGATTTGAATTTTATTTGTATGAGAAACCAGTGCAGATTCACACAAAAAGAGGCATTTAAGAGTGACAATAGCTAAGACACAAAAGATGATTTCTAGTTTAAATTTTGCAGGTGCTAAAAAACAAAAACAAAAACAAAAATGGATGTGATGATAGAAATACAAGAAAGGAGCATAGGTTTAAAGAGACACTAGTGAGTATTTTAGATAATTTTCACCATAGACAGGGCTGTCAAATGCCCTTTGGAAAGTTCCAAACTTCTTTCTTTCTTTATCTTACCCTCTCAAAATTTGTAAAACAATAAATACTGCCTTAAACTTATTGGAGAACCTGAGAATAACAAAAGGTATATTTAGATTGTAATTCCAGCAGCACGAGAGCTCTGTCTGTTTTGCTTATTGATATATCCCCCAAAAGCTATAATAATGGACAAGTTTAATATGGATTTGTTGTTTTTGTTTGTTTTGGGGATGGTAATGGGGCTTGAACTCATGGCTTGGGCCATGTCCCTTTCCTTCTTTGCTCAAGGCTGCCTGGCACACTACCATTTGAGCTGCACCGCAGCATCTGGCCTTATGGTAGTTAATTGGAGATAAGTACCTCATGGAATTCTTTGCCTGGACTGGTTTCTAACCACTATCCTCAGATCTTAGCCAACTGAGTAGTTAGAATTACAGGTATGAGCGGCTGGCACCAGGCAATATGGATTTGTTGAAAGAATGAATGTTGGGGAGCCTTTTAAGTTGGAGAAAGCCCAAGAAATTTCCAGTGGTATCTTATGGCTGAGCAATCCAAAGATAAAGTTGTTATAGACAAAAGTTGACATTAATTTCTGTGTTACAGATCTGCCAGCTATTTGAGGACAATGACCTTATTTTCATTCAACATCATGTCTTGCTTAGAACAGTGGCTTCCCATAGTAGGTGTGTGGGAGAATAACTTCTCTGACCAGTGGAAAACTTAGTCTAGGCACAGAAGTTCTGATGCCTTATTAGTAAACTAATAGGCCTTGGGGAAAAATCTCCATTAAGGGTCTCCTGTGTTTGATGGCCAAAGGAAGCCACCTTTGTCATGAGATTCCCCCCAGCCCCCACCCCCTGTACAAAGCCTCCCTGGAGAGACTTGCTTGACCAGCTGCATTAGGGAAAGCTCTTCACTGTAAATAGGGAAGACTCTTGACAGTATATAGGGAAGTCTCTTTACAGTTAATAGAGAAGTCTTGGTCAAAGTCTTGAGGAAATAGTAGCTAGGTAATAAAGTTCTGCCTTGACTGGTTTATTCCTCTGTTTTGATATCAACAATCTTTGTAGTAACTCAGCTCTTTGAAATAGCTCAGCCCTTAGTAGTAAACACTCTTTGAAGTAGCCACCTTTTGTAGTAGGAAAACTTTTGTATTAGTTTCCTTCCTCCCAGTAGTAAGATCCTCAACTTTAGTATTTGAAATGGATATCATGCTGTATTAATTTTTACCCTTGAAGTTGTGCATTCATTTCTAACCCTATATAAGCCCTGGCCCTCCTGAAATAAAGTGTGCATTGGTCTACTCGCCTCTGCATCCCCCATGTCCTGACTACGGTTGCAGTTACCTGGGTCCAACATAGGTGTTCCTTTATTGTTGAATGAATAATGGATGAAATATATCCTAACAAATATTCAAGCCTCTCAGCATCATTCCAACTAGACTTTGAAAACACTTCCCAGGGAGATATAGGATGCTTCAAAGAGGTTTAAAATTCCATATTTACCAGATTTAGCATGGCATTCTTTGATGTTGAGCCGTTATGTGGGCACTCTCCATCTCCATTATAGACCTTACCCTATTGGCTTGTTCAGAATAAATGGAATCCTTTCTTTCATAGGACATTGATACAAAGACTTGCCATCTTTTCTCCGCTATGTCCCCTCCAAGTCTCCTTTTCCCCAGGTGAAGCCATTTATAATTTGGCATGATTTTATACATCTTTGCCATCCTAATAGCTCTCCCTGAAACAACTTCAGATAAGTAGGACAGTTTAAATCTAAACAAATTATTTAGGTGCATTCTTACCCTTCCTTATTTTATATACTATATTCTTATTTATAGATCCCTATCACCTCAGTTTTCTTTTTGTCAGCCATAATCACATCATTGACACATATTTGAATTTACTGTCCACTAAACCCCTACATTTTCAGGAGCTAAATTGCTTATAATTATGTTCCTGTATTATTTAGATTATCATGTAGATTTTTCTCTCTTACCTATTACAAACTATCTTTCTCTGCTGGTCTGTTCCTTCAGTCTGACCAGAATGGGAATGTGATGAATTCAGATATTCCTGTCATGTATAAACAATGAATTTTCTCTAATTTCAGAGATCTGCAAACATTTTCTGTTTTTTGTTTTTATCTGTCTGTCTGTTTGTTGTGCCAGTACTAAGTCATGAAATCAGGGCCTGGATGCTGTCCCTTAGCTTTTCTGTTCAAGGCCAAGACTCTACCATTTGGGCAACAATTCCATTTCTGGCATTTTTGGTGGTTAATTGGAAAGATAAGAGTCTCATCGACTTTTTCTATTAAGGCCAGCTTTGAACCTTGATCCTCAGATCTCAGCCTCCCAAGTAGGTAAGATTATAGGCATGAGCCACCAGTGCTCAGTGTACCAGTATAGTAAACATTTTAGGCTGTGCATCCTGTATAGTTTCTGCTCTGACTATTCAACCTGCCATTGTGCTGCCATCTGAAACAAATGAAGACAGCTCTGTTCCAAAAATATATATACTTACTTGTACACACTGACATTTAAATTTAATATAAGTTTCCTAATACAAAGTGTTACACTTTGGTAGAAGAAAATAAAAAGAAGTATAGCACTTGGTAGTAGGAAATTTTGATTTTCTTCAATCATTTAAAAATATAAAAGCCATTCCTATTTTATAAGCTTTCCAAAAACATGTAGTAGGCTGGATTTGGCCTTTGAGCCACAGTTTGGTGACTCGAAACTAAATCATTACCCAAAGTAATACGTATGTACACCAGCGTCTTTGTCACAACTCCTCCTCGACATGCACGCATTCTTCAGAATCCAGGATAAACAACAAAATGGACTGAGAAATACTACAAACTTAAACACTGGGGCAAGCCTTCAAAACTATTCAGTAGTTCAGTGGTTAGGGATATTCCCAGGAATGCGTATCACAAAATTACTTCCTGGTGCCTCTTCTCTCCAAGTTCTAAAATTAGATTTTGTTTTGTTAACAAGAATTTTCTGAATTTCTTTGGAAGAGCATCTATATTGTTTTACATGACTGAGCAATAGGAATATAATGATGAACAAGAATGTACTATTATACTTGTATTAATATGTTTCATTGTAGTGTTATATTTGGTTTAAATTCCCTTTCCTCCAATCACTTGTAAATTCTTTAGGAATAATACTATCATATCATTCACAATCAAATACAATAAGAGTTAATTAATATATGACATTAAAATGACTCACTTATTTTCCATTTTGTGTACTTTTAGTCTACCTAATTTATAAAATGATCCAAGATTTTTCTTGGTATGTGAAGCTTTACATGGTGTTGCTTAAGATGTAGAATCTTGTCTCACATGGACTACTTTAGTTATTTAATTATGTTCATTAAATAAATTAATATAAAATAATTACATCTAAGGTGATAAGTGAAGAGATGGGAACATTTGATAATTGAAAATAATTTGTCAAATTAAAACACATATAGAAGCTGGGTGCTAGTGGCTCATGCCTGTAGTGCTACTCAAGAGGCTGAGATATGAGGATCACAGTTTGAAGCCAGCTCAAGCAAGAAAGTCTGAGATTTTTATCTCCAAGAAACAAAAACCAGAGGTGGAGGTGTGGCTCACATGGTAGAGTGAGAGCTTTGAGTGAAAAAGCCATGCAAGAGCTTGAGGCTCTGAGTTCAAGCCTACTACAAGCACAAAACAAGCAACCAACATATACAGCAATTTGCCAACATGGTAAAAGTGCTTATTTTCCAGAGAGTGACAATTCATGTTGCTCTTTTGAGCAGCAAATCTCCACTTCTACCTCACCTCATCACACAACTGAAGCCAAATGTAAATCAAACATGAATGAAAATCAAAGCCAAGAAACCTTGGATGGATCTGATGGGTTTCGACTGCTCTCTTGATCTAATCTAAAATGTCAACCCTATGCTTCAGTTTATTGGTGAAAGTGAAAATCATATGATTATACCCATGCTCAAAGATACTGGGGGAATAAAAAGGGAGAGCATCTTTCCAGGGGATCAGGGAAAAATAAGATTTTGAGCAGCCAGACACAGATTGCAGTGTGGGCTATATTAATGCATGTGCTCAAAATACAAAGCACTAGTTGCAAATGTGAAAAAAATAAAAACCATTGCACCATTCTGACAAATCCTAAGGTATATATTCATTTCTTTGTTGTTGCAGCACAGAAGCTGTGGCTAGTTTAAATTCTTCTTCCACTCAGCATTAACAGCACATAGCACCTCCGTGCCTCTGGAATCCCTTAGAGCAGTAAAATCAGCAGCAGGAAAATCCAGCTCTTCATTCTCCCCTTCTGCCCAATATGATGCAGTATTAAACTCATGCCTCCATAGCAAGCCAATGCTGCATTCATTTCTTTAGCTATGACAACCATCGTTAGCTTCCAATGCCTCGTACTCATGCCATTATTCCAAACATCTCAGCTTCTACTGCAGCCTCAACTACTCTTTCTCTGGGTGCTTCACTTCAGCCTCTTTCAGCCATCCCCCCAATTCCTGGCACCTCATGAGTTGATCTCAAGACTCTACATTTTGTTGTCCACCCCCTGTTGCAAGTCTGGCCTTCTCCCTTCAGTCTGCTTGTTGCTTTGAATGATATCTCCCTCCTTTACTTTCCCTACTCTTCTACTTTGCCCAGCTTTGTTGCTATCTGTTTCGCTGTCACACGACAGTGTTCTGCTTCAGAGGACAGCTAAGCACACCAACAATTAGTGACTAAGAAGAAAAGGAGGATTTTTAATCTATTAGCAGTTAAGCATGGTGAATTTCAGTGAGCAAAATGATTTCAAAGTGGTTTGTATAACAACCATTGATACCCTGTAATGGAAAAATTAATTTTAAAAACCTACAAACAAAAAAGAAGAAAGCATTGAGGGTGGATATCTTGGCAGTGATTAAGGGGGCATATGGTACATAGTAGAATAACACTGAATATTAGAACATTCAGTTTGGTTCTAGAATGTTAGATACTAGAGATCAAAAAATGGTTCTATGCTCTCAGAGATTTTCTATCTTCTAAACATGAATCTTACTTGCCTATCAGTGAGATCAATGAAACTAATTCTGTTCATCTTTTCAGCCATGCACCAGTGGCTCATATCTATAATTGTAGCTACTCAGGATGCTAAGTGCTGAGCATCCCATTAGGTTAGCTGGGGCAGGAAAGTCTGTGAGACTCTTATCTATAGCAAAAAGCTAGGTGTGGAACATTAATTGTATAAAAGGGTTTCATCTCTCTATTTCACATGCGCATACTGAACTACAGCACTTGGGTAAATTATAGAGATTAAAAAGTCAAGAGAGGGATTTATTTGCAGAAGAGAATTTAAGAGTAGAGACTAGGACCTGTTAGGTTTGCAATGTCCACTGGGTATCCTATGAAGATGTTAAATAAGCTATTATTTGTGATTACTGTAACATCAAGAAAGCAGTTAAAGATAGACATATACATGAAAGACTTGTCTGGTGTTCGTATTGTTCTAAGATGTAGGAACTATTATTATTTCCTTTTACAAAAAAGAAAACAGGCTTGGAAAAACTAAATTATTTGCTACTAAGCACAGAAGAAAATTATAAAAAAAAAAGAGAGAAAAAGGATCTAAATAGTTTTTTTTTATAAATAGCTGGACTCATATCTAAATTGCCTGAGAGGATAAATCTATGTGTACTCAAAAGAAAAATATTTGAAAATTCCTGATGTCAGAACAACCTTGGTTATTGACCGACACTACTGCACAGCATTAATTATAATAATGAATAGCCTCAAAAAGATGAGTCTGGTTTTCCAATCAGTAAACTGCAACAAAACATTTCAACAAGTCACAGGTAATGTAAGTTTCATTTGCCAAAGATAAACCTGGAAAGCAAGGAACGAAAGGAAGCAAATTAAAGAAGGCAAATACATACATTTTTTTTTCATCTCAGTATCTACAGATTTAAAGGGGACATTGAAAACTATAAAAATGCACGATGGTAATGATAATGAATCAATTTAGCGCACTCCTGTGGCTCTTGGCTATATTTAAATGTTTCAAGAAAGAGAACTGGCTAAATCCTTAGTATAATCTGAGTTTTTCAATGTCTTTCACCTGTCTATGTAGAACCACTTTGGAGAATGAATTGAGTGAAATGAAGCCATTGCTTCTGCATTATATAATCATGGAGCATTCCCAACACAAAACAAATTCAGTTGGATCAGCACCAGCTAGTATTTCTTTCCTCTGCTTCTTATTCTGTTATTTCTTTCTTTACATCATTAGTGATTTCAATATATCAATTGCTTATTTTTTAATTATTGTAAATAATGTCTTTATCTGGTTCCAGAGCTTGAATTTGAATTTTGTCTCCAACACTTTACCCTTGTGGTCAAAGACTGTCAAGAATTTCTGTGTGCTTTATGCAAAGAAACTGTCAGATGAAAAATGGAGATAATCAAGTCCTGCTCATGTGGTTACTATGAAAATTAATTGAAATAAGGCAGGTAAAATTCCTGAAAACCTACCTGCAATAAAGTAAGGGATTAATGAAAGTCTTATTACTGTTATGAGGATTATTTCCATCATTTTGCAGGTACTTTGAATTCTGTTCCTTGTTTCACTTTCTAAATAAGAGGAAGAAACAAATATAACAAAAAGATTAAATATTTTAAAAAGCTAATATTTTTACTATTGAAATGTCAATGGTGAAGGGGATGTTTGAGAACTCTTTAAATTTTATTAGTGAACTCAGGTAGTGCCAACTCTCTTTGAATTGAACTCAGAACCTTGGGTTCTTGATGGGCTTTTTCACTCAAGGCTGACACTTTACCATTTGAGGCATGCCCCGTTTTCAGCTTTTTGCTGGTTAATTGGCTAAAAGAGCCTCACAGAATTTTGTAAATGAGCCGGCTGCAAACTGCAATCTTCAGGATTCTGCCTCCTAAGTAAACAGAATTACAATCATAGTCCACAAATGCCTGGCTCAATTCTCCTTTCACATAAGATTTTAGCAAATTTTAACAGGATATGATCACTCAATATTTCATAATTCTTCCTTCTGCCAATGTACTGGCAACCCTGTTTGCAGCTAAAAGATGACTTTTGGCAAGAGTTTAGCAATCATTGAGATATGGTAAAAATCACTCTCAAGCTAGGGTTGGTGAAAGACCAATTCAAATCCAGTGACTCTTACACTGTCATTTGCCATTTCTACCCACAATGATTTCTATAGACATTTATCACCAAGGGCTATTTTCTAATGATAGGTGATTAATAGCTAATCATATCACTATCAGTGAAATCAATGACATGAGTGGATTTTTTTCTGTGTTCATGTACAGGATATTTCTACTTTGATTTTACAGATTATACTCAGTCATTTAGGTTACTGTCTCTGCCTCCATTTTCTCAGAAAACAACTTTCAAAATCATTGTTTTCAGGCTGGGAATGTGGCTTAGTGGTAGAGTGCTTGTCTAGCATGCATGAAGCCCTGGGTTCAATTCCTCAGCATCGCATAAACAGAAAAGGCCAGAAGTGGTACTGAGGCTCAAGTGGTAGAGTGTGAGCCTTGAGCAAAAAGAAGCCAGAGACAGTGCTCAGGCCCTGAGTCCAAGTTCCAGGACTGGAAAAATAATAATTTTTAAAAAAGCATCGTTTTCACAAAGATGACAAGTGACAAGAACATGGATGGGGGCTGGGGATATGGCCTAGTGGCAAGAGTGCTTGCCTCATATACATTAGGCCCTGGGTTCCGTTCCCCAGCACCACATATACAGAAAACGGCCAGAAGTGGCGCTGTGTGGCTCAAGTGGCAGAGTGCTAGCCTTGAGCAAGAAGAAGCCAGGGACAGTGCTCAGGCCCTGAGTCCAAGCCCCAGGACTGGCCAAAAAAAAAAAAAAAAGAACATGGATGGTTTTGCTGAAAGAATGTAGAGCCAATGCAATCTATTGAGAAAATGCTGTGGCTTTGGAAGGCTGCAAGAAGTCAGAGCCTGGGCCAGCAAGGGCAAGGATGATAAACGTGCAGAGCCCCAGTGGAAAGCACAAGGAAGTTCTAGAAAAGAAGGGCTACTTAGGGGCTGGGAATGTGGCCTAGTGGTAGAGTGCTTGCCTAGTATACACGAAGCCCTGGGTTCAATTCCTCAGCACTACAAAAACAGAAAAAGCCAGGAGTGGCACTGTGGCTCAAGAGATAGAGTGCCAGACTTGAGCAAAAAGAAGCCAGGGACAGTGCTCAGGCCCTGAGTCCAAGTCCCAGGACTGGCAAAAAGAAGGGCTACTTAGGTGAGTCATTAGAAGCCTAAAGTTTGAAACTATGTTCTCACATCTACTGGCCCTATAAAGGCTCCCTCCATTGAACTACTCTGTGTTTACAAATGTTCTCCAGAAACCTTCACTTTTGGGGTTCTCATAGTGCTTCCTCAATAAAAATGCCCTCCCTTCACCACCAAATTAACTTCTTCCTCATGCTTTCCCTCCTTGTTCTCTTTTCTTCCCACTCTTTTCTCTCCCTTCTTCCTCTCCACCACAGTCTGCTAGCATTACCTAATGTAGACAAAACTAGATTTTCCAGTATTGATCTTGCGCTAATCATTCTTCAATTGTCAATCTATATTTCCTTCAGAAAGATCCTTGCTCTCATTTCCTCTTGAAGTTTTGTGTGTAGTCAATGTATGACCTCCATCAAATTGTAGCTTCTCCAAGCAGATATTTTAAGTAGGACTCAGAATAAATGTTTGCATACCATTCTTTCTTCAAAACACTGAAATTAATTACCTCTTTGTAAAAGGTGATTATAGTATTAGATGACATACACCATGGCTGTGTTTCAGCAAATACATGTCTGCCAAAAGCATATGCTAACTCAAGCAGCAACATAACCCAGACATTAAATATCCAAACCAGAACCCAAATTAAAATTAAAGTCTTCACCTCACTTTCTTTCACACTGAACCTCACACCTGGATTTATGCAAAAGACTTCTAGAAGAACCTTTAGAGCCCAAGCCTTTCGATGCTGGAAGTAAAAAGAAAAGTTTTCACAACTTCATCATCATAAACTTTTATCATCATAGAGATGAAAAATAAGGTCAGTTCTTTCATTTGCCAAATGAACCTTAGTGAGGCTAAATCACTTGGTCAAAGTAATGAATGCAGCTGTGATGGGAACCATGCCATAACCTTGTATTCACAGCTTCCCGGAAATGAGCAAAACTACTCTCCTTCATCTAAATCATCCTTACCTTCCTTTCTTGCTCTCTCCCTTCCTCTCTCCTTCCCTCCTTTCATTCATTCTCCCTCCTATTTCATTCTTTCCTCTTTCCTCTCTCTCTTCCCCTTCCTTCCTTCCTTCCTTCCTTCCTTCCTTCCTTCCTTCCTTCCTTCCTTCCTTCCTTCCTTCCTTCCCCTTCCTTCCTTCCTTCCCTCCCTCCCTTTCTCTCCTCTTCCTCTATCCTTCTCCCTCCATTCTTTTCCCTTATTTTCTTCCTCCTCCTCTACTTACCTCCCTGCTCCATTTCTCCCTCAGCCTCCCCTCTCTTTCAGTTACTTTGACAAGCTTCCTATGTGTCTAGGACCATTTTGGGGTTACAGTCATGGCAAGTGACTCCAGGAAACCTTGCTCTATCACTTTCTCATCCAGAGACTGGCAAGTATATTCAGCAAGTTATGTGAAATAGGTATGGTTTATACAATCACAGGAATTATTGGATCTATGAAGGAGTAAGCAAGGCAGAGGAACTATGAGTCACATGGAATGATATGCCAGGTAGACATCTGCTTGATGGAAGGACAAGGAAGACTCAAGAGAAGGTAATACTGTCCTGAAACGACAAAAAAAAAAAAGCCTGTTCATGGGACTAGATGTCGGAGAGACTATTTGTTGAGAGTTTGAGCTTGACATTGGAGCTAGAATCTCATGTTCCCACAGAATTTCATATGTTTTGAGTCCTAAACTCTAA
This sequence comes from Perognathus longimembris pacificus, assembly GCF_023159225.1. Classification (NCBI taxonomy): domain Eukaryota; kingdom Metazoa; phylum Chordata; class Mammalia; order Rodentia; family Heteromyidae; genus Perognathus; species Perognathus longimembris. The sequence continues at coordinate 32,503,247 of NC_063169.1, read as the reverse complement.
TATCTTAGCACACGAGTACTTTTGGAGCTAGGATCTTTTCAGAGGCAATCAAATTAAAATGAAATTTGTAGGGCTGGGGATATAGCCTAGTGGCAAGAGTGCCTGCCTTGGATACACAAGGCCCTAGGTTCGATTCCCCAGCACCACATATACAGAAAACGGCCAGAAGCGGTGCTGTGGCTCAAGTGGCAGAGTGCTAGCCTTGAGCGGGAAGAAGCCAGGGACAGTGCTCAGGCCCTGAGTTCAAGGCCCAGGACTGGCCAAAAAATAAATAAATAAATAAAAATAAAAAAATAAAATGAAATTTGTAGGTTAGGGCTCAATACAATATGACTAGAGTCATTTAAGAAGAGAAGATTGGGATGTGGATAATATAAAGAGAGATAAAAGGGAAGACAGTGGGAGGATTTGGAAGGAAAGAGGTCAACAAACCAAAGGGTCCAGCCCTGTCATATATTCATCTTGCAGGATTAGCTTCTAGAACTCTAAGAAAATTAAGTTATCTTGTTATATTTATATGGACTGTACAACTTTAGACACAACCTTAGGAAACTGATCCTAATTTTAGATTTTACACATAAAATCAATACAAATATGGAGATGTGTTTTGAGATATAAGCAGTAGCCAAATCATTAAAATCTACAGTAAAAATGGTGAACCTCCACCTATAGCAAAGACATCTACATGGAACTCTCCTGCCTACTGTAGTAGGACATCACTGTGGTAGTTGAAAGTTCATTTTCTGTTCTCTCTATTTCCTTGCGCCCTTGGGCCTTGTTGCTTCTTTGGTTAGCTTGACAGGACTCACCAACATTTCTCAGCTCCTTCACATGCTCACCGAGTTCTAATCTGGCTCCTATTGGCTCTTACAGTGTGGACCTTGCTCTACATGGCCTAACAAAGCTGGGTGGCTTGGTTTTTCACTCATTGTTGAAAGGGTTGCACAAATGCTGCTGGTTGGTGTCCTTCCCAACTTCCTGCCTCTAAGCTCAGCACAGGCCACAGTGTCCAGCTCCCATTACTTGTATTTCATTACCCAACAGCTTTCTCTAAATACCCAAGCCTATTTTCCCTAAAGCATATAACATTTATGAAGTCAGGGGATTCATATTTTTTTCTCCATGACTGATGGGGCTGTACATATATATGTATATATATGTGTATATATATATGTATATGTATATATGTATGTATATATGTATATATGTATGTATATATATGTATATATGTATGTATATATATGTATATATGTATATATGCAAGTATATATGTATATATATGTATATATATATAAGGAAGGAAGGAAGGAAGGAAGGAAGGGGAAGAGAGAGGAAAGAGGAAAGAATGAAATAGGAGGGAGAATGAATGAAAGGAGGGAAGGAGAGAGGGAGGGAGAGAGCAAGAAAGGAAGGTAAGGATGATTTAGATGAAGGAGAGTAGTTTTCCTCATATATATATATATATATATATATATATATATACACACATATATATACCACATGTTTAGTGGGGTAATTGAGGATTATATTTTCACACGTACCTCAGTGGGTTTTTATTTTAATTAGAGTTAAGTTGTACATACTCTTTTTCTCTTGTACCTGTTGTTATAGGTTTACTTATTTTCCCACAAAGAAGATGTGCTGGCATTTCAGCCTTCAACTAGTTCAAAAGTTTTAATTGGAAGTAGTCTTTATAGAGTGATCAAATCAAAATAAGATCACCGAAGACGGCCCTAATCCATTATGCTATACAATAAGGAGAAATGTGGCCACAGAAAGAAGCACAGGCAGATTTAAGCTGCTGGGCTGTAAAGGGGGAGTGCCATGTGAAGCAGAGGAAGTGGGTGGAGCCATTCTTATCCCAGCTCCTCAAAGAGAGCATGGTGCCAACAATACCCGCATTTCTGAATTCTAGTATCCATGCTATGAAACAAGAACTTCTATTGATTAAAGTCACCCAGTGTTGGCATTCCTGAAGGAAATCCTGGGAAACCCATCTACCTGTGTGCTCTCTCAGTGGTAGATACTGCTGCCCCCACCCCCAAACAAACTATCTGAACTTCAACTTTCATCCCAGAGTTTGCTTAATTAAAATGTGTTCTTCCAATTAGATGGTGAGATCCTTTTAAAAATAACGAACATTTTTCTCGTTTTGAACCTTCTGAGAGTTAGCAAAATTGTCCCCTATTGCTTCATAAATATCTAAAAAGGAGGAAATATAGGGAGAGAACAAAAGGAGAGAGCAAGGAAAGAAGTGATAAAAAGACAGGATCCAAGTAGTTTGTTGTATATAAATATAGATAAATGAATAACTAATCTAGCCCAAACAAGTGAGGCAAAGATGTGGGAAAGGCCACTTAATGCTTACCATTATTGGTGTGTGTGTGTGTGTGTGTGTGTGTGTGTGTGTGTGTGCCCCACACACAAGGCCCCAATAATGGGCCTTGAACTCAGGGCCTGCTTAGGTTTTCTTGGATCAAGGTTGGCATTCTACTACTTGAACCACAGGTCTACTTCTGGCTTTTTGGTAGTTTGGGGTGATAAGAGTCTCATGATTTTTCTTTCCAGGCAGGTTTTGATTCATGATCCTCAGCTCTCAGCCTCCTGAGTAACTAGGTTTCATAGGCACAAGCTGCAGGTACACAGCTACTTCTACTCTTTTTGATAAAATAAGAAATATTATGAGAAATATGAGTCCAGTAAAGAAAATTGCCAGGCACTTTTAAAGTGCTTAATAGACTGACACTGTGTAAATTTAAATGCTATCAATTGTAGGCTAGTCCTCTATTGCAATTCTCTGTTGACAATGTCAACATCAAATCATTTCTCTTCTACTTTTCTTAAAGGTGATGCACAATTTATCTCTCCAGTCCTTACTAATATAACTGTACTAAATAACCAGATTTGTACACATTCCAATGAATATATCTATAAGGATGCAATTGTTTCTGTCTTTTAAAACAATTAACATTTCTCTCCAGGGGGAAAATATGTTATGGCATTGTAAATATTGTCTAGAATTACTAGCAATGCACTTAAAATATTAAGTGTAAAACTAGTTTGACATGACCTTTATGAATATATGTGTTGACCCACTCTGGTAGTTCTTTTCATTTTGTAGTTGGCTATATTTTCTGAGGTGTTGAAACAAGCATGGAAGAAAACTGGAGGAAGACCCTGAAGTGTAGAGTCAGCCCAAGCCCCAGCCTCTCTCTGTACTACTTTATCTATTCCCAGGTGTAGGCTTTGACGGAGAAGAACCAGAATCTCAGTGGACACAACACTGCTAACCCATATTTTCAAGGAAACATATTCTAAATATAAGCACCTGTTTTTGAGTAAGTTAATCAGACGCAATAGTCATCCTAATAAACTGCATAATTTTTTGTAATGTTTTGGAAACCATCTATAACTGGGAATGTTCCCAGTCAAATTTCACATTTAATTCTAACCTAAAATTTAACAATATACTATCATTTGGAAATAGTCTTTGTTTTGTTTTGGTGTTCTTATTGGGGCTTGAAATCAGGGCCTTGAACTTTGGTCCCTTTCTCCCCTTGAGTAGCTTGGATCAAAGGTGTTAGCCATTTGGTGCCTGGCTTGACTTGTTCTTTTATATGACTCAAGTCTAGCACTCTACAGCTTGAGCCACACCTCCACTTCCAGCTTTATGCTGGCTAATTGGAGATAAGGTTCTCTCAGATTTGTTTTCTTGGGCTAGCTTTAAGTCAAGATCCTTCAGTCTCAGGCTCATGAGAAGCTAGGATTACAGGTGTGAGCTACCAGTGTCCAATAAATAGATTTTCTATAATTGGTATATGAAGGTATTAAAATATTAATAAAGATATACTCTGGTACTTGATAGTTTCTTTTGAATTTTGTGACAGTGAGAACTATTACAAACCAAGCTACGTCATAATGATTATGGAGAAAATACATTAAACAAGAAATCCAAATATTTGATTACACAAAGGCTCTAAAGTGTCAAATAATTACATACGTCAAAAAATTCAGTATTTTAAATACACACATCTGTCATCTACCTGATTAAATTTCAAATACAAATACCAACATCCGTGTCTCATAGGATGTTAGTTACATAAAGAATGCTGGAATAACCACTTTAAGAAATTGTACCACATATATGTGATATATCAACCAAACAAGACTTAGTTATATCCTAATTGAGATAAACTTCAATGATAACCTAAAATAGCTCATATTTGGTAATTTGAAAATCAGACAAGTCAATATAAGTTAGTCTAAAGTAGGGAAAGGATAATTATTATCTTGGCTCTTCTAGAGATATAACTGAGATTTCAAATTTTACTTGGACCCCAAAACTGTGCTTTGATATTTATACATGAATGTCATGGAAGGAATCTGAGGGAGAATAGAGAGTAGCAGAAAGTGGAGAGGTATAAATGTGCAATCTGTAATGTGAGAACACATAGACCCGCTTGATCAGAACAATGGTACCCAGTGAAGGATAGTAGGCTATAAGGAAAGGAAAAGACCGGAATATGCAGATCTTGAATACTAGGTCACAGGGTCATGGGAACTTTTGGGGCAATTTGTCTTTAACACATTTGTTTTGATGCAGTTGACTCTGATGAATCTGGAATTAGAGTGTAAGCTGCAACGGGACAGGAAGTGTCTTCCAGACCAAGGACAAAGTCAAGGACTTCCCATTGCCAGCAAGCTGCTGTAGAAAGCACTTTAGTTATGGTCTGAGTTTTAACCTCCACAAAATTTGACAAGTCCAACTCTCCCAATTTTTCTAGTTGTCCAGGAAGGATGCAAATGTAGACTTTAATGTAAATTTTTTCATTTCATAAATCTCAATTTATTAAAAATCAGTTTTGCATTGACTTAGTGATACTTAAAAGCTGAATTAAGTCATGAGCTGAGGATTATCTCAATAAATACCTTACAATGATTTTTGCATGAATTACCAAAGCCTTGTTTTGGATACCAGCATTATTACATGTTTAATCATTCTTTCTTACAACTTAATCAATCAATAAATTAACTTTCAATACACAATAATCAGTAAGTCTAAGGCAGTATGACTTACAAACTGTTTTAATATGCCTGCTAAAAATATATCACAATTATTCAAAATTATTAAATATGTAATTTGTATTTGAAAAAGTTTCTAATGAAACTATACCATAGTTACATATGCATATTTTTGTTCCTAGTGATATTCATAGATTTCAAATTAGGAATAATAATTTGAGAATAGAGTGTAGGTGCTAGGTATGTAGTTGTGAATGAAATTTTCTTTCCTATTATTATTTATATATTAAATGGTTGATTATACCAATAGCTGTATTTTAATCATTTTAAGTATTCAGGAGCCTTTCCCCCTCCTATAGCCAGTTTTGATAATGCAAATATTTGAATGCTTATTATATAGGTTAAACTGGCATGTGGTACTTTACTATTTTCTGAGCAATGACACTGTTTACATTTGTTCTAAAGAGCAAAATCATCTTCCTGACACTCCATGTCTCTCCTATCTGTGATAAAGTTTTGTAAAGTATGTTCAGAGAATCAGGAATGCCTTTAACAAGGCATAAGATGAAGGAGGATTCCTCTGACCATGTTCACACTTCTGCTGCCAATAATCCAGATCCTAGAAGAGGAAACCAAAGCATGAAGGAGAGGAAATACCAGTTTTTCTCTGGGCCTCCCTCTTCTCTGCCTGGAAATCTGGGAGCACAGACACATCTGAAAATGCTCCTGGAAAGCAAGGGAGAGACAAGACAGACTCAGTCAAGTGAAGATAAATTTGTGAACTTGGCAGGCAGCTCAACCCCAGAGGGGTTTCCAAAATTATATTGGGGAAACTATTCTGTAAAACAGGTAATCAAGACACCTGTCACTTTCTGTGTATCACCCAGCAGTGTCTCTGATCCGTTGTAAAGTGTATTTCAAATGATCAGAATGGGTTCAGCCCAGAAAAGAATGGGCATGCAGGAAATCTGCACCAATACAGCTTCTCTGAGCGAAGAATCCTGAAAGGCAAAGTGACTCCTGAGAGCAGAAGCTATGTTTAGGACGCCACACTGAGAAGTCTTTTCCCTTTATCAGTTCTATATGTATTGGAACTAGGGAAGGGAAAAGGAGTACTAAAATTGAGAGACAAAGGATAAAAAGACAAACAATTACAATGGTGATATTTACAAAACCAATTGGTGTAAACCAACTGTACAGCTCATGGGGGGTCGGAGGGAAAAGGGGAGGGGGGAGATGGGGAAAAATGAGGGAGGAGGTAACAAGTTGGATAAGAAATGTACTTGCCTTATATATGAAACTGTAAACCCTCTGTACTTCACTTTGACAATAAAGAAGGAAAAAGAAACACAATTTGATTTCTTTTCTTTTTTTCTTTCTTTTTTTTTTTTTTGGCCAGTCCTGGGGGCTTGGACTCAGGGCCTGAGCACTGTCCCTGGCTTCTTTTTGCTCAAGGCTAGCACTCTGCCACTTGAGCCACAGCGCCACTTCTGGCCATTTTCTGTATATGTGGTGCTGGGGAATTGAACCCTGGGCCTCATGTGTAATGAGGCAAGCACTCTTGCCACTAGGCCATATCCCCAGCCCACAATTTGATTTCTTTAAGAAAAAAGAAAATAGGTTCGCCCATTTTTCTCCCACAGTGGGTTCCCCTAAGAACTTAGTATCAGGGGAATTAAATTGATGAGATTGTGGGAAATGTTTTGTGGTGAGATACTGATTTATCTTCTAAGAACCCAGGCAATGGTGCTATGCTGACCAGAGGGACTTACTGAAAAGAAGAGTTCCATTATGGTCCTTAGAAGTCACAATAATCACTCTTGTGGCTGGTATCTAAATCACAGGGCTACTCCTACCTAGGGTGATCTTATTTCTAGTTTGTGAGGAAAATATATGTTGTGTCTTTTCAAAAGTGTACTTGTTAGCCAGGCACTGGTGACTTAATCCTAGCTACTTAGGAAACTGATGTCTGAAAATCAAGCCAGACTGAAGCCAGACTGTGCAAGTAAATCTGAGAGACTCTTATCTCCAAATAGCAGCAAAAAGCCATTAGTGGAGGTGTGGCTCAAGTGGTACAGTACCAGCTTTGAACAAAAGAGACGAGCAAGATATAAGGTCCTGTGTTCACTTTCTAGTACTAGCACATATAACACACACACACACACACACACACACACACACACACACACACAATAAATTATGTAGTTGAAGAACTTTTAACGGGTAAGATTATCTCTATAAGTGCCACAAGTTCAAACTTAGATGTCCCTGCAGTTAGACTGCACTTGCAATAATTTTGTTTGTCTCATAGCAGGACATGTTTGGCTTGCTTTATGACAGATTGAATGTTCAGAAGAAAGCCAGTTCATAGCACATTATCTCAGAATCAAAGAAAAGCCACCAGTTTAGAAGATCACACTTGTAATTTTATGTTTGAAAACATCTTACGTACAGATTTAGAACAATAATTGCAGATAACATCACATGACCCTGTTGTTAGAAAATATATTGCAGTTTATGACCTGTAATTTTTTGTTGTAGCTACTATAATACAAAATAATTTTAGAGCAGAGATGGACAAATCAACACATTCCCTAATATTAAGGATACTTCAGTGTATTCTCCATAGAGATGCCATAGTCTATTTAAGTATTTATCTTTAATTTTCTTATCTTCTGTTATTTTTAACTTACAGGAAGATTTGGCTCATTTTGTAAACATAAAAATGCTAATTAATGGCTTGGGAATATGACCTAGTGGTAGAGTGCTTGCCTCTTACACATGAAGCCTTGGGTTTGATTCCTCAGCACCACATATGTAGAAAAAGCCAGAAGTGGCTCTGTGATTCAAGTGGTAGAATGCTAGCCTTGAACAAAAAGAAGCCAGGGACAGTGCTCAGGCCCTGAGTTCAAGTGCCAGGACTGGTGTAAAAAAAATAATAAATAAAAGCTAATTAAATTTCAAAATTCAGAATCTTAAAACATTCTAAATAAAAAATATTAGAACTCATGAGGCTGGCATATGAAATTAAACCCATCAATAAATTGATAAATCATTTACCAATGTCAAAAGATGAACTGCAAGAACTACTTGTCTTTCCAGTTTGAAAGAGTTTGTCTCACTTATGTGTAATAAGGATCAGGCCTGCGCTTATAATGCTTGCAATATGTGTCTTGGATTTTGGAAAAAATTTCCCTCCTATATTGCATGTACTACATCTTCAAAAAATGGTTAACATCTTCCTCACCTACTTGTTTGTGAGTCCTTAATATATATAGAGAGAGCACCAGGATTGTGCCTTGTAGAGACACAATCAATGCATCTGTTATCCTTATTTTTAAAAGTAATAAAATTCACAGAAATGGTGTCTCAAGATTTCTGTAAATTTCTCAGTTCTCTTGTCCCTTTATTACTTCATAAAGAAATAATGTATGGCTAGGTGTGGTGATCCATTACTGTAATGCCTGCTACTTGGGAGGCAGAAGTAAGAAAATCCTGTTCTGAGACTAGCCCATGCAGAGGCACGAGACCTTATCTGAGAAACAAATGTAAAGCAAAATTACTTGAGCAAACTCAAGGCAAAAGTTCAAACCCAGCACTGGAAAATTAAAAAGAAAGAGCATAAAATAAAATAATAAAATAGAATGTGTGGTATTAACAGTTGTATGAATCACTATTGTTGATTACATCTACAGCATATGGGAAACTTCCCATAGTTTAAAGGCATTTTTTCTTAGATGTCTAGCTGGGTTTTCTTTTTCTTGTCCCAAATTAGCCAATAAAGCTTGCTTAATTTCTGGGAATATTTTTCACATATGAATGAAATGTTTCTCACTTTAACAGGGTCACTGTGTATGCTTTTCTAAGCAAAGTCCATGAACTTTAAGAGATGCCAAGAACACTCTGAATAGGTGGTAAGGTTTCCTGAGCTAAATATTTACTACTCACTGATGTAGTCTCAGTATAGAAGCAATGAAATCTGGGCCCAGTAAGTGATGAATCACTGCAAGAACTAGGCTGGTTGAGGGTCTCTCAAAGAGGGAAACAAGTATTATTTCTCCACAAAAGCTTACTTTGTAAGGGTCTAATGAGCCTCTATAATTTTTTTAGAAATTGCAGTAACATGAAACAATTTATATATAATACACATTACACAATATATACTATCATGTATTCAATATATAAACATCTAACATATACTATGTATAGTGTATGCATACATACATATATTATATACATACATATATACATATATACATAAATACATACATATATATATATATATGGCTTATCTTAGTAGTAGAGTGCCTGCCTAGTAAGCAAAGGCCCTAAATTTGAACTCTTTTCCTACTCCCTTCCCTCTGTCCATTTTTCTCTTCCTTCCACACACACAAAAAACATTTTAGTTTGAAATCATATTTGATCTTTTCTTAGAAGCCTTAAAATATTTATCTTTATAGAATTTCTAGTCTTGAGTTGCAGTGTTTTTTATTATGTGATTTTAATATAAAATGAGTATCCATAGATAATTATACACTTATTCAAATTTCTTATGGCGGTTAATTGATACTGAAATTATCAATACATGACTTTGATCTGTTAAGAGTATGAAATGACCTGCAGTTGTACAATTATACATCAATTAATTCTCCTTTTATATATATATATATATTTATTATCAAACTGAATTACAGAGAGGTTACAGTTTCATATGTAAGGCAGTGAGTACATTTCTTTTTTTTCTTAATTTTTATTGTCAAACTGATATACAGAGGGGTTACAGTTTCATACGTTAGGCATTGGATACATTTCTTGTACTGTTTGTTACCTCCTTCCTCATTCCCCCCTCCCTCCTCCCCCTTTCCCTTTCCCCCCATGAGTTGTTCAGTAGATTTACACTAAACAGTTTTGCAAGTATTGCTTTTGTAATCGTTTGTCTTTTTTTACCCTGTGTCTCTCGATTTTGGTATTCCCTTTCAGTTTTCTAGTTCTAATATCTGTATACACAGTTTTCCAATATACTCAGATAAGATAGAGAGAAAGTGTAGGTACAACCACAGGAAGGTGATACAAGAAGATCATCAATAATAGAGGCTACAATTACATATGGCATGTTGAAAGTAGTTACAACAATCGTTTCCATAACATGGAGTTCATTTCACTTAGTATTATCTTATGTGTTCGTAAGGGTATAGCTATTGGGCTCCTGTGATCCTCTGCTGTGACTTGCCTAAACCTGTGCTAATTATTCCCTATAAGGGAGACCATAGAGTCCATGTTTCTTTGAGTCTGGCTCACTTCACTTAGTATAACTTTTTCTAGGTCCATCTATTTCCGTACAAATGGGGCAATGTCATTATTTCTGATAGAGACATAAAATTCCATTGTGTATATGTACCACATTTTCCTGATCCATTCTTCTACTAAGGGGCATCTAGGTTGGTTCCAGATTCTAGCTATGACAAATTGTGCTGCAATGAACATTGTTGTGCTGGTGGCATTACTGTGATTTTGTTTGTGGTCTTTTGGATAGATACCCAAAAGTGGGGCTGCTGGGTCATAGGGGAGTTCTATGTTTAGCCTTCTGAGGCCCCCATCTCCATACCACTTGCCAGAGTGGCTGAACCAGTTTACATTCCCACCAACAATGGAGTAGGGTTCCCTTTTGGCCACATCCCCTCCAACAGTTGTTATTGTTAGTTTTCTTGATATGGGACATTCTTACTGGGGTGAGATGGAATCTCAATGTTGTTTTGATTTGCATTTCTTTTATGGCCAGTGATGTAGAGCACTTTTTCATATGTCTCTTGGCCATTCTCATTTCCTCATCAGAGAAGTCCCTTTTTAAGTCTCTAGCCCACTTGATGAGGGGGCTATTGGTTCTTTGCGGTTTTGTTTTGGAGGAAGTTAATTTTTTAAGTTCTGCATATATTTTTGATATGAGGAATTTGTCCGTTGAATGGCCAGTAAAATTTTTTTCCCAATCTGTGGGCTTTCTGTTTATCTTGCGGGCTATGTTCTTTGCCCTGCAGAAGCTCTGCAGTTTGATGCAGTCTCATTTGTCCATCCTTTCTTTGGTTTGTAGCCTTTCAGGGTCTTTGTTAAGAAAGTTCCGTCCTGTGCCAAAGAGCCCAAGTGTTTCTCCTCCTCCTTTGATTACTGTTTTCATGGTGTCTGTTTTGATTTCTTGGTCTTTGATCCATTTGGAGTTGATTTGGGTGCAGGGTGATATATAAGAATCTAGTTTTAGTTTGTTGCATGTGTTGAACCAGTTTTGTTAAAGCTCCATTTGTTAAAGAGGTTATCTTTCTTCCAGACTATTTTTTTAGCTCCTTTACCAAAGATTAAGTAGGTGTAGTTCTGTGGGTTCATTTCTGGGTCTTCAATTCTGTTCCATTGGTCTTCAAGCCTGTTCCAGTGCCAATACCAAGCTGTTTTTATTACTATAGCTTCATAATACAGCTTGAAGTTGGGTATTGTAATTCCTCCAGCACTGTTCTTTCTGCTTAGGATTGTTTTTGCTATTCTAGGTCTTTTATTGTTCCGTATGAATTTCTGGATTGCTTCCTCTATTTCATTAAAGAATGGTGTTGGGATATTAATGGGTATTGCATTAAATTTGTAGATAGCCTTTGGCAATATTGCCATTTTGATTATATTAATCCTCCCAATCCAGGAGCATGGGAGGTTTTTCCATTTCCTTAGTTCTGCCTTAATTTCATTTTTCATGTTTTTAAAGTTCTCATCGTAGAGGTCTTTTACTTCGTTGGTTAAGGTTATTCCTAGGTACTTTATGTTTTTTGAGGCTATTGCAAAAGGAGTTGCTTTCCTGATTTCAGCCTCAGTCTTTGGGTCGTTAGCATAGAGAGAGGCTGTTGATTTTTGAGGGGTTATTTTATATCCTGCAACTTTGCCAAAGATTTGGATCAGCTCTAGTAGCTTGGGGGTAGAGCCTATGGGGTTCTTTAGGTATAAGATCATGTCATCTGCAAAGAGAGAAAGTTTAACTTCACCTTTTCCTATTTGGATCCCCTTTATATTTTCTTCTTGCCTAATTGCTATGGCTAGGATTTCTAGTACTATGTTGAAGAGAAGGGGAGAGAGCGGACATCCCTGTCTTGTTCCTGATTTTAAAGGGAATGGCTTTAGTTTTTCACCATTTAGAGTTATGCTTGCAGTTGGTTTGTCATAAACTGCCTTGGTTATATTCAGGAATGTTCCCTGGAATCCCAATTTTTCCAGGGCTTTTAGCATAAATTGGTGATGGATTTTATCACATGCTTTCTCCACATCAAGTGATATAACCATGTGGTCCTTTACCTTGCTCTGGTTGATGTGGTGAATTGCATTAATTGACTTGCGTATATTGAACCAACTTTGCATCCCTAGGATGAATCCAGTTTGATCGTATGGGTTTTTTGATGACCTGTTCAAGTCTATTGGCCAGAATTTTGTTGAGAATTTTTGAGTCTATGTTCATCAGAGAAATTGGTCTATAGTTCTCTTTATGTGATTAGTCCCTGCCTGGTTTTGGAATGAGGGTTATACTGGCTTCATAGAAAGTGTCTGGTAGTGAACGTTCTCTTTCAATTTCATTGAAGAGTTTGAGAAATGTTGGTGTGAGTTCTGTTTTGAAGGCCTTGTAGAATTCCGCTGTGAATCCATCCGGACCTGGGCTTTTCTTGGATGGGAGATCATTTATTGCCGTTTCTATTTCAATACTGGATATGGGTCTATTTAGAAGGTTTAAATCTTCATGGTTGAGGTTGGGGATATGAATTTTTTCTAGGAAATCATCCATTTCTTCCAAGTTCTCGAATTTGTTGGCATAAAGGTTTGCAAAATAGTCCCTTATTATTTTATGAATTTCGGTTATTTCTGTGGTGATGTTACCTGTTTCATCTATTATCTTGTTTATTTGAGTGTACTGCCTTCATTTTTTGGTCAGGTTTGCCAAGGGTCTGTCTATCTTGTTGATTTTTTCAAAGAACCAACTCTTTGTTTTGTTGATTTTTGGATGTTTTCTTTCATTTCTAATTGATTTAATTCTGATTTGATTTTAATTATTTGCTTCCGTCTATTGACTTGGGGTTTGGCTTGTTGTTCTCTCTCAAGGAAATTAAGGTGCTTCCTTAAATTATTGAGTTGCTGTTTCTCCAGTTTGTTGATGTATGCACTCAGAGATATAAAATTTCCTCTGAGTACTGCCTTTGCTGTGTCCCAAAGAAGCTGGTACTTTGTGTCCTCAACTTGCTTGAGTTCCATAAACAATTGAATTTCTGTGCTAATTTCTTCAATGGCCCACTGATGGTTCAGCAGTGTGTTGTTTAGTGTCCATGAACTGTAGGATTTTCTGTGGTGGTTGTTTGAGTTGAGTTCTAATTTTATTCCATTGTGTTCTGAGAGAATGCAGGGTATGGTTTTGTTTTGTTTTTTGTTTGTTTTTGTTTTTGTTTTTGGCCAGTCCTGGGCCTTGGACTCAGGGCCTGAGCACTGTCCCTGGCTTCTTCCTGCTCAAGGCTAGCACTCCGCCACTTGAGCCACAGCGCTGCTTCTGGCTGTTTTCTGTATATGTGGTGCTGGGGAATCGAACCTAGGGCTTCGTATATCCGAGGCAGGCACTCTTGCCACTAGGCTATATCCCCAGCCCCTGGGTATGGTTTTGATACTTCTGACTTTGTACAGATTTTCTTTGTGCCCTAAGATTTGATCTATTTTGAAGAATGTTCCATGTGCTGCTGAGAAGAATGTGTATTCTGTTGTTGCAGGGTGGAATATTCTGTAGATGGATTAAGTCTAGTTGGTCTATGCAATTGTTTAGTTCTGTGGTTTCTTTGTTCAGTTTTTGGCATGTTGATCTATGCAGAGGTGATAGTGGAGTGTTAAAGTCCCCAACTATCAATGTGTTTGGGTCTATGAGTGTTTTTAGAGTCAGTAGTGTTTGTTTGATGAAGTTGGGTGTTCCTGTATTTGGTGTGTAGATATTTAGGATGGTTATATCTTCCTGTAGGAGAGATCCCTTTACTAGAATGTAGTAACCTTCTTTGTCTCTTCTTACCTTTTTTAATTTGAAGTCAATTTTTCCTGACACTAGGATTGCAACTCCAGCCTGTTTATGGGGGCCATTTGCTTGATAGATTTGATTCTAGCCTTTCACTTTTAGAAGATGTTTACTTTTGCTGGGTAGATGAGTCTCTTGGAGGCAGCAGAAAGATGGATTTTGATTTTAGATCCAACTTATGAGCCTATGTCGTTTGATTGGAGAATTAAGTCCATTAATGTTGAGAGTTAGGATTGAGAGCTGATCATTTTTTCCTTTCATTATCTCTATCTTGTTAAAGGCTGAGTCTTCCCATTTGTTGATCTGATATTCTGGTTTACTATTTAGATTCATTTCTCTGTCTGCATTGGGATCTTGATTATTTTCCCTGTATAGTACATCTTTGAGGATTTTTTGTAAAGTGGGTTTGGTGGAGATATATTGTTTCAGTTTTTCCTTACTGTGGAAGACTTTTATTTGACCTTTGACTATGAATGAGAGTTTAGCTGGGTACAGTATTCTTGGTTGGTACTTATTTTTATTTAGGGTTTGGCATACCTCATTCCCGGCTCTCCTTGATTTCATGGTTTCTGCTGATAAGTCTGGGGGTAATTCTGATGGATTTTCCTTTATATGTGATTGTTTTTTTCTCCCTAACAGCTTTAACCATTCTTTCCTTGGACTCTATTGATCCTGTTTTGATCACAACGTGTTGGTGGGATGTCCTATTCTGGTATTGTGGGTTTGGGGTTCTAAATGTTCTTGTATCTGTATAGGCCTATCCTTCTGAATATTTGGGAAGTTCTTGGCTAATCTTCTGTTAAATAGTTTGCCTATTCCATTAACTTCCTTCTTCCGGTTTTCCTTAACACCTATTATCCTTAAACTGGGCTTTCTGATTGTATCTTGAATCTCCTGGAGCGATCTGTGTTATCGATTGGATTGGTTTTGTATTGATTTTTTATCTTTCTCCATAGATTCTAGGGAATCTTCAGCTCCTGAGATTCGATCCTCTGCTTCAGTTAGTTGGGACTGTAGGCTAGCTACTTGATTTCGAATCTCTTTTCCTTCTGACTGGTCTTTCCTGATGATTTCCATGTCCTTGCTATAATTATCTCTTAGGTCCTGCATAGACTTCTTTACTTCATTAACTTCATTAATTTGGTTTTGAGTGCTGTCTTTCAAATCTTTAGCTGGGTAGCTATCTTTTCTTTTGTCTCTTGAAGTTCATTTATCTTTCTATTTGTGGAGGCCATGAAATTCTCCATTAATTTTTGCTTTGCCTCCACATGCTCTAGAATAATTGACTGGAGAGATTCAAACTTTTCATTTATCATGTTTATCAGTAAACTTTGTAGAGCATTTTGAGGGTTTTCTTATATGTCTTTGATTGACTGCTCTGCTTCCTGCTTGTTTTGAGTGGGAGATAATACTCCATTGTTTGCTATCTTTCTTGTGTTTCTTCTGCCCATTTGGATTGGGAATGCCAAACTACAAGCACCTGTGAGCACCATTTAACACCCAAAGCAGACCTTACCAAGCACTGTTGTGTAAATCTTAGAAGTTCACAATTATATATGGATACCTTTTATACCTGTGTATAAAATTATATTTGGTGTTCCTAAAGAATACAATTTCAATATAACAATCAATCCTGAGCCCTGTTTTCAGTAGTTACATATTTACTGTTACAACCCTATGAGAAATTCTTGTTCTTATATTAAGTTCTTTTTGGACCGGCTTTCTCTGTGAACCCCTTTGATTCACTCGGAATAAGCAGGGATACCTTCTATCCAATAACCAGGAGTCAATGGAATTTGGAGGTCCTAGAAGTGAGTCAGGAGGGTAAGTTAGAGGTAGTAAAGAGAATGGAGTAGAATGTATGGGGGAGTGGGGTGATGATTTTGGTTTAGTTTCAGTCACGTGGAAATGTGGAGGAGGGTAGAATCAGTAGAAAGAACAAGATTAAATGATAGACAATGGAGGGGCTGAGGATATGGCCTAGTGGCAAGCGTGCCTGCCTCATATACATGAGGCCCTGGGTTCGATTCCCCAGCACCACATATACAGAAAACGGCCAGAAGTGGTGCTGTGGCTCAAGTGGTAGAGTGCTAGCCTTGAGCAAAAAGAAGCCAGGGACAGTGCTCAGGCCCTGAGTCCAAGCCCCAGGACTGGCCAAAAAAAAAAAAAAAAAAAGATAGACAATGGAGAGTTAGAAGTAAAGAGTGGAGGTGTTATTCATAGGAAAGTAATTTTTAAAGAAAGAGAATGCAAAGAGAGAAATAAAGAAAAAAATACTGGAATATGGAGGCACCTAACAGAGAAAAATTATTTTAAAAAAATAAAAAGGAAAAAAGAAAAAAAGTCAGGAACAAAACAAACAACAAAAAACAAACAAAAAAGAAGTTGATAGAACCAATGGGTAAAAATGGAAAACAAAAACAAACCAATGACGTTTCAGAAATGAAAAAAAAAAAAATATATATATATATATATATATAAAAGATAGGTTAAAAAATGTTTGAGAAAAAATTAAAAATTAAAAAGGAGTCTTCCTTGTTTGGGTGGGCTTTCTACAGTCTCTGGTTTCCTTGCAATGGTCTGCAGTCTATTCTGCCGCTTGGCTGGTTTGACTGGCTTTCAGTTCGCAGCGGGTGGATCTGCTCTGACCCTCTTCCCCTGTCAGTGAAATCCTGGGGCTCTGTGGTTCTCACAGCTTGCAGGTAAGACTTGGGTGCCCTACTTTCTCTGCAATTTCAGTGTCCGTGCTCAGCCTGTGATCTGTCTGAACGCCGCTGTCTGGAGGATTTCTCTCTGGTCTCCGTTGAGTGCTTTAGCTGCGCGGAGTGTGGGGTGCTGTGCCAGCACCGGCACTGGTGTGGTGGCGGGATGCCACCCGGAGCTCAAATCTGAGTTTTTAGCCAAGCAAAGTCATTTTTTCCTTCCTGGCCAGAATCCCTGTACTGTTATAACTTACTTTTGCTATCTTTCTAGGGGTGAAAGTTTCTGTTGGATGGGAAAACTGCGATGTCAGAGGGAGCGCAGGTAGGGCTCTGCTGCTCCTCCGCCGTCTTCCTGCATGTTCTCAATTAATTCTCTTATTGATCCTCCATTTGTTAGAATTGTTTAATTTGTTCTCTGGCTTGTTTGCTTTCTCTCACCTTTCTTCTGCCTTCCTTCCTTCCTTTCTTCCTTCCATCCTCCCCTTCTTTCCTTCTCCTTTCCTTCCTTTCCTTTCCTTTTTCCTTTTCTTTCCTTTCCTTTCCTTTCTTTTCCTTTCCTTTCCTTCCTTTCCCTTCCATTCCTTTCTCCTTCTCCTTCTCCTTCTCCTTCCCTTCTTTTTCTTTTCTCCCCCTCCCTTCATCCCTCTCTTTCTCTTTCTCTTTTTCTCCATATCTCTTTCTCTCTTTCCCTCCCTCCCTCCTCCTTTCCCTTCTTTCCCTTCCCTTCCAATCCTTTCTTTTCTCCTTCACAGGAACCATACATTCTCACTCAGAATTTTTACTCACTACTAGTACTGTGCCACTTAAGCCATGCCTCCAGCCTACCTGGTTAAAACTTTAGGAGACAGTCTCAGAAACTTTTCTGCCCAGTTGGCTTCAAACTTCAATCCTGAGGTCTCAGCCTCCTGAATAGCTAGAATTACAGGAATGAGCACCAAGGGTCAGCTTCACTTGTTTTTCTATTGGCAAAGTTTAAGATAATATTTTCCCCATTTTATCCATGGTCATTTCTGTTGTAGAACTGAGACATGCATTTGAAATATGGCTTCTCCAGATGAGAATTCCGGGACAGTCACTATTAGCCACAACCAGTCAATATTTAAATACAGACAATGCAGATTATCTGAATGGGAGCCAGTTTCCAGTGGCTCATGTCTATAATCATAGCTACCCAAGAGGCTGAGATCAGAGGATCATTATTCAAAGCCAGCACAGGCAGGAAAGTCCATGAAACTTTTATCTCTAATTAACCACCAAAACAGCCAGAAGTGAAGCTGTGGCTAAAGCGGTTACGAGCACTAGCCTTGTGTGCAAAAGCTCAGGAAAGACACACAGACCACATGACTCTCTCTCTCTCTCTCACACACACACACATATACATACACACAGACACACAAATAAATGGGCCAATATCCTACCAATAAGTAGTTTCAGAATTCTGGAAATTTTACTCTAGATTGTAAAAGTGTAGCAAAATGTAATATAAATCATAAAATGTATAAAATTACTCCTTTGTTTACATTTCACTTTCATCCACTACTAATATGTCATCATCACTTTAACAAAATGTCTCTGGTCTACTAATAAATGCACTATTGATTACTTTCACATGCCCTAAATTGAAAAAGAAAAACAGCTCAATAGCCACTCAATTATATAATTCTTCACAAAGTAACCACTTTGGTTAGCTAGATTGCAAAGGGAAAGTGCCTTAAAATAATAATATTTTTCAACAAAAATGTTAATTTATATACAAATGTGTACTGACTATTTAATTATACTTTGTTTCAAGTTTCTTCAAAAGGAAAATTAATTTTGGAAGCTACATGTTGCTTTATTTAGATAAACTTAATTTGCTGAAATCTTACCATTCCTGTGGTCTCTGACCTCTGTGGTTTTATTTATTTATTTATTTATTTTTTTGCCAGTCCTGGGCCTTGGACTCAGGGCCTGAGCACTCTTCCTGGCTTCTTTTTGCTCAAGGCTAGCACTCTGCCACTTGAGTCACAGCGCCACTTCTGGCCATTTTCTGTATATGTGGTGCTGGGGAATCGAACCCAGGGCTTCAAGTATACGAGGCAAGCACTCTTGCCACTAGGCCATATCCCCAGCCCACCTCTGTGGTTTTATATGGTATATTACTTTTCCTTTTTCTTTTGCCTGTCCTGGGGCTTGAACACTGTTTCTAAACTTCTTATCTCAAGGCTCATGATCTATCATTTGAGCCACAGTGCCACTTCAGTTTTCTGGTGGTTAATTGGAAATGAGTCTCACAGACTTTCCTGTCCGGGTTGGCTTTGAACTGTGAGCCTGAGTTCTTAGCCTCCTGAGTGGCATTCAGTATTGTGGTTTCGCTCAAGGCTACCACTTTACCACTTTGAACCACAGTTCAATTTCTGATTTTCTGGTGCTTATTTGGAGAAAAGGGTCTCACAGCCTTTCCTGTCCTGGCTGTCTTTGAACCACAGCCTTCAGATCTCAGCCTTCTGAGTAGATGCAATTATAGGTGGGAACCACCGGCGCCAGGGTCTTTCTATGGATGCAGAGTCTTGCAGACTTTTTCACATAGGCTAGCCTAGCACTATCATCCTTCCAATCTCCGCCACCTCCTTAGTATGGCATGTCAAGTATGTAGCAGTGCACTCACTTATCTGTTCAGAAAGACTCTCATGAACTTTTCTGCCTGGACAAACCTCAAACTGCCATTCTCTCATTCTCAGCCTTCCAATAAGCTAGGATTACAGGTGTGAGGTACTGCTGCCTATGCTGATGACACCATTTTTTAAAGAGACTTCAGGGCTGGGAATATGGCCTAGTGGCAAGAGTGCTTGCCTCATATACATGAAGCCCTGGGTTTGATTCCTCAGCACCACATATATACAAAACGGCCAGAAGTGGCACTGTGGCTAAAGTGGCAGAGTACTAGCCTTGAGCAAAAAGAAGCCAGGGAAAGTGCTCAGGCCCCGAGTCTAAGGCCCAGGACTGGCAGAAAAAAAAAAGAGACTTCACAGTTGTTATTGTGCAAGGAAAATTCTAGGTTTTTCCTCTGAGATCTATAGCCTAACATCTAAGGATTCTGCTTCCACAGATTACAACTAGGCATTACATTTTACAAGCCCCATGAGGCAACAGTACTCGATTTTTTTTGTACTGTAAACCAACATTCAACAGAAACCACTTAATAGAAGATTTATTTTGCTCATGCTTCTTATTGTTCAGTCCATCATGGCAGAGAGAGTGGGGCAAAGCAGAATGGCTTATATCATAGCAGACAGGAAACAGTGGGGGAGCCACAACAGGATGTTGGCCATGGCAATATTTAGCCCCCCCTCAAAAAAAAATAACAGGCCTCTTGTGGTCTACTTCCAGTGACCAGGCACTGTCTTCCACAGTTCCACTCCATCCCAAACTCCATTCAAACTTTAAATCCTAACAATAGATTAAATGACTCATTAGATAGAATCCTGATGATGTATTTAGCTCTGAAAACATCCATAAGGACACACCCAGAGTTGTGGTTTTCCAGTCTCCTGTTTTTCAGTAGACAAAAAGAAAACCACCACCACCACCACCACCACCACCACCACCACCACCACCACCACCACCACCCACCACCACCACCGCAAAAACACCAGCAAATCTGTCTGCTGGAGTCTAAATTTGGATAGTGTCCTTTACTAAGCATATGACCTTGTGCAAATTAATTAGCTATAGCTACTTTTTCCCTTTTGTTTCATGGTTGTGCTGGGGTATAAATTTAGGCTTTCATTCTTGCTAGGCAGGTGCTTTACCACTGAGTCATACCTCCAGCCCAAGTTACTTAACTTTTTTGTCTGTTCTCAGTGACAGAAAAAGAGTACAAAGTAAACTTCTGTATCCCTGTCTTCTTCCTTTATCTTTCACATAACAAAATGAAAGTATTGCACACATGATGCCTTGAGAACAAAAAACTAAAGTATCCAGGCCAATTCAAAGTAGGTTCTATTCTTTCTATCTTCAAAGGCAAAAGAAGACAGCAAGTTCCTTGCCTTTGTCCAAGTGTGAGAATGGGGATGGTAAGAGAAGGAAGAATCTTTTTGGGAAAGTATTAAGTTGATTCTCTCTTCACTTTGTTTTTGTCTTCTTTTCTGTAAGATGAGAGCACTGGATAATTCTATCCACTAATTGATGATTGTCTTGTCTCAAAGGTAGACATGATGTCACTGGAGTGGGGAAAAAGTAGTAGTAGAAAGACAGTTGGAAATCTGCATTCCCAATATTTGGCAAGGAAATGTAGCTAAAAAGAAGGAAGATAAAGTGGTCTTTCCTGTCTGCTTCACAAAAACATTGTGAAAGTTAATGCTCTCTAGAGCCTTCTAAATGAGTCCCCAAAGTAACTAGTCCCTGGGGCTTTATTCCAGAGAGTAAGCTGAAGGCTGCTCATGGTGAGTCAGAGCAACGAGGACTCAATAACAAAGGGCAGACTCACCTGGCTGTACAGGAGAGCTCTCTTCTCTCCCCTACTCCTAGCTCCAGAACCAGAGCCCAAGACAAGGAGGTACAGAACAGTAAGACAGGAGCCTCTGTGCCACCCCCACAAAGCCCATACCCTCTGAGCTATAAGTGCCCCACACTGAGGAAAAAGATCCACTAAAAGATATGAAAGAATTAATTGGGGTCAAGTGCACATTTGAGGTTGTAAAATAGTACTTACTTCAATTTATTCTTAGTATGTGACAGTAACTAGAAAGTGACAGAATCCGACAAGATGGCTTTCAGATATATGGACTCAGAATGAGTGCAAACAGGCAGATTCCATCAAAATGCCTGGTTCTATCTAGTTGAGACTTCTCAGTCAAAATAGCTCTTTAGAAAATAAATGCTATTGGCCAACTGAAACCCCTTTGTACAACTACTTACAGATAATATTGATTTTTAAGCAACACTTTATAATTTCTCACAGTCGTAGTACTATACAACTGTGTATAGGATTGACCCATTGGCAGAACCACAAGAAGTTTTCAAATTCGTCATCACTATTTAAAATTTTAAGTAATAATTATTTTCCCATTATGCTCAATGGAGTCATTAAATTCTCTTTAAATTTTTCTGAATTCTTTTAATTTTCTGAATTCAGAGTTCTTCCAGTTTATAGAAAAATGGTGCATGGGTCAGATAAACAAGACTATTGTTACAAGGGCAGTATGAAGAGTATTTAGTATTTTTGTTATGAAGTAAGTGGTTTCTCTGGAGAAAACTAATGGGGAATATTAAAATACATTGTTAAAAATGGATAGCAAGAATCAAATAATGCAAGTGCTAAAAGATGTTACTACACATATTCCATATTCCTTTGCCTTTAATTGCGCTCTACTATTTCTGTTAAAATGATCCTTAATATTTTTCCTCAAAAATAATAAAGCCTGTATATGTATCTACAATACACAGATTATACTAAGGGTCATGTTAGTCATTGAAAGTGAGGCAATGTGGTCAGTCAACACTGCCCTGTACCTCAGAATCCTGTAAGCCTTCAGCAATTTGGAGAAATTATTATTCTTTGATTCTAAATTTGCACAATGACATTTACTTCTTCCTGATCCAATAACAAGCATTCCTAGAATGTCCATTTCCTTAATGCTGTTGACTATTATTGTGAGTATTACTATACTACAATTATAATAATTATTATTGCTTATTACTATTTAATTGACTGTACCCAAAACACGCCATAATTAGATGCAACAAATGTGATCCTTTGTATTAAAAGACAAAAGGCCTTTAGCCTTACAACTTACTGTCAGAGGTGGTCAGTTCCTAGAAACAGGCTTTGAATGCTTGAGGCTGGATGTTATCTGGTACCTACACATCTATGGGATCCCACTGTAAGCCAGGGTATAGCTTTCTCTTTCTTGTTGTTTTTATGGGGCACAAGAAGCCAGGATTTATACTGTTGCTACCTCAATCCCACATCCCGATTCTGGACCCCTTGCAACTGTCCCTTGATCTTGTTCTCTGGTGTACACTCCTGAATCTTCAATATAAGCTTAGTCTGTGCTGAGTTCAACTCCCTGTAGTCCTGTGTGTAGCCACAGCTTACATTTTCTGCATGAGCAGAAGTACCAACAAAATTCCACCTCTTTCCTATGTCTAATCTACTATCTTTACCCACCTTGGCCTTCAGCTCTACAGTTTCATCCTCATTTTACCTGCCTCCACTCTAGACTACACCTACCACCAGGTTTGGATGGTGACAGCATATGAAGAGTTAAAAGTGAATCCATGGTGAATTGAGATTGTCTGCAATTTGTCTCTCCTTCAAATATTTTAACTGCACTAAAAATTCATGTCACTTAATCTCAGGCATGAGTAATAAATTGACTTTCTACTCTCAAACTATTTCCCATGATTAATGTTTAAAAGGTACAAAAACAACTTTGCTGGTAATAACCTTTTTTGCCTTAACACTTATTTATTTAATCCAATTTCTCAGCAGGCTTGCTGATGAGCCATTTCATTCACCAGATCCAGTTCCTTCACTTAAGGCATTATTATTACTGCTGCGAAGATGGCAATTCTTTTTTGGAATTTGTCTTCTGCTTTACTTTTCTTGTTTTCTGCATTCTATAGACATAGCCAAATAAAATCTCTCATGTCTTGAGAGAACAGCATTTAGGCCATATTGTGTTGAAAGTCCCTTGATGAATGGGAAAGCATTACTGTCAACTTTAAAGGACAGTGTGCTGCAGGCTCAAGGCTCAGGAGAATGCTACAGCACTGCTGCAAAAATAAGCAGAGACTATGCTGGTTAAGCCCAGAAAAGGCAGGTCCCTGGGAGAAACAATTGCATCTGTCACCATCAGAGCTGCATAGTTTCAAATGTTTCAGAGGGGAAGCCTTGTGCCTTGGAAGTGAGAGCTTCTGAATTACTAGTCCAGGGCTACATTCTTCTTCTTTTTGTTGTTGTTGTTGTTGTTGTTTTTTGGCCAGTCCTGGGGCTTGGACTCAGGGCCTGAGCACTGTCCCTGGCTTCTTTTTGCTCAAGGCTAGCACTCTAGCACTTGAGCCACAGAGCCACTTCTGGCCATTTTCTGTATATGTGGTGCTGGGGAATTGAACCCAGGGCTTCATGTATACTAGGAAAGCACTCTTGCCACTAGGCCATATCCCCAGCCCCCAGGGCTACATTCTTACACAATAAGTTAAAATAGTGTTTGCTATAGTATGGCAAAATCTATTCTCTAGCATTCCTACTGAAAAATATTCCTAAGACCATGCATATATTTTCACCTTTGTGGATAGATCATCGCAGAATTTAGGTACCTGGACAACTCCATATTAACTAAAGGGCAATTGACAAAAGCTTAGCAATCAACTACCCTCGATAACCTCAAGAGAACTATAGGATAAGTCTTGAGTCACAAATCCAGGTTACATTCAAGATGAAATTGCATTAGAAGAAAAAGAAAAATAGAATATGCAAAGAAAATATATGAAGATATAAAGAAAGATACCTTTTTTTCCTGTGGAATGTCTTTGAACCAACCAAAGGACTGAAAATATGTTAAATGAAGTAAGTCAGGCCCACAGAGACAAAGGATACATGTTTTTTTTCTCATATGTGGAAATTAGGTTTGGCATATATATACATATATGTATATAAATATAAAAGCTCACATGCATATTAACACAAATGTATTAAATAGGACTGAAAGTTTCATTTAGGTAAAAAAGGACTGAAGTTTCATTTAGTTAAAATACATTATAGTATTTCGCAGGCATAAACTTCAAGTAACATGTACCTTCAAATTAAGAATTCTGAGTCTAAAGTTTAGTCTGTTACACACAAGAAAGATGAGAAGCTATCCAGAGAAAAGCAACCTTAGTCTCAAAAAAATCATTTTATGTAAGAGCAATATAGCCATAACTATTTCTCTGTTCCTAACTACTTGTCACAGAAACCAGAATTTGTACCACTGCTATGGTACAAATCCTTATTTTGACTCTCAGTCTATCATTCTATGTTTTCCTCCAGATTTCCTATGGTCTCAAAAATGACACTAAAAACTAGTATTTGGAAGAAAAGAAAATTTTGAGGCAGATTCACCAGGTTCTTTAGCATTAGCAGAAGGTTGATATCCTATCAGCATAAGACGTATTGAGGAAGGAAATCATCTCTACAGTGCTCTAAATCATACCTGGGAGGCTATCACTGAGAGAGAATCACAGCTGCTGTAGTTGGTCTTCAAAGTGACAAAGGTATCACTGACAAGCAAGAGGATTATTCTTTCCTTGTTAAATGGAGAAGGATGGTCTCTGGGCTCTCTCATCTAGCTATACTACTGTGACTTTTATCAGTCCCGTTTCTTAATGACAAGCAAGACCTGCTTGTCATTAAGTGAGAACAGCTTATTTAATACATTTGTGTGAATATGCATATAAGCTTTTATATTTATATACACATATATGTATATGTACATATATACATACATATATACGTATGTGTGTATGTACATACGTATATATGTATGTATATATATGTATATATGCACTAAACCTAATTTCCACATATGAAAAAAAAATGTATCCTTTGTCTCTGTGGGCCTGACTTACTTCATTTAACATTTTTTTTTCCAGGTCCATTCATTTCTCTGCAAATGACATAATATTCTTCTTGAATGATACGTAAAATTCCATTGTGTGTGTGTGTGTGTATGTGTGTGTGTATGTGTAATCCATTTGTTCGCTGAAAAGCATCTAAATTATGGAATAGAAAAGTGAAAATTCAATGGTTGAGCAACTATCTTACAGTCTAACAAAATAAATGTCAGGAAGCTGGAATTTGAGGTGTTGGAGGAATGAAGTCAAAGGGAGTGGGCTAAAATAAATGAAAGAAAGGGTGAGAGAATGCAGTCAAAATATCCAATGTATACATGTGAAAATTGAACTAGAAAAAATGAGGGAATGGAGGGCTGGGAATGTGGCTTGCACGAAGCCTTGGCTTTGATTCTTCACCACCATATATATATATACAGAAAAAACCAGAAGTGGTGCTACTACTCAAGTGGTAGAGTGCTAGGTTTGAGAAAAAAGAAGTCAGGGACTGTGTTCAGACCCTGAGTTCAAGCCCCAGAACTGGCCGAAAGAGAGAGAGAGAGAGAGAGAGAGAGAGAGAGAGAGAGAGAGAGAGAGAGAGAGAGAGAGAGAGAGAGATTGGGAGAGATAGGGTGGAATGATGGTAGGGGTGATGTTGATCAAGATACATTGTACTCATAAACCAACATGTTGGATTCAGACCCCTTTGTATAACTTCTGTTTTCTCATAGGTAACTTTTTTTGAAACTTATGTTTAGTTTTATTGCTGTCTGTTCAGACTCTTTTCTTTTATGTATAATGCCATTCCTTCAAGTTTATGATTGCAAAGTAATTCAGGTGTATTACTACACTGTGGTGTTGGATAATATAGCATTGCTCAGCAATATCTAATGTGGTCATCATTTCTAGAATTACCCAGCAGAGAATCTGTCCAGTAAAGTATTTACCAAACCTTCAAAGAAACGTGAATCTGGGCATTGCACAATTTTATTTAGATTTAATTCAGAATTGTTGGGTGCCACAATGGTGCTTCTCACAAAGTTCTGGCAAGTAGCCATTCTTGATTAGTATATTCAAAGAATCTCAAAACTGCAAAGGCACCTCAAATAGAAAATTCATTTCTGAACTAAACAAAATGCAATGTGCAACTCATCCTGGAAACCTGCAGTTACTTTTTAAAAATGTTTACTCTTTCTTTACATAGATCAGTATAAATTACTTCAGAATTTATTACTGAAAGATATGTATTCTTCAAATCTTAATATCTATTTTAGGCAAAAACTGAAGTCACTGGGATATACTGATCATTATATTGTATAGTTAAGGAAGACAGAATCATAAATACAAGAGCAACAATGGTTAAAAATGGACTGAAACATCAATTTTTCTATGACATACTAGTCTGGACCAAATATCTCAGCAATTACGACGAAAAAATAAAATACATTCCTCCAGAATTTCATGTTTTCCAAAATGAAGCCTACAATTTCAGTTATCAGTACTAAATTGTCACACAAATCATTTCCCACATGCTCTGAATCTCAACTTGTACTAAGGAATTTTGTCCTGTTTTATATATTGATGGAGGCTTTTCCTGTGCCGAAGGCTGACACCTGTAATCCTAGCTACTCAAAAGGCTGATCAGAAGATAGTGGTTCAAGGCCAGCTCTGGCAGAAGTCTGTGAGACTCTCATCTCCAATTAACCAATAAATAAATCTAGAAGTGGAGCTATGGCTTATGTGGTAGAGTCCTAGCCTAGCTGTAAGCTGGGACAACCGTCAGGCCCTGAGGTCAAGCCCCAGGACCAACACAGGCACACAGAGATAGAAAGGAGAGGGGGTGGGGAGAAGGAGGAGGAGGAGGAGGGGGAGAGGAGGAGGAGGAAGAGGAGGAGGAGGAGGAGGAGGGAGGGAGGGAGGGAGGGAGGGAGGGAGGGAGGGAGGGAGGGAGGGAGGGAGGGAGGGAGAAGCCGATTGGTAGGGTTCAGCTGTGTCTTGTGCAAGAACGATTTCTATTCTTCTCAGTCAAAGCGGATCTCTACAAGAATATTGTCAGGAATCCTAGCTCACCAACCCTGTAGTTCTTTTTCTTTTTTCCTTCTTTTTGACCATTTCAAGAACTATTCAGCAGCTAGGCCATTTTGGTTCAGATTCATCACTGTCAACAGCTCCTTTTCACCAACAAAACCTCCACCTATATGATCCATCCATGTGCTCCCTGATTTCCATATCTCAGAGATAACGACAAGAACAGAACCATGCAGCACCTGCCTACCAGATGATGTAAACAGATAACCAGAAATGCAGTTAGTACCAACCCATGTAGGCCCAGGAGTTTAACAATTCCTTGAGAATTCAAGAGGTATTTCAGCACTCAGCTGTGAACCAAATTCTATTTTGATTTTACTTCATCAGTGGTAAATTTTAAAAGAAAATTATTTCTTCAAAAGGATTCCAAATATATACATACAATAATGGAAAATTTCTTATTCCTCAGATGCTAAAAATAAATGTATTTCCAAAATGCTGAAAACAGAAATGAAAAGCACAGCATTTTAAATAACATTTTTATTTGTAAAAAAAATCTTAGAGGGGCTGGGGATATGGCCTAGTGGTGAGAGAGCTTGCCTCGTATACATGAGGCCCTGGGTTCGATTCCCCAGCACCACATATACAGAAAACGGCCAGAAGTGGCGCTGTGGCTCAAGTGGCAGAGTGCTAGCTTTGAGCAAAAAGGAAGCCAGGGACAGTGCTCAGGCCCTGAGTCCAAGGCCCAGGACTGGCAAAAAAAAAAAAAAAAAAAAAAAAAAAAAAAAAAAATCTTAGAAATGAATAAATAATGCAAAGTCCCAAATGAATGGGAAGAGGGACAAAGAATGTGAACCCAAAATTCAAAACAGAAACACTGCTAAGTGGCCAAAATACAGCTAAAAATTATTTTTTTAAATAATAATTACTTATTTATTGTCAAAGTGATGTACAGAGGGGTTACAGTTTCATATGTTAGGCCATGGGTACATTTCTTGTACTATTTGTTTCCTCTTCCCTCATTCCCACTCCCTCCTCTCCCTTTCCCTCTCCCCCCGCCCCCAACATGAGTTGTTCAGTTAGTTTATACCAAATGGTTTTGCAAGTATTGCTTTTGGAGTCATTTCTCTTTTTATCCCTTGTCTCATGATTTTGA
This sequence comes from Perognathus longimembris pacificus, assembly GCF_023159225.1. Classification (NCBI taxonomy): domain Eukaryota; kingdom Metazoa; phylum Chordata; class Mammalia; order Rodentia; family Heteromyidae; genus Perognathus; species Perognathus longimembris. Next base: position 32,474,704 of record NC_063169.1, on the reverse strand, counting down.
TATTCCCTTTCACTTCCCTAGTTCTAATACCAGTATATACAGTATACAGGGTTCTCAGATGAAATACAGTGATAGCGTGGGGACAACCACAGGAAGGGGGTACAGGAGGATCATCAAGGAAAGAAGCTACGGTTTCACCTGGCATGTTTAAAGTAATTACAACAGTGATATAACAGTCGTTTCTATAACATGGAGTTCATTTCACTTAACATGAACTTATGTGTTCATAAGGACATAGCTATTGGGTTCTTGTGATCCTCTGCTGAGCCTAAACCTGTGCTAATTATTCTAGCCTAGGAGGGAAACCATAGAGTCCATGTTTCTTTGGGTCTGGCTCACTTCACTTACTATAATTTTTTTCCAAGTCTTTCCATTTCCTTATGAATGGGAAAATGTCATCCTTTCTGATAGAGGCATAAAATTCCATTTTGTATATGTACCACATTAAAAACTAAATTTTTATGTTATTAATTGCAAATGAAAATAACAACTACAAAGAATCACTTGTAACCTATGAAGCTGCAAAAGATTTAAACAGCATACACTATATTAAGCCCCCATGGAGACAGTCCATTGCATACATATAAAACTTGGCCTAGCCCTTTGAGAGGTCATTTGTCAATATACAGCAAAGATTTAAACTTATATGACTTGAGTTTATTTTAATAAAATAACTCTAGAGTTGGTTTTATAATCATAAAATAACAGAATCACTTTAAGTTGCTTACAACATTTTTTTCTACAAAATAAAATAGTACAGGTTGTCTAGGCTGTTAAGTAAACAGAATTATTTTTCTCAGGTATGGGAGTTTTTATACTCCATTTTAATGGATGCATTTTGTGAATCTGTGAAAGAGATCTACAAGTTTGTTTTCCTTTTCCCTCCTTTCTTTCCTTCTTTCCTTCCCTCCTGCTTCCGTCTCTCTCTCTCCTTCTGTTTCTCTCAGTCTTTCTTTCTTTTTTCCTTCCTTCCCTCCCTCCCTCCCTCTCGCCCTCATTCCTTCATTCCTTCTACTTTCTCCCTCCCTCTTTTCTTTCTTCCTCTCTTTGTTTTTTCTTTCTCTCTTTCTTTCTTTTTCTTTCTTTCTTCTTCCTTTTCTTTCAACTCATATTGATTGAATGAAATATAGCATAATGAAATAATATTGAAGTTCATATCCTTAGCAAAGAGTTTATTTGGCATTCTAGATACAGAACATTCTCATGTTTTTACAAATATTTTTGTCTCCTTCCAGCCAGTCCTTTCTCCCTACACCTGTAAGCTGATGTTTTCTAACCACATATTGTTTTACTTTTTCCAAAATTTCAGATAGATGGCTTCCTATACAATTTAGCCTTCCTTGACATGGTATCTTGTTTTAAGAACTCACCCACAGTTAGTCCTTGTTATTTCTAAGTAGTACTCTTTTGAATAATTATGTAATAATTTATTCACCAGGAGATAAAACATTCTAGTTGTTTCCAGATTCTAAATATCATGTAAATTGCCAATGATTATTTGATATAGGTCTGTAAACACAAATCTTTATTCTTCTTAGATGATTACTTCAGCGCTCTTTATACTTCCAGATGCCCTAGAACACATGAGTCTTCCGCCTCTGCACCTGAGTTCCGGGCTTACAGGTATGCATAAATCACCATGCCTGCTTACTGGAGTCTTATTACTGGGTGTCATATTATGCACTTAATTTAACAAAAAATTGGCAATCTCTTTTCTAAAGTACCTAACCATTTTATTTTCTTAAAATTAATGTTTGAGAGAAGAACAGTATCATTGTTACTCACATATGTTAATTTTAATTATCAAATCCTCTGGTCAGTCTAGTGGGTATGAGGGATTTACATGTTGTTTGGACTTGCATTTCCCTCATGATTAAAGGTGTCATGCATTTTTTTCATGTGATAATATGCCATTTTCTTGTATGGGACGTGTTCCAATATTTGCCCTGCGTAAGGATTGCTATGTTGTCTTTGTTATTTTGGGTTCAAGTCTTTCTTTCATAAGAAACCAGATTTACCTTCTATTATTGATGATCCTCTTGTATTCCTTTCCTGTGGTTGTACCTGCACTATCTCTGTATCTTATCGGAGTACATTGGAAACTGTGTATACAGATATTAGAACTAGAAAACTGAAAGGGAATACCAAAATCGAGAGACACAGGGTAAAAAAAGACAAACGATTACAAAAGCAATACTTGCAAAACTGTTTAGTGTAAATCTACTGAACAACTCATGGGGGAAAGGGAAAGGGGGAGGTGGGAGGGGGGAATGAGGGAGGAGGTAACAAACAGTACAAGAAATGTATCCAATGCCTAACGTATGAAACTGTAACCTCTCTGTATATCAGTTTGACAATAAAAATTAAGAAAAAAAAAGAAATGTACTCACTGCCTTACATATGAAACTGTAACCCCTCTGTACTTCACTTTGACAATAAAGAAAAAAAATTAAACCAGCAGGGATAAACCAATGTGGTAAATCTTCATTGTAAAGTATTCTGTAGAATTCTGTATTATGCAGCTCTGTATTATGAGGTATTTTATTGAAGACATAATTGTCCTTCACATGAAAGAAACAATACAAAACATGGTATTGCCTAACTTAGCTCCATGGTAATGGCAGATTTAATGCACATAACTAGGACATTCTATGGTCATAGATTGCTGGCCAATTCTGTTCCCATCAGTTGAATTGTATGTATCAGTTGTAATTACTCACAAGCATGTTGATGCTAACTATAATTTGTATTCTATTAAAAAAAAAAGAAACCAGATTTACAAAACTTTTGCCAAGAATAGCATCAACAGCAATTTTCTGAACAGTGTCTTTCAAAGAACAGTTTTAATTTTGATGAAATCCAATTAATCAGCATTTTTCATTTCAGCATTTACACTGTGTCTACTTCAAAATATCTCTGCCTAACTGAAAAATTTTAAAAATATTCCTATGATTTCTTCAAATTACTTTGTAGTTTTTATAGTGTGTGTGTGTGTGTGTATGTGTGTATGGGTGTGTGCATGTGTGTGTCTCTGATGGTACTGGGGCTTGAACTCAGGGCCTTTGCACCCTACCTTTGACTTTTCATTCAAGGCTGGTTTGCTACCGCTTGGGTCAAACCTCTGTTCCTGGTGTTCTTCAACTTAAGCCCTGTATGGACTTTCTGCCATGGCTGGCTTTGAGCTACAATCCTCAGATCTCAGCTTTTTGAGTAGCTGGGATAACAGGTATGTGCCACCAGTGCCCAGAGTTTATAGTTTTAGACTTACTAATAGAATTGTTATCTGCATGACATAAAAGTTTGGCATATGGTATGAAATAAAGTCTCAATCTTTTGCACAGAGCTATCCAGTTGTTTTAGAACACTGGCACCTATAAAAAAAAAATCTCCTTTCACATTCGTTTAGTAACAATTACAAAGAAATAAACACAACTTTTGGTAAATGCTTTTAGAAAACATTATGCAATGCTTTTTTGAATGGATAATTACATGTCAAAAATCAAAAGCTGAAAAATCAAGGGATTGTATGTATCTGGCATATACATGTCAAAACACATACAACCAAGAAATTGTTAGTTAATTATATTATGAGTAATTTTAATGTTCTCTTTAAATGAATTTTACTTTATTAATGGACATAAATTATGAAAAAGTTGACTTTTTTCATTAAAATGTTTTTTTTCTGAGCTTCCTCCGAGTAGCATCATTATTTAGGTTACATAGTAAAGTAATAATTGAGTCAGTAAATAAAGTTGAGTTCTGAGGTGACAGCAATGTGAATAAAGTAGACAGAAAAGTGAAGAATGGTCTACTTACTAGCATATAAACCACTTGCTCAAAGTAATCTCAGCCTATGTGTGACTATTTTACTGCTGAGTTACATATTTTCAAAGGAACAGGCTCAATATTTTAGAATTAAACCAATTATTCTCAATGGAATACATTCTCCAAAAGTCAGCAAATGACTTCGGCGTAAGATTCAATGGTGCAATCCCACCCAGTTTTAATGCTGATGTAGTGCTGACTCCCTTCCTTCCCATTCACACATCCTCAGGAACTGTCTGCCAGGAATATACAGAGTTAATGCCTATCAAAATGACTTAATGTTTCAGGAAAGTTATTTTCCTTAAATTTTTAAGAGAAAAACTGGCAAAAACAACTATTAACACCTCTACTTCTTTATCATTTTCATTTCTAGGTCTTCTTTTATAAGAGTGATTCTTAGGGTGAACTTGCCTTTTCAGGAATTTTTTCTTTGCATTCACAGCATCAGTGATGTAAATAACCTTGCAAGAATGAGTGTGTGCATGCGTGTCTCATGACTACTGCATTACCCAGAGTCTAAGACAAATTCAAACTTGGCAATATTATAATTAGTTCCAAGTGGGTGTAGTGCTGCAGCTAAAAAAGCAAAGTTGAAGTAAAAAAAAACAAACCTTGCTTTATATCCTGGTCTCATCTCTAGCTATTGGGTAATTCCTGCTGATGATAAAAATTATATTTCTCTGGAGCATTTTAAACATTAAAAGGATGGTATTCCTTTCATTCATGAATCTCATAGACTATTCTTTTCATCTAGTATTTTCAGGTCACACATTTAGAGTGTGTGTGTGTGTGTGTGTGTGTGTGTGTGTGTGTGTGTGTATACACATGTATGTTTGCTGGTATTGGGGTTTGAACTCAAGGCTTGGGCACTGTGCCCTTAGGCACTGTTCCTTAGCTTTTTTTTCTCAGAAAGGTGCTCTGCTGCTTAAGCAATATCTCTATTTCTAGTTTCTTGCTTGTTGCCTGAAAATAAGAGTCTTATGGACTTTTCTGGTAGAACCACTTTGAATCTCAGTCCTCAGATCTCAGCCTCCTGAGAAGCTAGGATTACAGATGTGAGCCACTGGTGCCTGGTTATTGAACTTTTAACATATTAAGCCCCTATTACTTATCTGCTGAGTAGAAATGATGAAAGTACTATCCTATAGGATTGCTGTGAAGATTAAATGTTGAAACACACCATGTGATTTTTGTCTACATAATATGTATTATATGCTCTGTAAATAATGAAAATACAAAAATCTTTGGCACCAATATTTCCTGATCACCCACGCATGTACAACAGCTATTTTTTGCATGATGAATGTTCTTATGAGTGGAAAGAGAACTACGTGAGACCATGTCTTATGAGACAAAAAAAAGAGTGACCTATTTTAAAATATGCTACCAAATAGATATCACATAGATATAAAATTGAGATATCATTTGAGAAAGAAAAAATTGGCTTTATTTCCATAATTTTAATAAGTAAGCATTCTCCGTTTACGTCATTAAGATAAACTTTGCTCCTTTTTCCATCTTCTTGGAAATGTATCTGATAGCTTTTAAGGATTTCATATTATACTACATTCTTTTTAGTGTCATATAATTTTTAAGCCTTTCTCAGTTATCCAAAATTGAATAGAAATGCAGGAGTTAGTATGAATATAAAGAATGGAATGAATATAGAAGTTACAAAAGGTCATCTATTGACCTTGGCAGCTGTATTCAGATATACAGAGCTCTCTCCAAGGTCAGAACGCACAACTCTGTTTTCTCAATAAGGATCTCAATCAGAAACACAGAAAGACAAAAGTAACAAGCTGTATATTTTTTCAAAATAAAAAAATAATTGTGTATGCAAAGCGCACCTGGGGGTACATAAAAGTTGCCCCATATACGAGCATGAATATACACACAGTCACACACATGCATACATACACACACTACACACATACACACAAACACATAACACATAGAGAGGTACACAAAAATATCAGTGTATGATCATCAGTAATTTCTAGAAAAAATATATTGCAGATAAATTTTTGTTCATGATCAGGTAAAAAAAAACATAATAAACAATTAAAATAATTACCAGATAAGAAAAAGGCTTTGGAGGAAATTTGACAGTAAAAACATGTTATTATTAACTAAACAAAGGTTGTATTTTCATATATTAAAGGAATAGCGTAAAGACAAATTTTAAGTTTATAATTTGTTCAGAGAAACCATGAGTGCATGATTTAAGTGTGTCCCTAGACAAGGCTATACACTAAAGCTACCAGCACAACAATGTTCACTTCAGTATTATTTACCATAGTTAAGATATGGAACCAACTCAGTAGATGAATGGATCAAGAAAATGCAGTATGTATACACAATGGAGTTCTATGCTTGTATCAGAAATAATGACATTCCATGTTCATAAGAAAAAGCAAAGACTTGGAAAACTTTTACTAGGTGAAGGAAGTCAGACCCAAAGAAACACAGGCTGCATGGTTTCCCTCATTTGTAATAACTAGAATATGAGAATTTGTATAGGATATTCTTAGCATAGGATCACAATAGCTTAATAGCTATGTGCATGACCATATAAAATGATGCTTATTGAAATGAATTCCAATAAATGGAAACAAGAGTTGTTGTGGTTGTTTTATGGGTAATTTTTTTTTTTTTTTTTTTTTTTTTGGCCAGTCCTGGGCCTTGGACTCAGGGCCTGAGCACTGTCCCTGGCTTCTTCCCGCTCAAGGCTAGCACTCCGCCACTTGAGCCACAGCGCCGCTTCTGGCCGTTTTCTGTATATGTGGTGCTGGGGAATCGAACCTAGGGCCTCGTGTATCCGAGGCAGGCACTCTTGCCACTAGGCTATATCCCCAGCCCCGTTTTATGGGTAATTTTTGCAGTTCTTTTTATCTTTCCTTTTTCTCCCCTTGGGTTTATTCCCTGTTGTCACTGTTTTTTATTTCTGTACCCTTTGTCTTGTTTATCTGATTTGGGGAAGGAAAGGGGAATCACAAAAATGGCTGAACAATGGGTGACCCAAAGCCACAATGATTCTCACTAAACATTATGTTGGAAATGAACTTTACAACTTGGGGTGTGTGTGTGAAAGGAGTAGGGAATGGGAAATGAAGTGGGAGAAAATGAGTGAGGAGATAACATTGTTCAAAAAGAAATGTACTCATTACCTTACTTATGTAACTGTTATACATCATCTTATGTGACTGTTATACATCATCTTTTTTTCTCTCTCCCTCTCTCCCCCTTCCTCCCTGCCTTTTCCTCCCCCCTCCCTCTGGTCATTATCTAAAAGGAGATCTGGAGGAGCAGGTCTGTCTCCTCTCATCCTTTTTCTGCACCTGGCACAAGAAAACTGTTTGCTACTACATGGATTCCCAATACAATGTCCCTCTGCAGCTATCCTTTCCAGTGTGTCTCCTCACCTGCCTCATCTTGGCCTTGGGGCCTCCAAGACTGTGTGCTCAATGAACTTCTTTTTCTTTATAAATGACCTATGTCCCGTATTTCATTAGAAATGAAAAGCTGAGTAAAAATAAAGTGAAACAATCAAATAATCTTTCATCTAATTTACTAGTTATTAAATTCATATTAGCTTTCCAGGGTTTCTTAGTCTTTGAGTACAATACATGGAGTTGGTATTATTAATGGCTTTCTCAAATGTTTTGTCTCAAGTGTCTACAAACTTGATGTAATGGCAATAATAATATATGAAAGACCAGAGATCACATTTTTTAAAATTTACATGTGTCTCCCAAATATATGTATGGGCCTAGAGCCCTAAGTTCTAGGTATGGAATTTTCTAATTTGAATCTAGGCTTTACTTTAAGGACTTAATATGTTTGTCTGTAGAATAGGAGTATTAGTGTAGATGCTAAGAGTCAAAATTTAGGAAAAAATCTAGAAAGATATTTCTAAACACCATAATGTCATCTTACTGCCTGGGAGAGTCTAAGTTTTGTTATTTCTCTTCTATAATTCCAGTAAAAATTAGATCTGGAACTGGACACCAAGGTCTGTCCTCATTAGTTTTTTGAAAAAAATTCTATAAGCAATGGAAATAGGGTCTAAGAAAAGAATGCAAACAATAGAAAGGCTGATGCAACCTAGTACTATTTTTCATTTCACAAGTGATAAAACTTAAAGTCCATAGTATTGAGCACTTTTATTTCACACCATAGGGCTTACCATTAGTGAATCACAAATGCTGTTTGCAAATATTTTTTGTGTAAAAAGAGACTTGTACTCTGAGACATATGTATTTGTATTTGCTGAAAAATTACCAGGTCCCTCTTACATTCTGCATATATATATAAAATTTTTTAACACAAAATATGTTATGGAGATATGAGGAAGTATGTAGGAAGTATGACCATAATTTATATGACCTGGATTTCTTTCATATTTCTTACCAATGAGTTCATTATCTTACTGGTTATAACAAGATTCTGAACACTTTGAGCCACTGTACTGACATTAAATAGATGTACTGAATTTGTAGTTTATTTGGGCTATTATAGTGAATCACAATCTATTGGTATTTCTGAATAAAAACTTTAAAATGCAAACTAATATCTTTGTTAAATCACAAATTCAGACAGATTATCTGTTATAAAGAAAATATTGTTTCACAGCTTCTTCTGTAGCTAGATGAGCAGAGGCCTGTGTCTGGAAAGCTGCACACTTGGGTGCACTTAGAGAAGGGAATGTTTTCTTGGTCATAGAAGAAGGTTCCAACCTTTTAACAACATGGAAGATGAAATTATGAGATGAATCTGACACCAAGAATCATTTGAAACTCAAAATACATTGAAAATGTCAGTATACTTTACTCAATTCAGTTATGGGTTTCTTTATATATAAATACTATATATATGTATACACTTCATATATACTACATAGACTGTATACATATACTTTATACTATATGTATGTACTTTATACATATCAGGTTAAAAATGCTACTTTAGGAAAACAATTAAAAACTTCTCTCTTTATTTGTGATATTAAAAGAAATACATCTCAGCCAGATGCTGGTAGCTCATGTCTATAATCTGAGCTACTCAAGAGGCTGAGATCTAAAGATTAAAGTTCAAAGTCAGCCTTTGCAGTAAAGTTCCTGAGATTCTTGTCTCCAAAAAGCAGGTAACGGAGCTGTAGTTCAAGTGGTAGAATGCTAGTGTTAAGCAAAAGGAGCCTAGAGATAGAGCCCAGGCCCTGAGTTCAATCCTCAGAATCAGCACAAAACAAAAATAAAAACAAAAACAAAAAGAAAAGAAAATAAAGAGAGATATAGGGTAGATTCTGGGAAGATGGTGAAGGAGCAGAGCCCTAGCTAAGCTCCCACCGACATTGCAGTTTACCACTCCAGAAAAACTTTTACTTCGAGAAAGACAGCCTAAGTAAGTTATAACAGTACAGGGATTTGGGCCAGAAAGGAAAAATAGAATAGACTTTGCTGGCCTGAAAACACAGATGTGACCTCAGGGCAGCATCCCACCACCACGCCAGCACAGCGATCCGCACTCTGTGCACCTAAAGCACATAGTGGTGACCAGGAAGAAATCCTCCAGACGGCAGCAGACACAGATTGCAGGCTGAGCACGGAAGCGCTGAAATTGCAGAGAAAGTGTGAGTACCCCACAAAAGACATTCTCACTCGCACCCACAGAGCAGCTTCTGGAAGGTAGCCCTTCCCCCACCGGCAGAGCAAAGCGCCATCTTTGATACTGGCATAGGGTTAGACCAGACTGGAACTAAAGCCTGCCTGGGGAAAGTGAGGACAAAGGGGCCATCTTTGAAAAGGGCAAGAGGGACCAACTAGTGAGAGCCAGCTCCGCCCAGGAGAACAAACGACCTCTGCCCAGGCGGAAGGCACATCCCGGGCTGCAGCTCACACAGTCAGATGAACTCAGCCAGAGGTGCCCTGCCCTGCCCGCCAGAATTTTTAAATGAAAACTGAACATCTACCGACAGCACGGAACAACCAGATGGGAATACAAAGAGTTCCCTAGATAGATGAATGGCCCCATCACAGAGGAAGCCCTATTCCCAGCCCAAAATCGAACTGAATTCCATAGCCAGTTCCACCAAGGAGGCTGCCCTGCCCAGGGGGGAGGAACCTCCCCCAGGCAAGCGACTTTCAGCCAGGTAAACCAGGCCAGAGGCGCCCCACCCTGCTGAGTCCACAGCCTATTCAAAGCCAGGCATTAAAGGCAGCGGCCCCACAACAGATGGGAGGAGCCACAGTTCCCAAGACTGTTCATCTCCCCCATCTACAGAGGACACCCAAGTCCTACCTGCAAGCTGTGTGAACCACAAAGCCCCAGGATTTCATTAACAGGGGAGGAGTGTCAAAGCAGATCCAACCCCTGCATACTGAAAGCATGTGAAACCAGCCAAGCAGCAAAATAGACTGCAGACCATTGCAAGGAAACCAGAGACTGTAGAAAGCCCACCCAAACAAGCAAGACTCCATTTATTTAAACATTTTTTAAACATTTTTTTTCACTTCTGAGACATTGCTAGATTTTGTTTCCCATTTTTATTTGTTTGTTATATCAGGTTTTTTTTTCTGGGTTGTTCGTTTTTCTGTTTTTTTCTTTTTTATAATTTTTCTCTGTTTTGTGCATTTGTCTTCCAGTATTTTTTCTTTGTTTCTCTCTTCACATTCTCTTTTTTTTTTTTTAATTATTTTCCTATGAATAACACTTTCACTCTTTTCTACTAACTCTCCATTGTCTATCATTTTAACCTTGTTCTTTCTACTGATTCTACTCTTCTCCACATTTCCACGTCACTGAAACTAAACCAAAATAATCACCCCTCATACATTTTACTCTATTCTCTCGAGTACCTCTAACTTACCCTGCTGATTAACTTCCAGGACCTCCAGATTCCACTGACCTCTGGTTATTGGACAGGGTATCCCTGCTCGAACTGAGTGAATCAAAGGGGTGCAAAGAGAAAGCCAGCCAGTCCAAAAAGACTTAATATAAGAACAAAAATTGTTCATAGGGTTGTAACAATAAATAAGTAATTACTGAATACAGGGCTAGGGATTGGTTGGTTATATTAAAATTGTATTCTTTAGGAACAACAAATCTAATTTTATATGCAGGTATACAAGATATCTGAATATAATTGTGAACTTCTAAGATTTACACAACAGTGCTTGGTAAGGTCTGCTTTGGGTCTTAAATAGTGCTCACAGGTGCTTGTAGATTAGTATTCCCAATCCAAATGGGCAGAAGAAACACAAGAAATATGGCAAACAATGGAGTCTATCCCCCACTCAAAACAAGCAGGAAGCAGAGCAGTCAATCAAAGACATAGAAGAGAACCCTCAAAATGCTTTACAAAGTCTACTGATAAGCATAATATGAAAAGTTTGAATCAATACATCAATCCTTCCATAAAGTAATAGACGATTTCATGGCCTGGACAAAAAGAAAAATAAATGAACTTCAACTGTCAAATGAAAAGATATCTACCCAGCTAAAAAATATGAAAGACAGCACTCAAAACCCAATAAATGAAGTAAAGAAGTGCATACAGACCTAAGAGGTAATTATAGCAAGGACATGGAAATCATCAGGAAAGACTGTCAGAAGAAAAAGAGATTCAAAGTAGCTAGCTTATATTCCTGACTAGATGAAGGAGAGGATTGAATCTCAGGAGCTGAAGATTCCCTAGAATCTATGGGGAAAGATAAAAAAAAAAAAACACTACAAAACCAATGCAATTGACAAAACAGATCACTCTAGGAGTTCCAAGACACAATCAGGAAGCACAATTAAAGGCTAATAGGTATTGAGGAAAACATAGAGAAAGAAGTTAATGGAATATACAACCTATTTAACAGAATATTAGCTGACAACTTCCCAAATATCCAGAAGGATAGGCCTATACAGATACAAGAAGCATTTAGTACCCCAAACCGACCAGACCAGAATAGGACATCCCACCGACACATTGTGATCAAAACAGAATCAATAGAGTCCAAGGAAAGAATCCTTAAAGCTGTTAGGGAGAAGAAACTAATCACATATTAAGGAAAAGCAATCAGAATTACCCCAGACTTCTCAGCAGAGACCATGAAAGCAAGGATATCCTGGAATGAGGTATACCAAACCCTAAATAAAAATAAGTACCAACCAAGAATACTGTACCCAGCTAAACTCTCATTCACAGTGGAAGGTCAAAAAAGTCTTCCACAGTAAGGAAAAACTGAAACAATATATCTCCACCAAACCAGCTTTACAGAAAATCCTCAAAGATGTACTATACAGGGAAAATAATCAAGATCACAGTACAGAGAAATGAACACTAAATAGAAAACCAAAATATTAGGTCAAGAATTGGGAAGACACACCTTTTAACAAGATAGCTATAATGAAGGGAACAAACGGCCATCTCTCAATACTATCTCTCAACATTAATGGACTTAATTCTCCAATCAAATGAAATAGGCTCATAAGTTGGATCAAAAATCAAGATCCACCTTTCTGCTGCCTCCAAGAGACACATCTATCCAGAAAAAGTAAACATCTTCTAAAAGTAAAAGGCTGGAATAAAATCACAAAGTAAATGGCCCCCATAAGCAGGCTGGAGTTGCAATCCTAATATCAGATAAAATTGACTTCAAATTAAAAACAGTAAGAAGAGACAAAGGAGGTTACTACATACTAATAAAGGGATCTCTCCTACAGGAGGATATAACCATCCTAAATCTCTACACACCAAATACAGGAGAGTCCAACTTCATCAAACAAACACTACTGACTCTCAAAACAGACATAGACCCAAACACATTGATAGTTGGGGACTTTAACACTCCACTGTCACCTCTGGACAGATCAACACACCAAAAACTAAACAAAGAAACCACAGAACTAAATAACTGCCTAGACCAACTAGACTTAACCAACATCTACAGAATATTCCATCCAGCAACAACAGAATACACATTCTTTTTAGCAGCACATGGAACAGTCTCCAAAATAGATCACATCTTAGGGCACAAAGGAAATCTGTACAAATTCAGAAGTATCAAAACCATACCTTGCATTCTCTCAGACCACAATAGAATAAAATTAGAGCTCAACTCAAACAGCCACCACAGAAAATCCTACAATTCATGGAGACTAAACAATACACTGCTGAACCTTCAGTAGGCCATTGAAGAAATTTAAACAGAAATTCAAATATTTATGGAATTCAACCAAGATGAGTACACAAAGTACCAGCTCCTTTGGGACACAGCAAAGGCAGTACTCAGAGGAAAATTTATATCTCTGAATACCTGCACCAACAAACTGCAGAAACAGTAACTCAACAACTTAAGGAAGCACCTTAAGGTCCCCAAAAGAGAACAACAAGCCAAACACCAAGTCAATAGATGGAAGCAAATAATTAAAATCAAATCAGAATTAAATGAATTAGGGACCAAAAAAAAAAATCGAAAGAATTAACAAAACAAACAGTTGGTTCTTTGAAAAAATCAACAAGCTAGACAGACCCCTAGCAATCCTGACCAGAAAATGAAAGCAGCACACCCAAATAAACAAGATCAGAGATGAAACAGGTAATATCACCACAGAAACAACCAAAATTCAGACCATAATAAGGGACTATTTTGCAAACCTTTATGCCAACAAATTCGAGAACCTGGAAGAAATGGATGATTTCCTAGAAAAAATTGATAACCCCAAACTCAACCATGAAGATTTAAACCTTCTAAACTGACCCATATTCTGCATGAAATAGAAATGGTAATAAGTGATCTCCCATCCAAGCAAAGCCCAGGTCCAGACGGATTCACAGCAGAATTCTACAAGGCCTTCAAAACAGAACTCACACCAATATTTCTCAAACTTTTCAATGAACTTGAAAGAGAAAGTTCACTACCAGACACATTCTATGAAGCCAGTATAACCCTCACCCCAAAACCTGGCAGGGACTCATCCGGGAAAGAGAACTATAGACCGATTTCTCTGATTAACATAGATGCAAACATTCTCAAAAAAAATTCTGGCCAATTGACTTCAACAGGTCTTCAAAAAAAATCATACACCATGATCAAACTGGATTCATCCTAGGGATGCAAAGTTGGTTCAATATACACAAGTCAATTAATGTAATCTACCACATCAACCAGAGCCAGGTAAAGAACCACATGGTTATATCTCTGGATGCGGGAAAGGCATTCGATAAAATCCAGCACCCCTTTATGCTAAAAGCTCTGGAAAATTTGGGATTCCAGGGAATACTCCTGAATATAATAAAGGCAGTTTATGACAAACCAACTGCAAGCATAATTCTAAATTCTAAATGGTGAAAAGCTAAAACCATTCCCTTTAAAATCAGGAGCAAGACAGGGATGTCCGCTCTTTCCCCTTCTCTTCCACATAGTACTAGAAATCCTAGCCAGAGCAATTAGGCAAGAAGAAAATATAAAGGGGATCCAAATAGGAAAAGATGAAGTTAAACTTTCTCTCTTCGCAGATGACATGATCCTGTACCTAAAGAACCCCATAAACTCTACTCCCAAGCTATTAGAGCTGATCCAAATCTTTGGCAAAGTTGCAGGATATAAAATAAACCCTCAAAAATCAATAGCCTTTTTACATGCTAATGACCTGAACAACGAGGCTGAAATCAGAAAAGCAACTCCTTTTGTAATAGCCTCAAAAAACATGAAATACCTAGGAATAACCTTAACCAAAGAAGTGAAAGACCTCTATGATGAGAGCTTTAAAAACATGAAAAATGAAATTAAGGCACTGTTGTAATTACTTTCAACATCCATGTGAAACCATAGCTTCTATTGTTGATGATCCTCTTGTATCCCCTTCCTGTGGTTGTACCTGCAATATCACTCACTGTATCTTATCTGAGTACATTGGAAACTGTGTACTGGTATTAGAAATAGGAAAGTGAAAGGGAATACCAAAATCAAGAGACACAGTATAAAAAGACAAATGAGTGCAAATCAGTACTTGCATAACTGTTTGGTCTAAACCAACTGAACAATTCATGGGGGGAGAGGGGAAGTGGCCGGGGGAATGTGGGAGAAGGTAACAAACAGTACAAAAAATGTATCTAATGCCTAACATATGAAACTCTAACGGGTTTCCAGCACTGTCTCACCACAACTGGTGATTTTCCACACAGATGACCTCAATTATTTCCCCTTCCTAGCCCAAATCAACAAATGTTTCAGTCAATGCTGTTATCAAAACTCCATTTCTCGGGGCTGGGGATATAGCCTAGTGGCAAGAGTGCCTGCCTCGGATACACGAGGCCCTAGGTTCGATTCCCCAGCACCACATATACAGAAAACGGCCAGAAGCGGCGCTGTGGCTCAAGTGGCAGAGTGCTAGCCTTGAGCGGGAAGAAGCCAGGGACAGTGCTCAGGCCCTGAGTCCAAGGCCCAGGACTGGCCAAAAAAAAAAAAAAAAAAAAAAAAAAAAACTCCATTTCTCCATTACTATGCCAATTTACAAAGGTTTAGTATTTAAAACCTAACACACTTATTTCAAGTAGAACTGATATAGTAATGATATTTGAACCCTATCATGTTTTTATGGTATATGCATATGTCCAAATATATATATATATAGTCTAAATATATATGTATACATATATACATATATATATATATATATATGCGTATGCATGCAATGCACAGAGAATGGGGCCCTGAGAAGTCATTGCTAATACAGAGGTATATGGTTTGCAAAAGATTGCATTTCCAAGACTATATTTGACTTCTTTCAGCACTAGACTACAGAACTATATCCCTTTAATTATCACAATATTAGAAAATATGCTTGGTACCTCCAAGCCCTACCATAGTCCTTGTCTGTAATCATGCATGATTTTGTTAATATTCACATTTCTTTAATATACTCTGCAAATAGATTAGTGGTCTTATTTATCTTTAACTCTTGAATCTGTTTTTCTGAAGGTGCACAGAGTGACAACTGAAATGCTGTACAGTAGAATACCAAAGCCCTGATTACACCTCTCTTTATGAGGATACCCATGTTTTTATTCTTTAAAGAAGAATATCCATTTTAATGCCTGCCTATATACATCCCCAAATGACACTGAATCTTGAAAGTCACTTCCTTCTCCCAAAGCCACCTGCTCCCTGAACACCCACCCCCAAGTTGCTAAAATTCCTCCTGTCACCTCAGTAACATTCCAGCATAGAACATTGCCTGCCACCCCCATTCCCATCTCTAAACTGTCTTTGGAATACAAAAATAACAAATATACATAGCTCCATTCCCAAAGGGAGTCGTGATAGCAAAGGCTTCTAGATGGAGAGAACTCATCACCTTAACATGCACTAATCACAGCTGTTGCAACTCAGGTTGCTAGGAGAAAGTTAAGGATAAGATGTATTTCTTGATCACAATTCAACACAGAAGTGGAGATCAACACAGAGGTGGTGCCTTTTCCTCCTGCATTAGAAATTCCCTGGTTTCCCACTTCAATTTCCAGCCTGAAGATAACTTTCTATATGAATGACAACTTTAACAACTCTTAATTCAAATGGTTTCAGCTTGTTTTATCCTAAAAATCTATGCTTTCTGAAGAATATGTCAAGATATCTACTTTTATTTTTTACTTTTCTTTAAGTAGTTGTACAAAGAGTTTCAATTGGATGTGTCAGTTTATAAGTACAATGCATCTTAATCAGTATTACGCCTTCAACCATTCTCCCCTATCTCTCTCAACTCCACCCATCCCCTTATCTAGTACCATTTTCACATGTCTTTACTCTTTAAACATTCACCTGTTATATGTTGAAGACAAGGTCATTGCTAATATAAAGATGATAAGTTTGCATCAGTTTAGCATTTCCAAAGATTTACTGGGCTTCTTTCAGTGCCAGAATTACAGAGCTACACCTCAAAATGCATGCCTTTACAAACATCTCAATGTCAGGAAATATGCAAACACTTCTTTGCATCTCCAATCCTACCATATCTTGATCTCTAATTCATGTATGATTTATGGATGATTGGATAAATGAAAGAATGGATGTAGAGATCTGCATTAATGCATATAGAAGCAGATCTGTGAACACAGGAATGGCCAAATTTTTTTTACAGAAGAGCTGCCTTTCTGTTCTATTTGACTCGTTGTTACCCAGAATTCTCCAAAACCTAAGTCCTTAATGAAACTCCATCTCTTTGAAGGATAACAAATAGTAATGCCTTCTTAAATTGGAGTGTGGTAATTTGTCTTCTGAAACGACTTCTGGTTCTGTGGGGGGGACCGGGGGCTTGGTGGGCCAGGAAGTCCCACATAGTGCCTCTCCTCCACAGCCATGCTGTTGCTCTCACAGGAAGGAAAGGGATCTGGGACATGTTGCCATAAATTGCCAACAGAACTTAGTGAATCTGGGTATTTCTGGAACAAAATTGTAACTTTTCTGCATCTTTCAGGATATCCTAACACATGAATCCATGGAATACAGTAAAACAGCTGTCTCCTTGTTCCATTAAATGGAAGAAGACAAGATCTTTCTGTAGTTTTTTTCTTTTAAAAGCCTTTTGACTCAAAAGGATGATTTGGACTTTTCTACCTCTAAGTGTTACTGGGCTGGGAATGTGGCCTAGTGATACTGTGCTTGCCTACCACACATGAAGTCCTGGGTTTGATTCCTCAGTACCACATAAACAGAAAAGGCCAGAAGTGGTGCTGTGGCTCAAAGTGGTAGAGTAAGACCTTTGAGCAAAAGAAGCTCAGGGACAGTGCCCAGGCCCTGAGTGCAAAATCCAGGACTGGCAAAAAGCAAGCAAGCAAAAACAAAAAAAAAATAAAAGAATCTCAGGCTGGAAGTGTGTGGCTCAAGTAGTAGAGCTACATTTATGAATTAAATCAATCCCCAGTATCACAAAAAAAAGAAAGAAGAAAGAAAAACTGTGTTACTAAGATAAATATAGGCAGTTTCCCCTCTGTCTCTTTAGAAGTTGAACACACTGTACCCCAAATTTGGAAAGTTATCCTAAATTTTTACTGTTTATAAACCACTAATTGGAATTATCAGATCTAAAGTGAGAAGCTACTTTTCCTTTTGCTCCCATTAATGAGTTATTGAGCCTCTTGGGAAGTCACTAAAAGAAATTGCAGCTTGGGGCTGGGAATATGGCCCAGTAGCAAGAGTGCTTGCCTCTTATACTTGAAGCCCTAGGTTCAATTCCTCAGCACCACATATATAGAAAAAGGCCAGAAGTGGCGCTGTGGCTCAAGTGGCAGAGTGCTAGCCTTGAGCAAAAAGTAAGCCACCAGATAGTGCTCAGGCCCTGAATTCAGCCCCAGGACTGGCAAAAAAAAAAAAAAGAAATTGCAGCTTAAAGTGACTGGATTTTTTTACTCTCTAGAAGGAGCCAGTCAGTAACTGGGTGTGCAGTGGCTCATGCCTGTAATACTAGCTACTCAGGAGGCTGAGATCTAAGGATCTCAGTTGGAAGCCCAGCAGGAAGGTCCATGAAACCCTTATCTCCAACTAACCACCAAAAAGTCTGTGACTTAAGTGGTAGAGCACCAGCTCTAAGCAAAAAACAAAAACAATAACAACAAAAGTTAAACGACAGTATCTAAGCCCTGACTTTAAGCCTTACGACTGGCACATACACATAAAGAAAGGATTACAAAACCTTACAAATTCAAATACTAATTGTCTATAAAGGGCATATTTTTCTAATTA
Organism: Perognathus longimembris pacificus; assembly: GCF_023159225.1. Lineage (NCBI taxonomy): Eukaryota > Metazoa > Chordata > Mammalia > Rodentia > Heteromyidae > Perognathus > Perognathus longimembris. Next base: position 32,456,150 of record NC_063169.1, on the reverse strand, counting down.
TTCTAAAAAGCATGAAATAAAAACTTTTGTTGGATCTCAGATGTGACATCACTGAAGACCGAGGAACAGAGGAACTTGGGTATTGTCCTTGGTGGGCAAGACTGAAATAAAGGAACCTATTGCCTTGTGAAAATCATTAAAGCAGCAATTTATAAAACACTGACCTCAGATATTTAACTGAACTAAAAATGTACATTTAGATCTTATCACATCGTGTATAGTATATGTCTATATGTGCCTGTCCTGCAGCTTGAAGTCAGGGCTTGGGAACCATCCTTTAGCTTTTTCTGCTCAAAGCTGGCAACATACCTACCACTTGAGCCACAGCCTCATTTCAAGTTTTTTGGTGGTTAAGGAGAGTCTCACAGCCTTTCCTGAGTAAGCTGGTTTCAAACTGCAGTCCTCAGATCTCAGCCACCTGAGTAGCTTAATTGCAATTACTCTGATAGAGTCTCCTCAATCTTCAGCCCTAACAATGCCTATAGGCATTTGATGAATTCATAAAGCAAGATAATAATGGGTAACTCTTATTAGGTAACTCTTAGTATTAGTTCTTGGTAGAAATTATTTATTTTATTTTTTTATTTTTGCCAGTCCTGGGCCTTGGACTCAGGGCCTGAGCACTGTCCCTGGCTTCTTTTTGCTCAAGGCTGGCACTCTACTACTTGAGCCACAGCACCACTTCTGGCTGTTTTTTATATACATGATGCTGGGGAATAGAACCCCGGGATTCATGTACATGAAGCAAGCACTCTTGCCACTAGGCCATATTCCCAGCCCCCTTGGTAGAAATTCTTTACCTAGATTTTCCTTAGTCAACACTGTTCTTATTAGAGCTATCATCACCATGTTCCTTTCAATGGGTAAAGACAATGAGTCAGAAATAGGTTATGTTACCCAAGTAATACAGCCAGTTAAAGGTAAGGCAAAGATTTGACCTAAGCAGTATGGTTTTCCAGGACTTACCAATGGGCAATAAATATAGAAATCAATTTGTGCTACTGGAAGTCCTTAATGTCCAACTTGATGTATTTTAAAGATATTCTATTCAACTAATTCAATTTTAATTACCTAACAATTATACATCTTAATTGAATATGAAAGAGAAAGCATACTTTCTCATATTTACATACCTGGATGACAGTATCAGACTGAGAAAGGCATAGGAACAGTATCAGGTTGCTAACTAGTTAATAATTCATTTAACACAAAAAGCTGTGGCTGGTTCCATAATTATGTTAAAATCACTTAAGTTTGAGTGATCTTTAGTGCTCCTTGAAGCTCCTACAGTTCTGTAGTTTCTTGATATTCCTTCTTGATAGCAACTCAGATCATGAAGAAGTAGTGTATAACTATTAGTGTTTTCTAGTGTAAATAGAGTGTTTTGTAAAATCAGGTAAAAGGCACACAGCTGTTTTAGGAAAAAGCAGTATCTGAAAGACTTCAAAAACATTTCCACAGGGTGCAGTCTGAGAAACAATAATACAAATCAAGCAAACAAACAAATAAGTGGGGAGAGTGGGTGGTAGGGGCACAGTGGCGGCTCAGACCTGTAATCCTAGCTACTCAGGAGGCTAAGATCTGAGGATCAAAATTGGAAGCCAGCTCAGGCAGGAAAGTTCATGATATTCTTATCTCCAATTAGTCACCCAAAAGCTGGAAGTGCTACAGCACTAGCCTTGAGCAAAAAAAAATCTTAAGAGACAGTGGTCAGACAGTGGTTCAAGCCCCAGAAGCAGCACCAAAACATACAAGAGCCCAAAGTCTTGTACTACGAAAATGACTTTTCATAGTGAATCATCCTTACAAAAGAGAAACTTATCCCATATTACTACTGTTACAACCATATTTTAAAAAACAGAGAACTCAATTAAGTGTGATATTCACAGAATCTAAGAGTAACTTCTCAATGTGTTCTATTGTGGGTCAGGTTTATATGTTTTAGTATAAAACATGTACCACACCAAAATTTTTAGAGACATACTTCATTGTCTGGAATTTACCTGAACACGTATACTTTATCTGACAGTCTTACTGATAAAATGAATCACCCCTTGGCTGTAATAACATAAAAATCTAAAGAATAGAATTAGAACCAATGAACTTCTGAACATATATCTAAGAAATGCTAGCTTAAGGTATCAGTTAACTTTCTCATTCTTTAGACATTTATGTTTGCCCACTACCAAATTTCCTGTATTGGGGAAAGACTAAATTTTGAATTTCTTGTTATTATTCAAATATGGTGTAGATACTAAAATCATTTAAAAAATCTTTTTCTGTAAGATAATCATCACAATGTTATGTGTATGTATGTGGGGGGGGGGTTGGATAGAAAAATCATTGTTAAAGTCCTTTTCTACAAGGTAGTCATCACAAAGTTGTGTGTGTTTGTGTGTGCGTGGTATGGATAGTAAAAATCATTTTTATTTATTTATTTTTTTTGGCCAGTCCTGGGACTTGGACTCAGGGCCTGAGCACTGTCCCTGGCTTCTTCCCGCTCAAGGCTAGCACTCTGCCACTTAAGCCACAGTGCCACTTCTGGCCGTTTTCTGTATATGTGGTGCTGGGGAATCAACCCAGGGCCTCATGTATATGAGGCAGGCACTCTTGCCACTAGGCCATATCCTCAGCCCCAGTAAAAATCATTTTTAAAGTTCTTTTCTACAAGGTAATCATCAAAAAGTTGTGTGTGCATGCATATGCAAGCACACAGCACCAATACTGGCACTATAGAGATGAGGCAAGTTCAGAATGTTTTTGTTTTTCACTTGCTGAAAAGTGTCCAGCTATTTTATTGTATGTATGTATGTATGTATGTATGTATGTATCTATCTATCTATCTATCTATCTATCTATCTATCTATCTATCTATCTATTATTTGTCAATCCCACTACTTGAACTCGTAGCCTGGGCACTGTACCTGAGCTTCTTTTTGCTCAAATCTAGCACTCTACCACCTGAGCCACAATACCACTTCCAGCTTTTTCTGTGGTTAATTGGAGAAAGAGTCTCACGGACTTTCCTGCCCAGGTGGGCTTCCAATGGTGATCCTCAGGCATGTCCAGAGAGAAGGGGTGACCCCCACCCATCTCTCCCTTATCTAGGTCAGGGGCGGGGAGGTGTGGCCAGGTAAGGGGAGGTGGCTGCCTCTAGGTATGCCAGTTACCTAGATAAAACAAATACTGGGAAGAGACTTTAGACAGGTGGGGCATCTGCATGAAAACCTCCCTGGGTGGACCTTATGCTGAGTAGCTAAAATTACAGGCTTGAGCCACTGGTACCCAGTGAAAGCTTTCTATTTTTTTTTTTTTTTTTTTTTTTTTTTTTTTTTGTCTGCTGTGGCCAGTTGGCTTTAGGACTCAATTCCAGTGTCCTTCCCCTACAAATCTTTTCCTGGCTTTTTGTCATGCTACCTACACAAATTCCTGTAGGTCTGGTTCTTCTCTAGAACTCCTCTGTAATTTTTACAGATTTATAATGTCCCCACAGAGAGTCTTATCAGATTGAGTTAGGGTTACATTTTCTTTGTTCCCATACAAGGCAAGAACAATTGGACAAGAGCATTTGTCTCACTGGTAAGCATTCCTTAGACCCTTCTGAGTGTGACATAAGAGATAGAAATAGAGATACACAAATTGTAGAATTTGCTTTACAGGATTTCTTACTCAGATGCTTCTCTTTTATATTCGATTGCTTCACATTGCAAATTTTGCACATTTATTTTATTTTACTCTGCCAATCCTGGAGCTTGAATTCAGGGTCCTGGATGCTGTCCTTTAACTTTTTCCACTCAAGGCCAGAGCTCTTCCACTTGAACCACAGTTCTACTTTTGGCTTTTTGCTGGTTAACTAAAGGTAAGAATCACATAAGACTTTTATGCTCAGGCTGGCTTTGAACTATTATCCTCAGATCCCTGAGGATCTCCTGAATAGGTAGGATTACAGGACTAAGCCACTGATGCCCAGCTGCATATCTTACTTTTTTTATTTCTGTATTTTGTCATGAGGAATTATGGTTAAATCTAATTGAAATGAAATTTCTATTTACAGAAGGTTTATACAAAATACTTCTTATTAAACAGACTCTCATAAATAAATGCAATGCTCTGGAAGTGCTGTCTTCTTTTCCCAGTTACCTTTTCCAACTAATTTGAAAGAGCCCAATTCTGTAGGATGGGCTAAACACCACACCCAACTATTGATGTAGGGAGGGCTACAAAAAAGAGGTTCAGAAAGTCTGAACCTCTCTCTCTGAAGTCTGGACATTCAGGCACAAAACAACTAAGGAATATCATCAGTGAGTCAAAGTTAACCTAAAGGATAGTCAATTTTGTTCTATATTTTCATGTACATTATGCTTTGTTTAATTCATGATGATTTGTTCCATCTAACACCATACAAATTACTTTCATACCCATTTCCATGCAGACAATCAGTCCACTTTTCATTGCCAGTGACACAGTACCACTGACTGGGTGAATTATAAGGAAAAGAGGCTTGATTTGACTCATGATCCATGTAGGTCCAAGGTCAAGAAGATAAACCCATTGATGGCTATTTTGCAACACCCTGGAAGTGAGATAGGACACATAATAGCAAAAGACAGAGAATGTGTAAGGGTATGTATCTTTTCTGGCCTCTCTTCCTTTTCTTATAGAGTTACCAGGATTCCATCATAGAGGCTCCAGTCTAATGACCATATCAAATCCTAATAACTCCCCCAATGTCTCACCTAAAAAGGTCATATCCAGCCTCAGGTTAAATTTGAACATGATGTGGTAATTGGTAAACAGTGCATTTTTAATTCTACACAAACACACCCACTTATAACATAACTCTCTTTCTCTCTTTCACTCATACCCCAAACACACTTATATACATAAATGTACAGCTTTCTTTGTGTTGTCCTTTAGATCATCACATTTTCTCTCCTCCAATACTAGCTTATCATGGATTGAATTCCTTCAATGTATTTTTTATTGCTTTGTAGGCAAAAACTTTTGACTTTACTAGCAAACATTTATTGATGTATCCTAATTATCTTACATTGGCTAACTTGTTTTTCCATTCTTTGTTATTATAGCTTCAAAGGCCTTTTCCTTTCTCTTCTGTTCTACCTTTCCTCTTCATTAATAACAGAGTATATTGCTGCCAACCTTACAAATGCTCAACAACCAGCATTTGAATAACAAATAAATAAATGACAGAATAGAAGTAAATAGATGTTAAAATTTAAGAATTTCACCATGAAAGCATCCTAATGACATTCAAGCATCTTTCAGCTATGCATGCCCATCATTCCTACACACCTCTGCAGTGGGACCACAAGTTGCAGGTTCGTTTTTGTTGCGTCCTGAATATTTAACCCCTAGGAAGCCTTACCCTAACCAATTATTTAGCCCCAAATTAAGTTTACATGGGTTCAAGAGAGACTGAATTCTGCAATTACTTTTCCATATTGAGGAACATTTTCTATATTTTTGATCCCAGTTGCAAGAATAGCACTTCCTTATTTGGAATCACTGACAAATTATACTCCAGTAATAAACTGCTATTCTAGGCCATAAATGAAAATACTTTGTTGGGTGGATACGTTGGGAAATAAAGAATGAAAGTACATGCCCCAATGGAAGTATTGTTTAAGCATTTATACAGTACTAAGTATATAGGAAGTGTGAGAACTAAAATTCCCACACTTGCAACAGTTAGAAAACCAGAGGAGATATTTTTCCTTTTAGCATTTCTTTTAATGTAGCCCCAAGCTGTCAGCTTGTGGATTGTTCCTAATGCTATTTATGGCCATCAGTGTAATCTTTTGTCACATGCTAATGCTCAGAGGTGAGCAAAGGTTCAGAAAGGCAAGTTCTGTAATTACAAAATACAATGTTTCCGAGATTAATATGCTATGTACTGTGCTGACTGTATTCCAACAAGAAAGATCTAACTGCCTTCACATGATTTTGTTAGAAAGGGACATTAGATAAAAGGACTCAGTTAAAAATACGCAGAAAATATACTTCAACTATATCTATGCTCTTTATTTTTATATGCCCTATTTTCCAACAATAGAACAGTTAGACAAAGAGAGTTTGAGCTAAGTCTACTTTATTTGATTTCTTATCTATTTGGTTAAAAAAAAATAAGAACAGAAACAGAGGGTAGCAATGGAAAATAACGTTTTCTAAGTTTCATTTTGCTACTGATATAATGTAATTGGGTCTAAAAAGATCACATAGATTTGCAACATAGGTCCCAGAGATGTCCTTACATCATTTGAGATGTTGAAACACTAAACTTTAAAAATTCAAATTAAAACTTGAATCACAAACTTAGCATAATAATTCAAATATAATCAAGTACTGTGTCTTTTATAATTCATGATACTTTGTGATGATATAAATGTTGGTTAATATATGGTGAATTATAGCAAAAACTGTGGGATAATGTCAAGGTAATTACAGATATAAAGAGAAAGCATAGTTTCCCTGGTGTGTTTTGGTACATTACTTTTAAACATCCATCATGAAAGTAGTAATTGTAGAGCAGTCTAAGTAAAAAGTCACAAGAATGCTCTACTGAAAGTATAGGCAGTCTCTATCAGGCCCAATGCAGAAAAAGTCTCTTAGGAACAATTATGCTAATTGTAGTCATTGGTAATCATACCAAAGCATGGTCCAAGAAGAAGCACTATTGCATTACATGAAGCTTGCAAGAAGTGTAGAATGTTGCGACCCATCATGTATGACTGAATCAAAAACTGCACTTTAACAAGAGCATTAAGCCAATTCCTCTCTGCAGGAAACAGCGCTCAGCATTGGCTTCTGTGTATCTAGCACACAGTTGGGTTCTGATGGTTTTGACTTTTTTTGTTTGTTTGTTTTGTTTTGTTTTGTTTTTTGCCAGTCCTGGGGCTTGGATTCACGGCCTGAGCACTGTCCCTGGCTTCTTTTTGCTCAAGGCTAGCACTCTGCCACTTGAGCCACAGCGCCACTTCTGGCCATTTTCTATATATGTGGTGCTGGGGAATTGAACCCAGGGCCTCATGTATACGAGGCAAGCACTCTACCACTAGGCCATATCCCCAGCCCCTGTTTTTGACTTTGATAGATTATTTTCCAGTGTATTTTAGGCCTCCTCAAGTATTTAGTCACTTATATCCTCTCAGGCCAAGCCATATGATCTAGAACTTCCTCTAGATGTCACCTCTCCTTCAAATCATTCACTCATTTTCTCCTTCACCTGGGATGTTAATCAGGGCATCCCTTTGCTTTGCCTAAGCAAAGACAGCTGCAGAAGGGTGTAGCTGCTAGTAGTTCTATTTTCTGAATTGTTCTTTATAACTCCAAGATGAATCAGGTGCCGAGAACTTGAGTCTTTGGGTCTCTGAGACAGATATTTTAGTAAATGTCCACATTCTTCACAATGATTTTCAAATTTTGCTGTGAATGTGCATAGATACCATTATTATTTAAAACAGAGCATTAAAATGACACACGGAGCTATTTATCTAACTCATAAAGTTACAGATATGTTTTCACTATTTTCTGTATTTGGTCACAGTATTTTCTATATGTGACCAAAGGGACCATAGCATTAATGGGACCCTTGCATGGCAAAATGCATAAGCAGAGGTTGTAGAATGGAGCACATTATAGGCAAGAATATGATAAAACTTGATCTGCACATTAGCTTTGTGAACATTTTGCCTGGGAATTTTAACAGCAACTTTTATGTCAGATGTTACGAGACAAAAGTATTACAGCTGTACTAATCATTCATGTTTCTACCACTGAGAGCCATTTCTGAACATGTAACCTATCAGTCAATTGGCTCTGTAGGGTCTAACAGAAAGGAAAGCATATCAAAAGTGCGTAATGAATGCATGAATGCTTATTAAATCTTCATCTTTTACACCCAAATGGCTCTAAGAATTTATAAGTTTAGTAAAAGAAATACATATTCTGCATATTTCTAAGAACTTTTTATTCTTTAAAATATTTATAGTAATATCCATCTTTGATATAAGCAAGTTTACTGAAAATAACTGAAAGATATTCATACTTCTATTTCTCTTTTGTGAGAGGATTTGGCAGAAAGGTATATTGACTCATATTGATGTGATAATTCAGAGGGTGAGAGAGGAAGTGGTTCCTTTTCTCTCATGGAGAACATGACATTGGTTTAGGACAAGCCTATCAAACATTACTCAGCTTCCACTGTGGGTTTATCTAGCAGATTGCAGATTCCAAAATTACATATGAAACTCCAAGTCACAAAAGCTATTTTCAGCTTTCTAGGCATGGGCATATGTGGAAATAAAACATTCAAAAGAAATCTTTGCATAATTAATTTATAGCAATCAAATAATTATAGAGATTCCTCAGGTCAATGTGTTTAGTGGTTTAACAAATGCATTTAACATCGATTTCTTATTAAATTAACTTTTAGAAGCACTATAATAGAAATAAGATGTCCCAAAAGATTAAGAACTGCATTGTCTCACATTCTTTTTCACCAATTCAGTACTGCCTGACCACATGAGACGAAGTACTGGTGCAATCCCATTGCCATTACACTGAACATATCCAATCAGAACCCAAACTATGTTCCCCTCCAGTTTGTAATCATTTGATAACTATGCAAATAGGTTGATAAATAATTTTACACATTTTTTTTTGCTGAGAAAAAAATCAACACTGATGTTTCGATGTTTTGTTTATTCCACTACTGGGGCTTGACCTCAGGGCCTGGACAGTGTCTTTTAGCTTTAGTGCTCAAGAGTGGAAATTTACCACTTCTGGCTTTTTAGCTCAAGCTGGCTTTGAACTGTAATTCTCAGACCCCATCCTCCTGAAAAGCTATGATTATCGGCTACTGGTGCTCAGCAAATACTGATGTTTCTGACATACTTTCTAAACAACATAGAAAATATAAAGTTCAAAACCACTACAAATACCATGAAGATTTATAAGTATCTCAAAATTTGTATTGTGCAAGATAAATCTGATAATTTTTGAGTTTCAAATATTGTCTTTATGCTCATGACAAAACCTACAAACTATTAAGTAATCAGGGCAAGGGCTACAGTCTTACATTATACCTGTATTCTAGTAGACCATGTGGAAAATACTGAGACCAAGAAAATTTCTTGTAGCTCTTATTAGCAAAGAGAGAGAAGTTTAGAAACTTGTAAGTGCAGAATGTGCATTCAGTTTACTTCCATGAATTTGGTAGGGAGGTAGAATGATAGTAGTTTATAGAAAAGAAATTGCTGTCCCATCCCCCCAAAATACAATTATTTTGATTTGTTTACATTTTCTCAGGAACTTCTGAAGGGCCTTCATGATATGTATTAGATGCTAAGAGTTTTGGTGGTAGCAGTATGGTCAAACTGAATATTTTACACAGATTTTCCCTGTGGCTGTTCCTTCAGAGAGGAAGTATTTGCAGATCGGGAACATATAAACTATATAAATGATACAACTCAAGTCTTCCATGCTAATAAAGCACAGGGCATCTGGGGCACAGGTTCTGATTTAATCTATATTTTGATACAAAGCAGACAGAGGAAGAGGAAGAGGAGGAGGATGAAGAGGAGGAGGAAGAGAAGGAGGAGGAAGAAGAAGAGCAGGAGGAAGTGGAGGAGGAAATGGAGTATGAGGAAGAGGAAGAATTGGTTTTAACATGCATGCAAAATTAAGAAGGCTCAGGAGGCTGTGATCTGAGGATCATGGATCAGAGCCAGCATAGACCGGCAAGTCTGTAAGATTCTTACCTCCAATAAACTACCACCACCGCCAAAACAACAACAACAAAAAACCCAAAGAACTGGATGTGGAGATGTAGTTCATGTGGCAGAGCAGCCTTGATGCAACAGCTCAGGGACACAGAGTTCAAGTCCCAGGATGGCACCAAAAAAAAAAAAAAAATGACATTGCATAGTGAAAACAAATTACTACATAATATTTTGAGGAAATCTAGTGGCATTATGATCAAAAGCAACTGTTAATTAGTTGAGATTTTATGTAGATGTTATTTTGGTTTTTTTTTGTTTCTTCTTGAAGAAATGAAAAATCTGGGGAAATTTACTTATTAAAAATCCATATATTTCAGTTTGTATGTATAAGGACTTCATGAATCCCTTTCTGAGCTCCAAATGAGTAGCCTCTTCCCAGGTTAAGAACAATCACAGGAGACAGAGGGAAAACAATTATGCTAGAGGCAAAGTCTGGAGAGCTACAATGGCAAGTTATTTGTACCTCGTTCAACTGACAATATAGATGCATCAAGTTTTGTCTATTTTGTCTATCAGCTATTTTGAGGTAAATCTGGTATGGAAATCAGGTCTGTCTGATTTTGCCATTTCAGACAGAACACACTTCAGGGCTGTGCTAGATAAATGAGATGAGACAATGTGGCTGTTCCTCAGGGAAAGTATGGTAGCCAGTCTCCAAGATGTCACCAAAGACCCACACCACTAACATTCAGAATTAGAAGTCACCCCTCCTTCATTCAGAATTAGAAGTGACACATATGAACATCAAGGAAGTACAAAGACATGATTTTCAAGTCTAGGTCAAAAAAGAATTGTAAGGTTGGGAAGATGGCGCCACCACAGTCGGGAGGCACCCCGACTCCCTCCAACTGAATAGCAAGCTGGGAACTCCAGCACTCAACACCACATCAAGAACCCAGCAAAACCAGCAGCCAGAAGCAGTGGAGAAACGCAGGAAAACAAAAAGGAGCAAAAAAGAAGAGCCGAAAACCTACACAGAGCTGCAGAATCTACAGGGCACCCTCCCCCCACCCGCCAACCCTGGCCTGAACAGGGCCAGGCTGGGAAAGGGGACCTGGCAATCGGCAGACCGACTGCCGGAGCACAGAGTCCAGACAGTGGGACTCCACAAACACTAGGGAGAGTGCGGACCAAGACATACGGTGACAGCGGTGATGGGAAGTTTGGGTCCACACCAAGAATGGACATAAGCAGCTGGGGAACCCAGCAGTGCAGAAGGGGAGAGCAGGGGACGCCACCACGACCTTTCGCCACACCTGAAGGACCAAGGGCGGCGCGGGACACACACACAATCCAGGACCCCATTACCCCCTCCCCCAACTGGGGACCAGATATCAGAGACCCAAACCCTACAAAGAAGCTAGATCTCCCTCCTTCTCCCTCCCCACCCCGAGGGAACAAAGAACCCCCAAGTCAGGCAGGAAGCTCCCATCAGGCTCTGGGAAGTCATAGGAGTTTAGCAGCGGAAGGGCGGAGCAGCCCCAAGGCCTGAACTGGCCGAACCAGCCCTGCCCCCTTCCCAACACGGGCTGGGGGACAGCCGACTGTGCAAGCCCCACCCAAGGTGCCTGGACCTCGAGGACTTTTACAACTAAAATCACAGGTGCTGGTAGGCAATACCAGCACAGCAGGGACACCTGGGCCTGATCACGCGCCCCTCTCACAGCAGAGGCGCAGTCTGAGGGTGCTAACTCGCACCTGGACAGTTGATCCCACTGGATCAACTGCCCTCAGCAGTCACATTAAAACAATGGAAGCAGAGCAGGTGAATAACCTCAAGATGAAACTAAAACATCTGGAGAAACAAGAAATGATCGAATCTAAAATGACTAGAAGGAGAGAAATCACAAAGATTAAAGAAGAGATAAATCTTATTGAAAATAGAAAGACCATTCAACAAATAAATAAGACTAAAAGCTGGTTCTTTGAGAAAATAAATAAGATTGAAAGACCCTTGCAAGACTTACAAAAAAAGAGACTCATATTCATAAAATCAGGGACTCCACTGGAAAAATACAACAAATACACACGATATTCAATCATAAGGAACTATTTCCAGAACCTCTACTCACTAAAATACAATAATTTTACAGAAATGGATCAACTCTTAGAGAAGTATAAACTGCCCAAACTGAATCAAGAAGAAATAAATCAACTAAATAAACCAATAACTTACAGAGAGGTACAGGGGTAATCAAGAGCCTCCCAGCAAAGAAAAGCCCAGGCCCAGATGGATTCACCAATGAATTCTATAAAACCTTTAGTGAGGAGCTAATACCAATACTCCTCAAACTCTTCCGTGAAATCAAAACAGAGGGAGAAACCCCAAACTCATTCTATGAAGCTAATATTATACTCATCCCCAAACCAGGCAAAGACACCCCCCCCCCCAAAAAAAAAATAGAACTACAGACCAATATCACTAATGAACACAGATGCAAAGTTCCTCAATAAAATATCGCGGCACAATTCACAATAGCCAAAATATGGAAACAACCCAGATGCCCCTCCACAGATGAATGGATCCAAAAAATATGGTACTTATACACAATGGAATACTACATAGCGATTAGGAATGGTGAAATATTGTTATTCACAGGGAAATGGTCAGAACTCGAACAAATAATGTTGAGCGAGACAAGCCTAGAACACAGAAAACAAAGGGGCATGATCTCCGTGATATATGAGTGTTAAGAAAGGGAGACGGAAAGACAGTAGAGACCAAGTCTGTGAAACCAAAAACTGCTTGACAAACGGTATTTCCCACAGGATTGGGGCAGCGACCCAACAGTATGTAACTAAAACCAAACAACTACTCAACATATAAAGGTCAAAAATTGACCTCTCAGGGGAATACAATAGCTCAAAAGCTATGTATGTACGTTCATATAAGACTACTGTCGACATATTGTCTAATATCGACATTACATTTAAAGCCCTAGGTGAATTTTCTTGGGCTTGGCCACGTGGCTACTGTATATATTCTTGATACATTGTATATTGTATATATGTCTGCCTGACCTAGAGAAGGGAAAGAAAAACAGGGTGTAAGATATCACAAGAAATGTACACACTGCCCTACTATGTAACTATACCCTTTTTTCACACCTTGTCAAAAAAAATTGTGTTCAATTAACAAATAAATTAAATGAATAAAAAATAGAATTGTAGCTTTTTGGATTTCTGGCTGCTGTGGCAGCTGGCTACCATCTAGCAAGGACACTGAAGCAGCCTGTGCAGAGAATGGAGACACAACTGGAGAAGATCGTGCCTGTGTAGAACCAACATCAGCCATTTCAGTCTGTTTCGGAGTGAATTTTAAGCACTTAAGTCTCTCAGTTGAGCCTCACTTCTACTTTTGTCATTTTGGTGGTTCACTGGAGATAAGAGTTTCTCAGATTTGTTTGCCTAGGCAGGCTTTGAAAATCAATCCATAGATCTCAGCCTCCAAAGTAGCTATGATGACAAGTGTGAGCCCCCATCCCTGCATGCCAGGCATCTGTCAAGTCCTTAATCAGAATTCTACTGGCATTTGACAACATACTCACTAGAACGTTCAAGCTTGAAGCATTCACACCTATCCTAAAACTCCCAACCCACAGAAGCTATGAGAGATAATAAATGATTGTTCCAAGTCCTAAGTTTTAACATACTTTATGTGAATGAAGAAATCACTAATGGAACGAAGTCACAGACATCAATTCACCAGGCATTTTACTGGAAAAAAGTACAAGTTATTTTAGAAAGTAAATGCGATTTTGCTTTTTTATGTGTAAAACCGACAGACTTGGGCTGGGGATATGTCCTAGTGGCAAGAGCGCTTGCCTTGTATACATGAGGCCCTAGGTTCCATTCCCCAGCACCACATATACAGAAAACGTCCAGAAGTGGCGCTGTGGCTCAAGTGGCAGAGTGCTAGCCTTGAGCAAAAAGAAGCCAGGGACGGTGCTCAGGCCCTGAGTCCAAGCCCCAGGACTGGCACCCCAAAAAACAAATAAACAAAAAAAAACCCGACAGACTTTCTAATATAAGTAGAATAATTGTGCATGGTAAATTACATATATTTTTGGTAAACTGTAATTTTAATATATGAGAAACATTGGTGATGCTACTAGCTTCACTTGATAGAAGCAGCAGAGACCAAATACAAAAGTTAATGTGAATTTCAGTTCTGCCACTTAGACATTTTACGTTTTCGTGTTGGGGATGGGTGACACAAGTGAACTCTTTCAAATCAGTGTGTCACTGGGTGGTCAAACTCAAAGAAGCAAGTGCATGTACTAGCCTAAACTAAATGTAAGATGCACCAAGTGAGAAGATCACAAATTTCAAGAAACTCTAGTTCACATTTCAGCTATATCTCTATTTGTGTAAACTAGACAAAATATTCTTTCTGGATTTCATTGTATCATGACTCCCTTCAACAAGACAAGGAAATATAAAATTAATTTGGTAACTTGTGAATCATGCATAATTCACAGGCTGGTTTAGACCTGCCTTTAGACTTATTGACTCTAAATTATTAAGCTGGAACATTATAGAAATATCCTTCATATTTTAGTGAAGTAATATTACATAAATTGATCAGTACTATATATATGTACATACCAGGTTCTTAACACTTCTTAATCAATATTACTTAAGCCACTTGTTGTGTAAATACATTTGTGAAGTAAATATATTGTATATTTAATTTAGAATGAAATAATTTGGTTTCAATATTTTATAAAAACATGATATATACATAGTGTAACTATAGTACTTAATAATTATTTGGGGGGCTGGGGATATAGCCTAGTGGCAAGAGTGCCTGCCTCGGATACACAAGGCCCTAGGTTCGATTCCCCAGCACCACATATACAGAAAACGGCCAGAAGCGGCGCTGTGGCTCAAGTGGCAGAGTGCTAGCCTTGAGCGGGAAGAAGCCAGGGACAGTGCTCAGGCCCTGAGTCCAAGGCCCAGGACTGGCCAAAAAAATAAATAAATAAATAAAAATAATTATTTGGACACGAATCAATGAAATTCTTTATACATAGTAAAAAACGAGAGAGAGAAAACTTATAGCTCAGCATGTACAGCATTCTGAACTCAATCCCAGCAACAAAAGGAAACAAATCACATAAAATAAAACAGAACCTAGATATATTGATGTTTCTCATGTTTCAAGTAATGTAAGAATGAGGGAATGTTTTTCTCTCTCTTAAAATTTTTGACTATTGGTGCTAGGGACATAGCTCAATTGGCAGAGTACCTCACCAGCAAGCATGAAGCCCTGATTTCAAACCCCAGTATAATGAAAATAAAAAACTTTGATTACATTAGAAATAACAATTGTGCTACTTATGTTCTACACATAAATATGACATTGTGCTGTCACACATTGGACCTCAAATATACATGTTAGCTATCAGATAGGGTATTTAACCACCTTTCTTAATAGTCTTTCACCTAATTTGAGAATCTCCCTAAGAAATATTAAACTGCCATTTATTTTGGCTTCTGAATTTCTCTATAGAAAGAAAAATAATTCAAAATTACTATAAATTAAAGCTGTGTTTCAAAATAAATAACAGTCAGGTGCTACTGACTCATGTTTATAATTCTAGGTAGCCAGGAAGTTGAGATCTGAGGAATGAGGTTCTGAATCAGCATGGGAAGAAAAGTCTGTAAAACTTTTGTTTCCACTTACCCAGCAAAAAAGCTGGAAATGGAGGGATGTCTCAAATGATAGTGGACTAGCTTTGAATAAAGAAGCCAAAGGACATTACCTCTGCCCCAAGTTCAATCTCTAGTACAGGTACAAAATAAAATAATAATAACTGAATAACTGAATTTCTCAATTGTCCCTGTATTGATGGGCAATGTTACATGAGAAAATGGCCACATATAGGTTAACAAAGGAACTAATTGGTAAGATTTACATGTGTTTGTGTTTGGATAATGATGTTAATTAAAGAACATCTTTTAACATATTACAATACATTTAGGAAAATATTATTCAAAGAAAGCCTCTGTCATCCTAGTTATTCCTTTCCACTGGGTCTTCTTGTTTATTCGGTGGATTCCTCTTTATTTGTACCTAATCCATTCCTTCAAATGAGTTAGACATAGTTCAGGTACCATAAGCTTACATTCTAATATTTTAAATTAAGAATTTCTAATCTATCCCCAAGCAGCACTTTAACCAACTTTGGGTAAGACCTTTTTAAACATATACAATTCACCAAGTATTTCTCTATAATATAAAGCATTTAGGGTACTAATTACTGAAGTATTTAATGCTTAATTAATTCATTAGAATTTCTTTTCCCTGTAGTTAAAAACAAAACATGGCTATATCAAACATTTATATCATAGCTTGTTTCTACTATGCTGCAACAAATATGTACTGAAACACACATGCACATATTAGAATATGATAAAAAGGTAGATCACCTCTTCTCACAAGGCTTTTCATATACATACATGTATATACAACATACAATATACATGTGTATATATTTGTACATATATATGTATTTAAGTGTATAAATTTACATATTCCAAATTTTTACTTCACTTGTAAATGAACTTATTCTTGTCAATACCTACAAATTTATTAATGTGGTTTTTCAATTTGTCTGGTATTCCCTGTAACTGCTTTTGAAAGCCAATATAACTTACTAGTTAAAATGTCACAGATTAACATAGGATCTTACTAATGTTGACAATGACCTCTACTTCCATTCCTAGCTGTCTTTCTTTAGAAGCTTTGTTTCCTCTGTCCTAACAAGATAACCTATCATTTATATGTTCTCATCATATGTAGGTGTGGAAGAAAGCTGAGTGAAAATGCAAACATCTGAGTGTAAGCCCTTACTTGAAAAAAACAAATTTTGGGTAGAAAATCAAGGCACTGAAAATGCTGTTCTCATTGCTGTTGCTGATAATGATAATGGTAAGTAAATGTTCTCTGTTATGTACTTGGGCTGCTCTTGTGTTGGGATAGCCATACCAGAACCTTGATGTGTTTCTCATGACATGTTGTAGGGCTTATGCCATGTCATCATTAGGCCTGTGGTGCTGTCAACCCTCACTGCACAGATGACGTGAGAGCAGGTGAGTTGTCAGGCTCCAGTCTCACACCATAATCCTAGCTACTCAGAAAGCTGAAACCTGAGGACAGCGATTCTATGCCAGCTTGGGCAGAAAAGTCCGTGAGATTTTTATCCCCAATTAATCAACAAAAAGACAGAGGAAGAGGTGTGGCTCAAGTGGTAGAGCACTCTGTTCTCTGACATAGCAAATGCTGAAGGAGGATGCTGAGCTGACTCAGGGCTCTAATTAGAACACTCTGAAAGCATTGCCACTGCTTGTGGGGAGACCATACTTCTCACAGTCCTTTTCCAGCCAATTCCCAAGCAAGAAAGGGCTGTTTCCTTCTAGGAAAAAAGGGTCCCATTTCACTTCACAACCAGAATTGAACCAAAAGCAGTCCAACAGCTTGATGAGCCATTCTTAGAGTGCATAGCAATGGAAGACATTTCTTCCCACTCTTCCTGAGCTCTCTCCTTTCCTCTTTTGTAGGGGGCTTGATGGGCATCTAAGCACCTGCCTGTCATTTCTGCTACCCTCTCTGTTTTCCCCTGACACAGAGTAGGACCGTTAATTAAATTTTTGACTTAGGATTTCAACCCAGTTGCTGGTAGCTTATACATGCAATCCTATCTACTTAGGAAGCTGAGATTCAAGGATAACAATTTAAAGCTAGCCCAGGCAAGAATTTTCTTGAGAGTCTTCTCTTCAATTAATCAGAAAATGTTTAGAAGTGGAGCTCTGGTTCAAGCAGTAGAGGACCAACCTTGAGCATAAAAGCATACATAACACAATGTTTTTCTCACATCTGCTGCTAGAGGAAGTGGCCTATCACAGCTCTAGGAGTTAGTTCTGCGAGGAACCCTGTAAGGAGACAGACAAGGTCCTCTAGTGAAAAGGGGAGACATTCCTGTCATTGCCAGGCTTCTGAGAGGGGAAAAAAAAAAAGATGTTAATTCCTCAATTGAGCCCAGTGATTAAACACACGTGAGAATAAAAAAATATTTTCATATGGTGAAATATAAAGGAGTAAAGTACTCATGTGACCTGCCCTTCCAGAAGCTTTTATTCTATTTCCTTCTTTAGTCTAAAGCATGCTCTCCAACTTGCTTCAGTAAAGTTCTCTTGGGAGACTGAAAACAATCTCAGTACAAGGGACTACAGTGCTTTGTTTTTGTGGTATTATCCCTTGGGAACTTCATGGAGAGAGGATTCTCTCCTGACATCCCACACCACTGAAGGTGCTGAAAGTCAAGAAGGAGGGCAATGAGTTTGTAGCACTGTGTTAAAGATGCAGGAAGGACTTTAGCACAGGACTTGGGCCTAGGAAGTACTTGGGCCCATGTGAAGGCAGTGGTAGTATCAAAACTCATAAGACACAGTGTAAGGAAAGAGGAAGAGAGCTTGGGTTTAAAGCATGACTCTGGAAACAATTGAAGATCCCCCTGCTTCAAAGACACTAGTGATGGGTCTTAAGTAGGAAAACTTGGATCTTTTTTTCTTTCTATTGTTCAAGGAGAATTTCTTTTGATAATGCAAAAACACATGGACATATACTTTAAAAGATAACATTCTTCCTTTCATAAACTAATTGTAATACTGAGCTATACCACCAGTGTTATGGTAATCTTTTGGTAAGTCCCTTCTCAATACTTACTAATATTAATATTTCTAAGCACTTGGATGATCCTCTAGTAGGCACTGCATTACAGTAAAAAAAAATTCAAAGCATCTATTTAATGCACAAAGATCAATTAAGTTTGGAAAACTTAGATTTTTTATTTTTAATGTTTACAATGGCTATCAAGATGCTAGCTGTTCATGCCTATAATCTTAGTTATTCAAGAAACAGATCTGAGAATCAAAATTCAAAGTCATCCCAGCCAGGAAATTCTATAAGACTTCAGTCTTATTAATCACCAAAAAAACCCCAGAAATGGAGTGAGGACTCAAGTGATAGAGCACTAGCCTTGAGTAATAAAGCTCAGAGACAGCACCTAGACCCTGAGTTCAAGTCCTGCCCACCCAAGTTTACTATGCCTACTTTGTATATTACTTGAAAAAGATTTTGTAGTGTAGTCATTGTTTTCTCAAATCTCCAAAGAATCCAGAAGAAATGGTCTGTTGAGAAATGATCGAATTATAGAGCATTATCATTACAGTATTAGTGGTAAAATAGTGATAACTACTAGTACTAATTGTTATATTACATTAATAGAATTGTTAATAAGATAATGTACAGAACCATTTTTTTTTTTCTTTTTGGTACAGGAGTGGAACATAGGGCACTGTGCTTTCTAGACTGGCCCCACTTATAAACCTCCTTTTAAACCTTCTTCTCCTGTCTGTGATTATCACCGCATGGTCCCCTGGGATGGCCGGGACATATCCTTTCATTGGTGCTGAACCTGGGATAGGTTCCTTGGTAGATTTGCTCCCCCATTTTGGGGGGTCCAAGCTGCCCCTGGGACCTATTCTTCATTCCTAAGCCCACCCAGAGGACCACCGAGGTAAGTTCTCCTGAACGAGTGCTCTACTTCCATCCACCACAGCAACAACAGATTTGAACCTCCAACCAGGGAGTGATCATTTAACTGGGGTCTCAGATCCAATTTTCCATAGGGTCACAGGGCTGAGGCTTCAAAGCCACAAAAAGAAAAAAAGAAAAAAATCTTGGCGCCAAGTTCCAAGCCCCACTCCCAGGGACTATTAGTCACAGGGCTAGGTAGGTCCAGGGAATCAACAATTGGTGTGATGACTCCAATTAGCTGTTTATTCCCTCAGCCGACTCCATTTTGGGGTCAATTGAACAGAGCCCCACTGGGACGCTGGTGGGTTATCTCTAGTTCACCTCTGCTGGTCACTCATCAAGTGGGGGAACAGTCTAAAATGCTTCAGGAAAAAGTATGAGCCCAATCTTACAAATTTGGAACTCCATGTGGCCCCTTCATGGGACCTCTGATATTTTACAGGACTTACATAACTTCTATGAGGGCTCAGGCAGATGGAATTCTCTCTCTCTTTCTGCCTCTCTCTAAACTCTGCCTGCTTGCCTGCCTGCCTGTGATATAGGATGGGCTGGTACTAGCTTCCAAAGGTATCAATGTTTGTTTAACATCTGCTTTAAAAGAAAGGTTTTCTGTTCTTGTTATTGATGTTTGTTAAGCTTGGATATTCATTTAAATACTGCTAGCTGTTGGCTAAATCCTAAGTTTTCTCTAGCATTGACCACATGGTGGACATAGACTTGGTTTTAGCAAGCACCATCTTGGTTCCATTAAGGTTCCAGAAACTCTTGGAGGTGGAGTTCCACCCACCCCCCCAGGTAATGGGCATGTCAAATTTCTCCAGGTAGGGCAGGGTTGTAGAGACTCAAGCTCCCTGTAACTTTGCCCCCACCCTGCACTCTGTTACTGGCGCCTTGCAATTCAAATGCTGGAAGGTGAAGTTGACTTGCTGTGAGCCTGCTAAGGCTCTGATCAGCTATGCCACCATTATGCCATGCCATGTGTCTGTGTTCTGTTCCTGTCCTGTGTCCCATCTCCTGGACCATCTCTGGTCATAGCATCCCACTTCAGCTCCCCATTGGAGCTGAACGGGTTTCTCAAAATGTGGCTTCTCCATTTCCTCACTGTGAAATTTTTGTTTGCTGGAAAAATTTGTTTTCTAACTGACCATGTGGTTCTAAAATATGGGCAAAATAATGTCATTTTGCCACTGGAATTCCAGAAAACTTACATGGCCAATTAAAAAAAAAAATCTAAGCATGCCCCAAAGCTTGTGCACAACTGTCTGTCTGTCAGTAAAATATGCAAAAAAAATGACATCATGGTTTCAAAATTACTTGCTTTTGACTACTATTTTAACTTACATTAAGTCTTATGTTAAACTGATCCTTGCAGCCTGTGGGTGGAGTCACAGTGAACAGCCTGGAGGCAATCCTGACTCCAATCACCAGACTCCAAACCAAAATAAGAAGAAAAGAAAAACAGGTTTTAAACCCAAACTGATCATGTTTGGGTATAAGCAAATATGTCTAAGAAAAACTTCAAAAGGTTCCAATATGCAGCACGTGTTATAAGTACAATGATGTAAAACCAGTGTTATTATTTATATCTATCTCTGCTAAAAGTCAAGTGTACATCTGATCTTGACAATTCTTTGGTATAGACTAAGATTTTGCTCCTCCATTTTTCTCTCCTGTGCTCTCATAAACTCTTTAAGATCAAGGGACCAGAGTCATTTTAGAACAAGTGTGCAAATGTGGCTGCTAACCTCTATTTTCCTGACTCAAGATTGATATTTTGCTTTATAGGATGTAGGTCAAAGTGTGTGCTAGCTGCAGGGACTGTGGTGGCCCATGGCTACAGGAAGCTGCCTCTACAGACTGCTCTCAAACTGCCTGTTATCACTACTAGTAATTCCTTATTCTGTCTCTCTTGCATGGGAAACTGCTCAGGGAATCTAGGAATCACTGGTGGTGTTCCTGTGAAGATTTTGAAAGGCCCAGAGTGCTCCTGCCCTGGCTCTGTCTGCCTTAAGATTAGAGTTGGGTTTATAGCAGGCCTATCATAACAGAGTTGCAACCGAGACTTCAACTGTGCAGTAAGTTAAGACACATGTCTGTGACTCTTACTCCAAGATGAAAAGCATCAGAGTTGTGTTTAGTGGTCACAGGGTTGCATTGGGGTAGCATTGGTTTCTTCCCCCTCCATGTCTCAGAAACTATCATGGCTGCTGCAGAGAGCAGACTTGGTTGGCCTTTAGTTTGTGTGGATTTTGTGACTAGGAAGATGGTTAAAGGCCTTCTAAAATCTTTTAAAGTTGTCACCCTGCTTAAACCAGTAGGGCACCAGCCTACAAAAGCCAGAGTACTCAGAGTAAGCAACCAGGGAATACTGGGAGATTTCAAATGTCTTTAACCAGTCTGTGTAGAAATTTGCAGGCAACCCAACAGGTGTGACAATCTATCCAGGGGATTCTGAGAGATGCCACTACAGCCTTGCCCAGATACAACCCATCTCTCCTGTCTGCCTCCATCACACATGACTAAAGAAGCCTGCTGATTTGGGATGGAAGACACAGCCACTTTGGATCCACTGAAGTTGAGACTTTTACATTGTCCTGACCCTTTGCCCTCTTGATTATTACTCATTTGTGTTCTCTTCCACCTACCAGTAATGGTAAATGATATGATTTGATGGTACATGGATCTCAGTCTGACATTCTCTATAGTGTGATGAATCTTCTGAGCACCTACCTGGTGGCCTTTGAATGTTTTTTTTAATGCTGTTTTGCAGTTAGATGCATTTTGGTAAATATCAAAAAGGTGCCAAGTTTGGATTCTTGGTGAAAAGGGCCTAAGTGACTCCATCTTAAAAATCTAAGCTTGCTCTCCCCTAAATTAGGAGGTTACACAGAAAGCGTGCACAAAACATTTTTTGAGAAAAACTGCTGAATGTCTCAAGTGGAGGATGTATGTGTTAGATATAAGCAGAGATTGAAGTGTAACTTTAGGAATGCAGTTTAGGCCTCTGCTAACAGAGTTAACTATGACCCTCTGTTAACAAAGTTAACTGTAGGTAAGAATAGCCTATTTCCCTCTGCTTGCTTAGTGTGATGTATTGTTAATCAAACATATGCCTGACTGTGTGGAAGCTTCCTCAGATTGCTTAAGAGTTGTTTGTTTCATGGCATAAAAAGACTGTTAGATCAGCGGAGGTCTGAGCTAGCTTGCAATAAAAGCCTCTTTGTTGTTTACATCAGTCTTGGTCTCTGGTGGTCTTTTCCAGGGTCCTGAGTGCAAGCATAACATTGGAACAATGCTAGTGGTTAAATAGCCCAAGGAACTCTATAAAGTACTAACCAGTTGTTGTTTGAAGACTTCTAACATCTACTGCGTTTTGTCATTGCAGAAATTGTAAAAATTGTCATTTGAGTTCTAAAGGTCTTCATGCAGTAACTGGGACTAAAGGGGAAAAAAAAGACTCTTAAAACCAGCAGCCAGGAGGCAAAGTACCCCCTGGGCTTCAGAGTTTTTCAGATGCAAATAAAGGCTGAGGTGAAGGTGTTAGGTAAGAAGTTAGGTAAGAAATTTATACGTAAAAAAATAAGCAGCCTGAAGCAATGGGTGGCACCTCGGCTCCAGATTTCTTCAAATACCTCCAGGCTCCAGTTTTTCAAATGCAAACGAAGAAGCTAAAGTGTAAATGTTGCAGCAGAACTCTGGAAAGTATTTGTTGGCCAATTCTCAAAAAGTTACAGGTAAGCTCTACTTTTATTGTTCTCCTGTTGCTTTAATTGGAAATAAAAAGGGCTTTTATGGCTAAGACTCCTTGGATTGCAGTTTCAAGCCAGCCTGGGCAGAGAAAGAAAAAAATCCCTCTTAAAGTCCATCTCCCAACTAACCAGCAAAGAACCAGACTGGAAGCTTGGCTCAAGAGACTCATATCATAGTAACCAGCCAATTTCTGGAAGCGGCACCATGGCTCAAGTGGTAGAGTGCTAGCCTACAGCAGAAGTGCTCAGGGACAGTGTCCAGGCCTTGAGTTCAAACCCTGTGAATGCCAACTGGGACAAGCTATCCAAGCAATTAGCACCTAGACCTTCATGACAAGGTCAATCCTGACAACTAGGAACCATCCAGAGGAGTAAGAGGAGATGATGTCTCATCTTAAATGAAGTCAATTTAAACTTGCCCTTTCAAAATTAATCAGAGCCAGGAGATCAAGAGGAATAGTTGTTTACCCACCTAATGTCCATACCTGTCCATTTTCCATCTGGACAGAAACTTGCATTTCTTGCCTTTGTTAATATATATATAGATAGATATAGATAGATATAGATAGATATAAAATATATATTATATATATATATATATAATATTAGCCTCTGACTGGTTCCTCCCAACCAGTCCACTATCCCTAAACACTCCCTTCCAGCCCCCCACCCACCAGTCCAGTTATTCCTCCTTCTTTGTAATGGGCCATAATTGGGTTTATGTTCCAAATGGAACTTTTCTGGCTTGTGCCCAGGGTGTGTTCATGTTAACTAGTCCTGTGACCTTGTCAGCCTTTTGCCTGACCTTTTCAAAAGTCTCTTTTAACAGGGTGACATCCCTCATCCAGGAAGGATGCCACCTGGGAACTTGCAGTTCAATGTCATCCTCTTACTACAGGCTATTGGAGGCTTCCCTTACACTGCTCTGCCCAGCACAGACCTGGATCCTGAAGACCCTAACACCAGTGACTCCTTGATGTGCCCAAGCTGCAGGAGATAGCCAGAGGAGACCATGACACCCATTGGCCCTGATAACCATTATCAGGAAATGATGAGGACTTTTACCAACTTAAACTGTCAAAAAAATATTTCTTGGATGGTACCAGGCCAAATTTCGAATCAGGGACCACTGACTACTTCGCCCCTTTACAGCAGGAAGTAGCTCCAAAAGAAACAAGCTCTGTCCATACTCCCGGTCTGGTACCCCTCCCCTGTTATTAATAAACAACAAATGGGGGAATGTTAGCATTCCCCCCAGCCTCAGGTCTTCTGCTCCTCCCATTCGCACCCAGATCCACCCATACCTAATGAGCCATTCCTACTCACTACCTACCTACTTCCCCTATTACCCCCAGAGAGAGAGAAGCTACCACCTGGATAAGGTGCAGACGCCATGTAGCTCCCTCTCCCATGGGAACTATGGCCCCACTAATAAACCTCCTTATGAACCTTCTTCTCCTGTCTGTGATTATCTTCGCATGTTCCCCATGGGATGTCCAGGACATATCCTTTCAACCTCCAGCACCATTTTATACTGGCTGTTTTTGAGGTAGGGTCTTCTTTTATGCCCTGAGGATACAGAAATATACCACCATACTCAGACATCAGCTAGCTTTGAACGGAAATCCTCTGTTCTTCCCATCCCACATAGCTAGGATTACAGGCCTATGCCATCATACACTGCAGAACTAACTTTGAGGCACTGTTCAGAGTGGCATAAATTACTGTTATTTTTCAAGTAAAAGACAGGCTTTGAGTAGTAAAATGTTTCAGAAATGACGGACCTAAGTTCATTAAGATCTTGTTATATTGGCAGTGAAGTTGATTAAGGTCAGATGTGGCTCAATACAATAATAAACAACATATATGGGAACAGGCCTGAACAAGATGTGCTCATATTTTGTAGGATCTTAACACGTGATGATGAATTCAATTTCAGGACTAAAGATATCATCACTGTACATAAATCACATATCTTTGTGGGAGAAAATTACAAAACAGATGTGTTTTTACCTTGCATGCTGTGGATTGAACCTAGGGCCTTGCTTAGGCTAGGCAATCAGTTCCAACACTTGATCCATGCATCCAGCCTTTCCATTTCTATCCTGTTTTTGAGATGAGTCTCACCAGCATTGCTAAGGCTAGTGTCAAACTGTCTAGTCTGGAAATCCTTCCTCTGCTGGTCAAATTTCTGGGGTTAAAGATATATGTCACCATGGCAACTACAACATCTACAATTTAAAGGCTTCCCTGTCTTAATGTCTATATTCCCTACAGAGCCAAGACAACACAAAAAACAGAGGCACAAGAGAGGACACATTTAAATAATTTCAATTTCTCTAGTCAGATTAAAAACTGAAATAATACTCAAAAAGTTTATGTCTGTATGTATTCAAGTTACAATAAAAATTCAAAATACTGACTACTTATACCAAAGACTTCCTCAAATAATAAAATCATAACAGTGTTTACCTTCATAACAACTGTAACATTTGCATAGATCATTCTTATGACAAAATAATATTCCATATTCCTTACCTTTAGTTTTCCTACTCGATTCATTTTTCAATACTGTCATTAACAAATATTTGTGACCTGATTTGCTGAACAGAATTGGTGTTAATTGTAATATGTCAAGGAGTAGATGGGATACCAGTTTAATGTCTTATTAAATTCTTAAATTCCAAGTAAATGATCTCACTTTTGTGAGATCACATATGACTATCTACAAATGTAGTGTCACCCAGAGTTTATACAAATATTTTTAACCTACCAACTCAGAATTCTTATTTCATCATGACTTCTGTTTGAAGTTAATATGCCAAGTAATCTAAAGGATCAAAAGGCTAAGGGCCAACCAGGGTGCTGGTTGCACACTCCTATAATCCTAGCTACTCAGGAGGCTGAGATCTGAGGGCTGAAGTTGGAAGCCAGCCTGGACAGAAAAGTCTGTGAGACTCTTATCTCTAATAAACCACTTAGAAAAGCCAGAAGTGATGCTGTAGCTCAAGGGGTAGAGCTCTAGCTTTGAGCAAAAGAAGCTCAGGAATGGTGCCCAGGCCCTGAGTTCAAGCCCAGGACCATCACACACACACACACACACACACACACACACACACACACGCACGCACGCAC
Source organism: Perognathus longimembris pacificus (assembly GCF_023159225.1). Taxonomy (NCBI): domain Eukaryota; kingdom Metazoa; phylum Chordata; class Mammalia; order Rodentia; family Heteromyidae; genus Perognathus; species Perognathus longimembris. Next base: position 32,429,862 of record NC_063169.1, on the reverse strand, counting down.
ACACATTCACATGCATACAAAAGGCTAAAGGCCAATGATTAATTTCATTTCAGTACATTTTCTGAATGTTTAGCAGTACTATCTAAACTTACAGCTACAATTCATTGAATGAGAAAAACACTTTGTTCTTTATGAGGCTGCCAATTCCTTAGTCAAGACACTACTAAACCTAATGGCCAGTTTTCAGTCCTTGTCTTTTCATTCTATTCATTGAGACCCTCTTCACTTGGCCTAGGGAATTAACCTCCCCAGGCATTCTGCTTCTATCTCCAGGCTCACATGGAAAAATACCTAAACCATTGGTTCTATCTATTAATGTTGTCATCCTTTATAATCTTTCCCAGCTCCTGACTATAAATACCAAGTATGTAGTGATAACTTTCAAAATATATCTCCACTTCAGACATGGTCTCTTCTGTATTTCTATTTGTGCTGCTTAATAAGCATCTCAGATGTATTTTGTCTGAAATAGAGCTCCTGATTCCCTTCCCATTGCCTAGAATCCATCTCTTCCAAAGTCTTCCCTATTTCAGTAAATGGAAACTCCATCTTTACCTTTGTTCAGACTAAAAACAGTTACTGTTATGCCCCATATTTTAGAATCAGGATTCCTATTAGCTCTACTTCTACTTCTAACACACACACACACACACACACACACACACACACACACACTTATATATATATGCTGGGTTCAAGATATATATACATAGCCATACACACATATACACATATATACATATACAAGTATATCTATCTATCTACCTACCTACCTATATCTTGAATCAAATGAATTCATAAAATTTGGACATCTACTATCCTTATGAAAGATACTGTCTCTCACCTGTATTACTGCAGGATCATCCCAGGGTGCCCCTATTTCTACCCCTGTAGATCTATGGCTGTCCCTAGCACAGCAGGAAGAATGACGTCAATAAAATTTAACTGAGATCATTTCATTCCTCTGAAAGAAACTGCAACACCCACCCTACTTTACACAGTGCTAAACTCAAAGTCCCTTCACTGAGTGACAGAGATCTGCCACTTAGGAACCTCTTTGGCTACATCTCCTGCTACATTTGTCCCTGGACCCTGCTGCAGCAATATAGGACTCCCGACTGAGCTTGATTATTTGGAGATATAGTTCTACTTTCTGGATGTCTTAGCTGGCTCCCATTCACAATTCTTTTAGGTTGCTACTGGCAAGCCATTTTCTTTTCCTGGGCACTCTGAGCATTCCTGTAATATTCCCTTTTATATCTCTTTTTTTCATTTCTCTTTTTATACATTTGTTTGAAATGTTTAAATTATCATGTCAATTTGCCATGGCTCTTCTCTAATAGAATTTATGTAACAGGAGGGCAGAAATTATTTTGTCTCATTAATTATGCATCACCATAATCAAGAACAGTCTCTGACATGTAGGAAGAGCTTCTAAATACTGCTAATAAACACTTAGGGTCTTCTACATCCATTTGGACATACCAGCACTCTCTCTACAGAGACACTCCATACTATCTCATGAAGCCAAGTGCAGTTTAGCAGACTAGTAATTAATTAATTAATTTATTTATTTATTGCAAATTTGAAACTTTTTTTTTTTTTTTTTTTGGCCAGTCCTGGGCTTTGAACTCAGGGCCTGAGCACTGTCCCTGGCTTCTTTTCGCTCAAGGCTAGCACTCTGAAACTTGAGCCACAGTGCCACTTCTGGTCGTTTTCTATATATGTGGTGCTGAGGAATCGAACCCAGGGCTTCATGTATATGAAGCAAGTACTCTTGCCACTAGGCCATATTCCCAACCCCAGACTAGTAATTTCTATGGTAGTCAACCACAGAAACCAAATCATTGGTTTCACTATTGCTCTAGCCAGCAATATAGCTCACCCTTATGTGTTTATGATACAATGAAACTGTTAGTAATCAAATCAGAATATTAGATTATTAACATAGAGCATGGGTAAGATAGGTTGTAAATACAAACACAAGAAGATGGCAGCCTGATCTCTATTACTCCAGTCCTGATGAATCCTGTTCTCTGTATGTATCTTCACCAAAGGCCATCAGTACTACACCCTAACCAACATGCAGGCACATTCCCTTCCCAAAGTACAATCCTTTAATCAGTGAATGAGTGTATTCACTCATTAAACTCAGTTAATAAGATCCAATGCTTTTCTTAACTCCATGAATGCATTAGGATTGCCTCACTAGGGCCAAAAAATCAGGACTCCCATTCCATGATAATAGTTGGCTCCAACATCATTCATACAACTAACGAATACACTGTCAAAAACATTTTGTTTTTCTGCCATGGCTTATGCCTGTAATCTTAACTACTCAGGAAGCTAAGATCTGAGGATCACGTTTCGAGTAGTCCATGGTGACAAAGCCAAGAGACTCTTACTTCCAATAACCCAGAAAAAACTTGAAGTGGAGGAATGGCTCAGGTGATAAAGCACAAGCCTGGAGTGGCTAAGCAAGAGTGCAAGACCCTGAACTCATACCCCAGTTTAAAATATATATTATATATATGCTCATTATAAGAAATATATTTATATATAATATAATGTATGTAATTATGCGTTGTATGTATAACCGTATATTATATATTAAATATATTTATATATTTCCCATAAGAAGCATCTGAGTAGGATTTTAATCATCCACATCATATCATCTTCTACTTTGTGTACAAATAAGTGTATAACTAGCTGGGAATGTGGCTTAGAGGTAGAATGGTTGCCCACCATGCCCAAGTGTATAACTAATAGCTCCTTAAATTTTTTAGGTCATTCTCCTCTGAAATGCAGTTAAAATAACAGTGTTTCCAGAATGGAAGAGTAAAGTTCCTGTCCTCCATAAAAGCAATGAGAACCCTGAAAGAACTTGTCAAAACCAATCTTTATAGGAATCTGGAAATTAACTACAGGTTTGCAACAACCCAAGGAATAATTATTAGAGACAGCTTTTCTTGCTAGGAAACGTCTGCTTTATGATATTTTCCCTTGCCGTAGTCTCATTGTTCTCTTCTTGCCATCACAATAACTTTCAAAAACAGCTGCTCCAGAACAAAAGCTTATAAAACTTCTAGGATCCAGGATTGCCTAGGAGATTCCTAGGATCTAGTCATTACAAAAACGAGGGAAAATATGCAGCAACCAAAGCAACAGTATGTCAAAAGACAGAAATAATGAGATCGGAAATCAGTAAGATGGAGAGAAGAAAGGCAATATTACACTAACACCCAAAGCAGACAAAAACATTGCCTCCAGAGGAAATCACAGATCAATATCACTTCAGAATATGTGTGTAAGAACTATAAAAAAAACTCACTAGCTAACTGAATCTAGAAACATAAAATAATACTATACTCAATCATCAAAAGTGGGGCTGTAAGGTTGGTTTAATTTCTAAAGGGTTATTAACATAAAACAATATACTAATGAAATAATGGACCAAAAAACTACAGGCTCATAACCAAAGATTCAGATAATGAATTTAAGAGAAGATAAGAAATTTCATAATTTCAGAATTTTAGGAAAGGAAGTATAGTTTCTCATTTGCTAAATATCACCTCCAAAAGACCTATGGCTATCGTCCTACTTAATAGAAAATGAGTTCTTCATAAAGACATACAACCATGATGTCTGCTTTTACCATTTTTATTCAACATTTCATTGCAGAATCTGGTGTGGGTAATTATATAAGAGAAAAAAATGAACTCAGAAGAGATGGAAAGGAATACATAAATCTTTATTTGCAGATGGCATAATCTTTTATACAAAAATTCTAAGGAAGCAACACACACACAACCTTTTTAGAACTAACTAGTTCAGTAAGATTACAAATCAATATAAAAATAAATTGTATTCCAATTTTCTGATAACAAATTTTACAATTTCAAAATAAAGAGAAATAACACCGTTTTTAATAGAAGAGAATGTGATTTGACATTTCTCCAAAGAAGATTCCTAATGACCATTTAACATAAAGGTAAGCTCTTTATTCACTAAATTTGCACATAAAAATCAAAATGAGATACAACTTCATGCACACTGAAATAGATAATGTCAAAATGATTGACAATAGCAAAGTAAGAATGTTGGAGAAACCTGAAGTCAGAGATTATACAATGGCGTGGCCACTTTGGAACAATTAGGCAGTTCCACAAAATGTTAAATGCAGAGTTTGTATATGACTATTTATGTAGCCAAGAGAATGTAAGCATGCACCCTCACAAAAAGTTACATAGAACATTCATAGCAACTATTTATAATGGTCAAACCACAGAAACAACCCAAATATCCAGCTCATTAAAGATAAACAAAAGTGCTACATGTACATAATAGAATATTATTCATCAATAAATTGTGTATCAATAAAGTATGTGTTACAAAGATTGACACTGAAAAAACAATAAATGAAATAAATGAACCTAATAGCACTACTGATAACATGATCACATGTATATTAAATGTATTTACCAGATTTGGTAAATCCAAAAAGACAGGAAACAGATCAATGTGACTACCAGAGATTGATGTAGGATTATATTAGGTGTGACAGATAATATTCATTATTTTTCCTATTGGAATGATGAGAATATATGGAAATCACATGGTAATGGGTATTACAACCACTTCTATAGCCTAAAAATATTCTCTGAATTTTACAAATGAGCAAAGTAAGAGACTAAATGCACAAACATGTTATTTAAAATAACAGTACTGGGATTGGGCTTTAAGCATCTAGCATATGAAATGAAGGAGGAATTTAAACTAAGAACAAATATGATAGATTTAGGGGTCTCAAGGGACTCAACTCACACTTTTATATAGCAATCACATTATATCATCATCTTATGTCTTATAACTGTCTCTCCCATTTTCTTGGCACTTGTAAGGGTCAAATATCCTCCCTTGTTATCCTATAGAGTCATGATGTTCAGTGCATACACGCAGGTGAGATGATGAATAAGTGACTAAGTCCCAACAATCAGAATTAAGGTATAAATACTCCTAATTACAAACAGCATTTTCATAATATATACTCACTCTTAGCTGCTGTTTCTTGGGCAAAGACCAATAGTTAAAGACTTACTGTCTCCAGATAGACATAAATTAGGATATTTTGTAGACACACTAATTAGATTTGCTTGGCTCAATATGTAAGTATCATTGGCATACCAATGTGTGAAGAAATTTATATAGTTGTAGAGTGTTTAAAAAGACTAAAACAGTCTTTGGGATAAAATCCATCATATTAGTGTTTAAGAATTCAAGAACCAAAGCAATGTTGTACACAGTATCACCTTAAGTGTATAGAGAAAAGAATGACTTAGAGCGAGGTGTCTAGGATCTCCAACTATGCTGCTTTTAACAAAATCTTCCCTTTGACCAAATGAGTCTGGAATACAAAAGTTCATATATGGATGTTCTCCACATACAATTTAACCCAAGTACTTCTAAATTATTTCTGTAGCCCATAATAGTTGAAGTACAACTAAGCTATCTCTACTAAGAAATTATTTGGATCATCACAACTAGAAAAGTTTCAAAAAGCTTTGCATCACAATCCAAAGACAGCCGAGACTCTTTCCCAATGCCAAGAACCTTCATTACAATCATCACAATCCAAGTACATGTATCCCTTTGGCCTTCTTTTGAAGTCTTTGTTTTTAAAGCCCTATACATCAAAAACACAAGTTTTCCCTCCATTTTTAGGAAGCATCAAGCTCATGGTTGAAGTTAATGAGAAGCAAATAAAGTGATTTCAATTGGTAAATGATTTTTTGTAAAGGTAGGCAAAATACATTGTTTCATAGAAACTGATTAATCAGCAAAAACTTATCCACACCACATTTTCTCTTACTGGGAAGGGAGAAAAAACATGATCTGTGGCCCCATTTCTCAAATTACTTCAAATCTATTTGAAGATAATAGAAGACAGCGATTAGGTATGGTTAAAGTTACAAAATAGATACAATAGTGGATATATTTGACTACTCTTTGAGTACTTTTCTTAGAGCCCTACGTATTAGAATGTATTTGTATAGCAGTGATAACTTTGGTAGCAGTACAGAGAGACAAGGTGAGTTCCCTTTACACACACATACACACACACACACACACACACACACACACTTTATACCCACAGAGAAGTATATCTGATATCTTTTTAAGTTCAAATTTAGTAATCAGTGGAAATATGCTGCAGAGCCATTGTCACCTATCTCCCAGTAGCTGATTGTCCATCCAGCCATCCAACTATCCACCCTTCCATCCAATCCTCCTTCCACCTGCCCACTCAGGAAAGAAAGTAAGTCATTCTGTGAAGAGCTGTGGAGATGAAGACAGCTAACATTATCACTGTAGGAAATTTATGATTTGCTACTACAGCATGTAGAAAGGATATTGGTAAAGAAGGGGACTTTTAAGTCAGAACATTGTGTATTGCAGAAATATTAATAACTAAGTCAAACAAGGAACCCCAGGACCTGACAAGGCAGACATCACCAAGCACATGAAATTATTGATGAAGTTATTCTCTCCATGTCTAACCTACAATCATCTCCACAGTGCTGTAATGAGTGATTTCAAGGCTGAGGTCTGATGATCACTGTGGGAAGCCCTCCTTCCTGAAGGAAAATCCATATGACTCTTATCTCTAATTAACCAGCAAAAGGCTGGAAGTGAAATATCGGTTCAAGTGGTAGATGCGGGGAGAATAATGTGAGGAATGACACTGATTTAAAACACCTTTGTAAAACTACTTAAAGATAATAATGATAAACTGAAGGACAGTGCCCAGGCCTTGAGTTCAAACCCGCCTCCCCCGACACATGCACACACACACCAGAATTCTTTCCAATCTTCCCTCATCTCTGCCTCTACCTAGATCACTGAGATGTGATCATTTTCTTATATTCTGCCTATCCACTAAACCAACTGCTATGGAGGAAAGGTAAAAGTAGTATTTAATTAGGGCACGAAAGCACACCTATAATACTGCTGGTTTCAGATGGTGATAGAATGATAGCTTCAGGCCCAGGTTCCTCTCTGTGCCAGGAACAATTATTCCTTTATGGGATTTGGGGTCTGGATTTACCACTTTCTTTCCCTGGATGAAAGAGTAAATAGCACTCCAGGTGAGTTCTATTTTTTTCCTGTTCTCTTATCTTTCAACTTCTTCATCTGCTAGCCACTCTTATCCTATCCAATCCTATTTTTGTTGCTTCTTACCTGATTCTGACCCTGGCTCCTTGTTCACAATTGCTAGTGATCTTGTTTCTGAGTAAGAAACTTTTCTTTAGCCTTTGTTTAATAGGATCTGACCAGGCCTCTGCCCCTTCCCCAGGCATCTAGGCTTGCTTACCTGCTGGAGACCAGGAGCTTCTAGATGCCTCCGCAGCTTTTGTGGCATCCACCCTATGCAACTTTGCTCTTTTGTTCTCACCAATCCCATTGAGGTATTTTTAAACATTTTATCTTTAGAACACTATTTTCAACATTTTTCTCCTCCTTTGCAGATTTCTAGGATATTGTTGCCAAGTCTGAAAATAATGGTGCTAAGGGTGCTGCATCACTATTCATAGTCTATACACTTGAGAACTTTCTATTTTACTTTATTTTTTGGCCAATAACATTTCTTCCTTCCCTGGAAACTTCTGTGGCAGCCCTTCTCAAAGCACACATCAGCAACTTTTCAAAAAGGCTTGACACCCCACACTTCTTAAAAATTTTTCTTTGTGTTCTTAACCCTACTGCAAGTCATAACTTTTCTACAAATTGCAATAGAGCCTGGAGTTAGAGCAAGCTAGAGAGCTGAGGGATGAAGGACAGAGTGTTATATCTGGTCTTCAGGATTTCTTTCTCCCATAGTGAGAATTTTTAGCAAATGTCTCTCTTTTTAGTGTTTATAATGACCATTTGATCATCTCACACTTCATGGATTGAAAACGAATAAATGGGCATTTTAAGTACTTTTGAAGACTTCTCTGTCCTCAATCTCTTCAGTTATTCATTTATTTTGGGAATATTTTTGCACATTGTTTGGGGCCTGGTTCCTGACGGTCATGAAAGATGAAAGAATACAAATTCATGGGAACTTACCTCTAGAAAACCACTTATACAGCTGTGGACAACCTTAATCACTACAGTTCATATCCAAATGTACATCATAAATGAGTTTTAGACTTGTCAAGTTGTCAGACTACACTTGCCCCTGGGAGTGAATACCTTTCTTTTCTCCTATCCTTCCTTATTGTGTTCTTATTATTTAGCCAAACTTGGTTGTTCATAGAACAGCACAGCATCAGCTATTATTTCTGCCATCCTGAAGATCAACTTCTGCTATATTTAGCAGACTAAGTCAGGAGAGATGGGAAATGGGCACGGACAACAAAAATGCTCTTAAATGAGCATATGGACTCTAGAGAATGAAACATTTATTTGGGAGATGAGTATCTTAAATGTGTTCTCATGTGTGAATAGTGCTTTTCCATGTGTGAAAGAATGGACAGGGTATTTTCATTAGAACAATAGATGAATAAAGACAAGTATGTCAATGTGTTTAAGACTGGAGGAGTGTGATGGGCATGGAGTGAAGTTGAGATGCAAAGTCTGGTGTTGAAAGTCTAATGTGAGATTACACGTGGCAGCAACTGGAATGGTGTATCAAGGAGAGAAACTTTCCTCCTTCATGCTACCTCTGAGATTTCTAGTTTCAGAGAAGAAAAGAAGTTCATGACCATAATTGAACTTGGAACTACAGTGACCAGAAGCAACACATGCAAGTTTTGTTGTATGTGTCAGTCCTGGACTTGAACTCAAGGCCTCCAGCGATCACTTGGCTTTTCCATTCAAAGTTAACCTTCTACCACTGGAACTGCACCTTCACTTTCAGCCTTTTGCTGTTTAATGGAAGGTATGAGTCTCTCAATTTTTTCTTCCCAGGCTGGCTTCAGATCTCAGCCTCCTGAGTTGCTAGGATTATAAGCATGATCCATCAGCTGTACAGGTATTTTAAATTTGAGACAATCAATGAACATACAGAATAAGTGAATCATAAGTATAATCAGTGTCCCTCTCTAAATATGGTTGCAGTATAATGGGATTTGAAAAATGTTGAAGAAGTGAGCTGAGGAAGGTTGACAGGAGACTATGAGAGGATTATTGCTTGGGAGCCAGTAACTCACTTCTGTAATCCAAGCTACTCAGGAGGCTGGGAGATAAAGGATCACAATTTGTAGCTAGCCTATGCAGAAAACTCCTTGAGATTCCCTTTATCCAGCCAAAAGTGGAGCAGGAGAAGTGGCTCAAGTGATGAACCCCCAGCCTAGCAAGAATATAATCAAGAGACCCTAAGGTCTAACCCAAACCATCCAAAAAATTGGGGAAATGTTTATTGAGAAGGATCAGAGTAGAATAATACGTGTAAAAGTACCAAGAGAACATCATTGTGGAGAAAACTGCCAACAAGGCCAAAGCTCAAAGTTAAGGGATAAGTAGGACAATAAAAAAAAAAAATGGTGAGCTGTGTGGCCATTAGATGCCTCCAAAGGGGCAGGAACAGGTATAATGAAAGTACATTAAGGCAGAGTTACTTGCCTCTTCTTTTGATGAGGGGTGGCAATAAAGAGAAAAGAGATGATTGAGAAAGATAGATGCATTAAGTGCAGATTGACTGGAAGAAGAGAGCATTCCAAATAGATGAACTTCACGTGTGATTGTGAAGAAGAAAAAATAAAATCAAAGAATGCTGGAAATCATTAATGTAAGTCTCAGAGGTACAAAATTGGTCATCATCTTTTGAAACTATCCTACCACCGTGATATAATTTATACACATTGAAAAATCTCTATATCTTGAACTCAATTGATGAAAAATTACCTATAGAAAAAAAGTTTGGATGACCATTTCAAATTTTATCTCAAGGTCTTTTTTCCTTTCCTTTTGCTTTTATATTTTATTTTCTATATTTGCAGCTTTGGAAATCAAACTCAGGGCTTTGTATAAGCCAGGTAAGGACTCTACCACTAAACTACATTCCCATACCCAGTTTTAGTTAGAAATTAGGACATTTTCCACTTGACTTGTAGGATATATATTGATATATCTAATTACTTATGATTTTAATATTATATCATACATAGATAGCCAAGAAAAGGTACAAGTTCAAGTTTGTGCTTGAATTCTCTCTCCCTTCTTGCTCAGAAATTCACTGAAGTGACCAAAGTGAACAAGTCCTAATTGGCTCTAATTTCTTTCTCTAGAAGGAAAGTTTATACATAATAAAAATAAGGTACATCATATTAGGTACATCTCATGTTCGGAGAAATATCTGTTGGAGTATTGGAGTCCCAACTGCAATAAGACAGTGGAATGTGGCCTTCAGCTATCTTTCTCAGATAAAGTAACAGTAGAAGTGAAACACACACACACACACATATACACACACACAAACACACACAGCAACTTTTGGCAGTGCTACAATAATAGCCTTTAGTTGAATTATGAAGAAGCTGTTATTTATTTTAAAATAAAATTAAAAAAAATTGTAGACAGAGCCTACTGTGGTGGCTCATGATTATAATCCCAGCTACTTGGGAAGCAGAGATCAGAATTTAGTTCAAGGCTGGCCCAGGTCAATAGTTAACAAAACCTGATCTCATTTTAAAAAAATTTGGGAAACTGGCATGAGTGACTCATGCCTGTAATCCTAGCTACTCAAGAAGCTGAGATCTGAGAACTGTGGTTTGAAGAGAGACCAGCATCAAAATCCATGAGACTGATTTTCAATTAACTACAAACAACAACAACAAAAAAGAAGTGGAACTGTGACTTGAATGGTAGAGTGCCAGCCTTGAGTGAAAAGGTAAGGGTCAACATTTAGGCATGCAGTTCTAGCCAGCACAAATAATAAATCACCACCACCACCACCACCACCACCACCACCACCACCACCACCACCACCACCATCATCATCACATTTAAAAATGGGATGTTATATAAACCTGTAATCTCACCTACACAAGAAGTAGGAGGTTTACATTCTGAGACAAGGCAAAATGACAGCCAGGAAGAAGATTATGTCTGGTGCTGCCACACATGAAAGCACCAGGAAAATTTGGGTAAAGGTTTTAAACAGGAGCCTGGGGGCAGTAGAAAGGACAGCAATCCAGACAGCCATCCTGGAAGCAGTAAATACAAGATTGGACCAACAAAGCCTCATGTAATAAATAAATACCTCAATTGGGAAAGCAATAATCTTGAATTGAGTGGTGACTCAATTGGAACAATGCTTGTCTAACATGTGATAGACCTTGGGTTCAATCCCCAGAACCAACCGAAAAAGCAAACAACAACAAAAAATAAATCAGCAAAGTTCTTTGGCATTCACACAATGTAGGCAAATGTTTCTGGAAAATCAAGTACTGAAGGCCAAGTACAGTGTCTCTAGACCATAGTCAATCCCAATTACTCATGATTTGAGGGGTGGTAGGATCAAATTTTGAGGCCATGAAAAGTGAAATACTCATGGAATCCTCATGTAAACAAATGAGCCAGGTAGAGTGGAAGATGACACCAAGTGAAATCCTGGGATCCTATCTTAAAAGAATTTAAAATAATGAATGAAAAATGTGTGGAAGGATGCCTCTAGGAGTCAAGTGCCTGCCTAATAAGCACAAATCACAGTTCCACCAGAAAAGAAAATAATAAAATAAAAACAAAATACTGAAGAATATTCTGAGCCTAAGACAGAGTTGAAAAGGAGGGACAGAAGAGCCTCCTCTGCGAGCAGCTTTTTCAAATTTTGGCAATAATCTATTAAATACTTCTGACATTATTCTTTTCACTGATAATTTTATATATAAATATGTAGCTTTGCTTTCAGTTGCTACATATTTCTATATTATTTTATTATTAGAAGTTTTATTCATTTTTAAAATTTTTTGGTGCTGGTCCTGGGGCTTGAACTGAGGGTCTCTCATTCTCACTTGTCTTTTTCACTCCAGTCTGGCAGTCAAAGCCACCATCTGCTTTGAAGAAGTTTTCAAGTTATTTTACTTGTTCTCCTCTAGGAAACAGTAGCATGGCATTACTGAAAAATAGGTACACCTGAAAGATAAGTTTTAGAGAAAGTCACTTGGATGTGTGTCAAACATTTTGATTTCTTAACTTTGATTTAGTATGTAAAACAATTCTAATTTGCTACAAAATTACTGGCTTGCATTAGCCAGTTCCTTCTATTAGAAAAATTGCACATTTGTAAAGGATCTTGCTGTCCAAACCTGAAAAATCTATCTTCTCTTTTCACCATTCCACATTGGAAAAACACTTTACCCTCTGTGATGAGATAAAAATTATTTCCATGTTTGCAGCTCTTATTCAGTAATACCTCCTTCGAAACACCTCATTCCCCAAAGAGCTATTTAGGATTTTGTGATTTTTAACATCCCTGCCTAATGTTTAGACTTTAGAGACAAAATTAATGAGAGGAACAACCATTTTAAACACATGGACTTTGTTCATACCTCATTAAATATTTTAAATGGCTATTTTTATAGCTTTTACATTCCTTTTGAATCTTAGAAGGCTTCCTTTTTATAACCAAGAATTTTGAGTGTCTCTTTAGAGAACCCTTGCTGCATTTAAGTAATCTCTAATCTTACAAACATTCCAGCTTTACATCTGTTTTCTAATATTCTTATTTTAAATTTATTTATTAATTGAATACAAATTTTTTTGACAAGGTGTTGTGAAAAAAGGGTACAGTTACATAGTAGGGCAGTGTGTACATTTCTTGTGATATCTTACACCCTGTTTTTCTTTCCCTTCTCTAGGTCAGGTAGACATATATACAATATACAATGTATCAAGAACATATACAGTAGCCACATGGCCACGCCCAAGAAAGTTCGCCTAGGGCTTTAAATGTAATGTCCATATTAGACAATATGTCGACAGTAGTCTTATATAAACGTACATACATAGCTTTTGAGCTATTGTATTCCACTGAGAGGTCAATTTTTGACTTTTATATGTTGAGTAGTTGTTTGGTTTTAGTTACATACTGTTGGGTCGCTGCCCCAATCCTGTGGGAAATACCATTTGACAAGAAGTTTTTGGTTTCACAGACCTGGTCTCTACTGTCTCTCTGTCTCCCTTTCTTAACAGTCATATATCAGGGTGATCATGCCCCTTTGTTTTCTGTGTTCTAGGCTTGTCTCGCTCAACATTATTTGTTCGAGTTCTTGTTTTCTAATATTCTAAAATAAATGTGAATTTAAAAACTCATGTCATGTTAACTCATGTTAATCATTTTAGAGGCAGGTAATTGAATTCTTCATTAATATGAAAATATTTATTTTACCTCTTCTTAAACATTGTATCTAACTGAACTTGGTCATTTGAAAGCAATTAATTCACTTCAATCTTATATTTTCTGAGCAAAGTATTTACTGAGAAATGTTTCAGACAAAATATTGTGAATGTATTAAGGAAAAAGTAATTGTATAAAATTAAATTTCATAAAATGTCAATAAAACCACCCTGCTGGAAATCAGCCTGCCATTCTATAAGCAAACTTAACTACTTATAAATATAGATCTTATATTTCTGATTATTGATTACCTATTTATTATAAGACCTACAAATCAATTGAATTATGAATTTGAACACTGTACCATTAATCAAATTCAGGCTGATATAGAGAGACAGATTATAATGTAGTTTTGCAGAAAAACAACAACACCTACTAGGCAATAGCAGGGTAGATCTCCAAGATTATGTTGCCTTGTTTTATTTCATCTTTATCCCCAGATAGGTCTGTTCCAGTTTGGGCTCCAGCATGTCTCTTTCTAAAACGGCAGTGAGTTGAAAGGACACAGTCCCTTTGAGCAAGGTCATAAGAAATGAACTGATTAATGAATGAATGACAGACTAGAAGGAAATGTGAGCTGATGAATAGTTTCGTTATTTTCTGCAATCTAGGTTGAGCTAGGTAAAAAAAAAAGCATATCCAATGAAACATCAGCATTTAGTATTCACTGGGAAGTAAGGTTTTAATATTTTAAATAGTTTTGAGTTTTGACACATATGCTATCTATAGCCAACTTGACTGCATAAAAGTAAGATTGACTTAACATCATAGCATATGTTACAAATTTGAGTTTTAAAGGTGTTACAGAGTGAAGATGTCAGTATCTTCAAATCTCATATATTAAAATTTTAACTCTGTGTGTGGCTGAACTTGGAAGTAACGTCTGTATAAAAGTGATTAAGGCTAAAGGAGATCAGAAGGATGTAGCACACAAGGCACTAGGAAAGGCCATGCGAGGACTAAGAATGACATGCTATCTGCAAGACAGGAGGCAAGCCCTCACCAGAAACCAACCCAAACTGACAACTTGATATTATCCTTCCAACCTCCAGACCATGAAAATATAAATTGCTATGTTTGAGCCATATTGAACCTGGTATTTTGTTATGACAATACAAGATATGACATTAGTTATTACTAATAGAGGAGAGATAATAGAAAACACATCTAGTAAGTAAATACATATGTCCACAGAACTACACACATCAAGTCATAGGACAAAAACTTAAATCACAGACAGAGAAGATTACCTAAATTCATCATTGTAAGAGTTTATAATTTAATACTTACCCAGAAAAATACAAAGAAAATTATCTGAAGTAGAAAGGGCTGAGGAGCTAACTATATTTTGAAAATTCAATTAGGAAACAATCATTTCTAAATTAAATGATTGTCTTTTCATTTTCAGCCATGCCTTTTACGTATAGTCTCAGTTATGCGAAGTTCTGCTTCATCTTCTATCTTTTTAATATAATGGCTTAATTGAATTCTCTATATCACAAGTCTTTTCTTCTCAGAGAACCACAGTTCTGATGACACAGATAATATTAGATATTAAGTTGGGTGCCAGTGGCTCACACCTGTAATCCTGCTCCGGAGGCTGAGATCTGAGGTTAAAGGCCATCTTAGGCAAGAAAGTCTGTGAGATTCTGATCTCCAATTAATCAACATAAAGCCAGAAGTGGAGCTCCAGCTCAAGTGGTAGAGCACCAGCCTTGAGTAAAACCTAATGGACCATGCCCAAAGACTATGCCCAGGCTCTGAGTTGAAGGCCCAGTACCAGTACACTCATATAATGAAAAGAATATTATTTCTATAAATTTAAAATTTGAAGAAGAACCAAGGACTCTACTTCATTTCCTGATATGTCAATGTACCTACAATTCTGGCAGACCATAAAGAAAATGCAAATCAAAATAACATTGAGCTTCTGCCTCACCCCAGTTCTAGAATGGCCATTATTATTAAGAAAACAAACAATAAGAGATGCTGGTGAGGATGAAGCCAAAATGGAAGCCTAATATACTGTTGATAGGAATATAAATTTGTTCAACCTCCCTGGAAAGCAATGTGGAGGTTCCTTCAATAATTACACATAGAACTACCCTATGATCCAGCATTTATCTAAAAGATTCCCAACCAGAATATACTAAAGCTACTAGCACAATCATGATATGGCAGCACTATAGCCAAGAGAAGAAATCAACCCAGATGCCCCTCAATGGACGCGTGGATCAAGAAAATGTGGTATATATACACAATGGAATTTTTTTTACTTATCAATTAGAAAAGAATGATATTGTATCATTTGTAAAGAAATAGAAAGACTCAGAAAAAATTATATTAAGTGAAGTAAGTCAGGCCCAGAAAGACAAAGAATGTACATTTTCCCTTACATGTAGAAGCCAGGTTTAATTTATAAATTTGTAAGTAAATACATTTGGTTAGTATACAAATGTATTATTTGAAATATGGTAGATTCAAGTGAGATCTCAAATAGTGTAATTCCTTAGGAAGTTAAAAGCAAAGTTTAGCAAAATAAGACATGAGAAAACAAGTACTTGAAAGGGGTAGGGTAGAGTCCAAGAGAAAGGGGTAGACAAATGGAGAGGGGAAAATGCAGACAAGAATCCAATGTATACCCTACAAAATGAAAACAATGAGAGAAGGTGGTATGGGGAGAGAAGAATTGAAAGGGTCTGACATTGATTAAAACATATTAGATTCATAAATTTCTTTGCTAAATAGCAACTCCTTTGTGCAACTGCTTAAAGATAATAGTAATTATTAAAATGTATAAAAATATAAAATGGACTTCTTTCTAACAAAGGCTAGGTGTCAAAATCATGTTCTACTGAAATTCTAATGAAAGAATCAACTTTGAGCTGGGTGCATGTAGCTTATGAAGATTGTCTGGGAAGACAATTTGAGAGACTCTTATCTCCAATTAACCAGCAAAAAAGCAGAAGTGAAGGTATGGCTTATGGGGTAGAATGCCAGCACTGAGCAAAAAGCAAAGGTACTATACTCAGTTCAAGCTTCAGTATCAATTCTGAGGTGAAAAAGCAGAGCAATGACTTTTGGCACCATGGATCTTTAATGTCTCTTTTTCCTTTCCTGGGAATTAAGCATCATAGTGCAGCTTTGAAGCTAGAAATATACAGCAGCAAAATTTAAGAAAGAAGTCATCATCTGTAATATAATATATAAAGATCTAAAATGCTAGCTCCATACTGCAAAAAATTGGTACTTGAGTTTTTCTTTCTTTTTTTTTGTAATGTTTTTTGTTTTCTTCTTCCAAAGAACAATTGGTGATGTTGACGTGTTCTTTGGTGGTAATGATGGCATGGTACAGCAAGATCAGGCATCTCAATCCAAATTATACCAATGAATAAGGCTTAGGAAACAAGTGAGACCGTCTAAGTGAAAAGACCTGTTAAGGCAATCAAAAAATTATGTGGATGACAGGACAAAATGTCCCTCTGATATTGTTAAAATCGCTTTATAAAGACTGCTGTTGAAATGTTTCCCATTAACATGGTGACTTATGTTTATGACTCGTAAAGGCAAGTATTTCTTGCTGGCACATTTGTACCTTCCAATGCCTTTTTCCAGTAGTTCCCTAGCCATAATTTCTGTTTTGGTTAGATTTTTATTACTATAAATAGTGTACAAAGGGCTTTCAACATGCCACTTTATGAGTACAATGCATCTTGATTCAATTGACACCCCTTCCAGAATTTCTCTCCATCTCTTCCAACCTCATCCATCCCCTGACTTTTCTTAGATCCAATTTCACACCAATTTCACTGGTATTCATTGAAAATTATGACTCAATTTGTCCACTGTTCCTCTCTGTTTTTCTACTCCCCTTCCCTTGACCTTACCTCCCCCCATACTTCAACTTCCAGCTTCTTGGTATTCATTTTCTTAGACTATAAGTCAACTGTTCAAAGGGAACTCTTGGTATCCTGCATGCACTATATTTACAGTGAATATGTGTGCAAGTGCTTATGACCCTGTATATGTTTACATTTATATTTAAAAATTGTATCTATCTTCCAATTATGAGAGTAAACATGCATCCTTTGTCTCTCTGGGCCTAACTTACTTCATTTAACATAATATTTTCCAGGTTCTTCCATTTCTCCGCAAATGATGTAATTTAAACTTTGATGTACAACTCCTAGCTTCTCAACAAGGTAAAGGAGAAAAGAAGGTTTCTATTTCATGTGTTTACTGAAAATGTTTTCTCTGTGTTTGTAATAAAACCTCTTGCATGCCCCCAGTGATTTTGGTTTATCTTTCTGAAGATCAATTTTAAAGTAATAACACTGAATTCCTCATATAATCATCCATATTGAAAGTGACAAGGGACATAAAACTAAACAAAAGTACCTGAGGGAATTTACATTACTCTCTTCAACAAACTGTCTCAATAAAACACTAAAACCATCACTGATCGTTCTCTACTGTCACAGACTATGCTTCATGCTGTTGAATTGTAATCCCGTGGAAATCTAGTTTGAGAAAGAAAATAAAGCACTTGTATATAAAAAAACCATAATGAAAATGTTAACTATCAATATTGTCCATTCCGTAGATGGCAAAAAAACCAATCAGTATGTAACCAGTGAATGGAAATAAAAATTTATCAGGGAAGTGGAGGTTTAACTCAAATAGCACAGGTTTTTTTGTGCGTGTGTGTTTTTTTTTATTTTCAAAACTGGCACCTCTGCCCTGGGAAAGCTGGGATTAAAGACATATACTTCTATGCCTAGTTAAATGTGATTATATATATATATGACTATAAAGCACTTTCTCTGACCCCTTGGATGTCACCGGATGAGGCCTTGACTGGCTTCTCTGAGCCTCAGTCATTGCTTCTCAGGGAAGGACCTTGAACCACATGACTATTTCCAGCTCTCTGTTTTAAAATTCTCACCTCTTTTCTATGTCTTGAGGATGACTATGTATTTGTTTTTTAAATTTATTTTTAAATTATCCTATGTAATTGTACAAAGGGGTTTCATTCAACCTGTTATTTATAGGTACAATGCAATTTTGATCAATAGAACCCTTGCCAACTCTACCCACCCATCCAGTTACCTAGCTCCATTTCACATCAGCACAGGTATGTGTTTCAATGGCAATAATTTTGTCATTCTGTACATTCCCAGTGCTATTCACTTGTACCTTCCTCTGTGTAAGACTTTCTTCAGTTGCCCCTTTTTAATCTAACACGTGATAGGCTCTACTTTCCATTTGAGTATTAGACTGAAACATGACTGCTACACTGAAGGTCCCTGAAGATAGGAACTGGGTCTGATACCCTTCAAATGACTTACCCTAGTGACTTGTACACAGAATGTGCTTATGTTGGATGAGCAAGTAAGTGCCCAATAAACCACAATGAATTTTGAAATTCGCTTAAAGTACAGTCATTTCTATGACCTAAAAAAATTTACAGGGGATCTGGGATTTAGGATGCTCAACTCAAAAAGGGAAGGGCAAGTACATTACAAAGCAAACAGTACAATATCAGTTTTTTTAAAAAGGCTCAGATGTTCTGGAGAAATTGATATAAAATTATGTTAATTATTTTCAGACTTTTTTAAGATTAAAAGTCAAGTGACTCATAGTCTTGAGGAAATCTCAAAAATAAAGTCTGTAATTTAAAGGAAGTCATAAAAAAAATCCTTTACGTCTTTGAATATGGCCCAAAGAAGACAGTCTTTGATAAGATAAATAGAGGCCACTAATTTGACCCTGGAAGAGACCCATTAGTTTTTCTGTATTCATTCTGGTTCTTTACATAAGAAGACTAAAAGAAGATCCCAAGCCCTGAGTTCAAGCTCCAGTGCCACCACACACACACACACACACACACACACACACACACACACACACACACACACACACACCAGTGTTGGGGCAAAGTAACAACATTTCAATGCATGTAATGATATTATGAATAAAGTCTCATTTGTTCAATCACATATGTTGTAAATAAAGTATTAGTGTTTCAGGAGAGAAAAATAGGGTAAATATTGATAGGGAAGATCTCTGAAGTGTATTGAACTTAAGGCTGTGATAATAAAGACAATAATCACTACCAAACATTGTTTGACAGTGGGGTGTGAATACTGTTACCCTTCTTCCTTGGTTTATACACATCATTCTTCATACATGAGGTTTTTAAAAATATATCCATATATTTATATATCTATTAGTATTTGTACAAAAGAGTTGTCATTCAACAATGCAGTTTATCAATGTCACTCCTTTCATCATTTTCCTCCAGCCCTCCTAACCCCACCCTTTCCCTAAATTTTCTTAATTTTGTAGGATATACATTGAATCTTACAACTGCATTCTCTCCCCTTCCTGACTATACTCATCTACCCACTTCCTCTCAATCCCATGCCCCTTCTTTCAAGCACCAGTTTCCTGTATTTTTTGTTGTTGTTGTTAAACTGTGAGTTAGCCTTTTTAAAGAATTACACCATTTTATTCTCCCCTGAATCTACCATATTTCAGTTAACACACTTAAGTACAACTGAATACCACCCTCAAATTTTTATTTATATTCTTATATGTTAATTCTAGGTTCCATATGTGAGGGAAAACATGCATCTTGTGTCCCTCTGGGCCTGATTCATTCAACATAACATGACTTTTTCCAAGTCCCTTCATTTCTTTGCAAATGGTGCAATATCATTCTTTCTAGTGCCCAAGTAAAAATTCCATCATGCATACATGCCAAATTTTTCTTGATCCATTCGTCCATTGAGGGGCATCAGGGCTAGTTTCATACCTTAGCTATGGTGAGTAGCACTGCAATGGACATTATTCTAGTGGTTTACTGTATCCTAGTTTGCCATAGTTTGTATAAATGCCCAGAAGTGGAATGGCTAGATCATGAGGTAGTTCAATGTTTTGTTTTTTGAGAAGCCTACATAGGAGGCTTTTATTGAACTAGTTATGAATTAGAGTTGGAAATCCAGCTGTTTTGAACCAGAGTGTCTCTATGCCTTTCCAGATTATTTAGTAGTTATTTAATAATTTGAACCATTCTTGCTTACAAATACATATGTTATGTCATTGTAACTGACTTATACATACAGGTACTAAGACAGAAATCTAGATTCATTATGTTTTTGATACAGATGCTGGTGTCTCATGTCTCTAATTCTATCTAGTCAGGAGGTTGAGATCAGGAGGATTGTGGTGCAAGAAAACCCCAGCTAGCAAAGTCCAAAAGACTCTATTTCCAATTAAGTAGCATAAACATGGGCTGCAGGGGTGCAGTAAGTGGTCAAATGTCAGCTGCAAGACAAGGAAGCATGAGTCCTTGAGTCCAAATATCAGTTAAAAATGTGTTTCTGGTATCTGCAAAACCAAGAGAAACAGTAGAAAACCTCCTTTCTCTCATTTTTTTCCTGTTCTGGGAACAGAACCAGAACCTTGCATAGTCTAGGCAAGTGTTCTACCTCGTTGCTGTGGACTGGTCACAAGACTATAGTTTATTCTAACAATTTCCTAAATTCACTTATTGGATCAATGAAGACATTTGATTCTTCTCAGAGGCTACAAAAGATTAAAATTATTCCATAACAAGCAACAGGAACAATTTCTTTAACCATTTCCCTACTGATGGACAACCAAGGTCTCCCATACATACATGGATGCACAGAGCATCTTATTTCTATAAAATCATTTCTATAAATGAGATTACTATGCCAAGGAGAATAAATAGTCCAATTCCTTAAGGATTTCCTAAATCAATGATCTGGGAAATATGAATTTCAGTATTATGAACTACTAAGAACTTAGAACAAAAGCAAGGCAGACAAATGATGAAATTTCAAGCAAAGGGATTACGATAGACAAAGATATGGCAGTAGGAAACAACTGGATGTGATAACATGAAGATCAATGATACAGAATTTGTAAAGATTGTGGTGTAAGTTGGAAGCAATTAGATATAAGGAGCAGAGTTACTGAAGGTAGCTAACATAGATCTTAATGTTAATTGAAAGAACTTAGATATGCTGCCACAGGAAGCCAAGAAACATTTATAATTATTATAGTAACATTTGCAATAATGGGACAAATGATTAAGCATCCTTTCAGAACTGGAAGAAAACCAGCCCTGCGGTCTGCTGACCTATACATATTTGAGCATGGTGTTCTTTTCTAGCCCATATGGACTTTGACAGTCTCAGTTTCCCAGGAACTCCTTGAGTAACAGAACTGGAACAACTCTCACTGTTCAAATGCAAATGTTTTCTCATCAACTCAAAATTGCTCCTATTATCAAGTTTGAGAAATATCACAACAGCAAAAGTCCTGTAAGGACACAATCAATGATACATCATAAGCAACTTCCTATTCTGAGTCCTCTCTTCTCTTTTCACAGACTGAAGCCAGACAGGGAGGCTGCTGGGTCAAACAACTCTGAGCTATTAATTCTACTCTCTTCATTCTCTGAATATTTTGTTTTCATTCCTACCAGACACTCCTGAGGTGATCATGATACTCTATCACTAGTTAATCAAATCGTCCAGCTAATAGATATTCTTACCCTTAGCTATACAAATAGTCAAAATTCCCAATGTCTTTGTGCTTGGTATTTGCTATGAACTACGCTCGTATTCATCCTGAATTCATATGTTGACATAATTCTTGGTGTGGTAGTTTGGGGAGATGGGACCACTGGGAAATAATTAGACCACAGATGTGGAGTTCGCATGAATGTGACTACTGTCCTTGCTAAAAAGAGCCTGATGCTGGTGGCTCAGGCTTATAATCCTAGATACTCAGGAGGGTGAGATTTAAGGATGGAGGTTTGAAGCCAGACCAAGCAGGAAAGTCTATGAGACTCTCATATCTGATAAACTACTTTAAAAGGGAGAGGGGGGGAAAGCTGAAAGTAGAGCTGTGATTCAAGTAGCAGAGCACCAGCCTTGAGCAAAAGATACTCAGGGATAACACCCAGGCCCTGAGTTCAAGCCTCGCACACACACAAACATAATAAAAATAAAAGGAGACACAAGAAAATAGATTCACTTTCTTTGCCATTCCCCACATGTGGACACAGCAAAAAGGTAGTCTGTAAATCAGGAAAAATGTCTTTGCCAAAGCCCAACCAGTCAGGCTCCCTGATCTGGGAATTCTAGCCTTCAGCACTGTCAGAAATAGATGTTTAGGGTTTTCAAAAGCCATCTAGTAAGAATGACACTGCCCCATTCATAAGGAAGTGGAAAGACTTGGAAAAAAATCATACTAAATGAAGTGAGCCAGACCCAAAGAAACATGGACTCCATGGTTTCCCTCATAGGGAATAATTTGTACATGTTTAGGTTAGATATAGCAGAAGATCACAATAGCCCAATAGCTATGCCAATATGTACATATAAGATGATGCTAAATGAAATGAACTCCAAGTTATAGAAACAAGTGATATATCAAAATTCTTTTCAACATGCCATGTGAGACCTTACTCTTTTTTTTTTTTTTTTCCTATTTTTTCTCCCCTATTCCCTTCCCACGGTTTTACCCCTGCTACCACTGTACCGGATCTTAGTACCCTGGATACTATATATATATGTGTATTAGAACTAGGGAAGGGAAAGGGAATACCAAAATCGAGGGACAAAGGATAAAAAGAAAAAACATTCCAAAAGCAATACTTACAGAACTATTTGATGTAAACCAGCTGTACAACTCATAGGGAGGAAAGGGAAAGGGGGAATGGGGAGGCAGGGGAAAATCAGGGAGGAGGTAACAAGTTGGATAAGAAATGTACTCACTGCTTTACATATAAGACTGTATGTAACCCTGCTGTACATCACTTTGACAATAAAGAAGGAAAACAAAAGGGGAAAAAAAATCTATTGTTTTGTTTGTTTGTTTTTTGCCAGTCCTGGGCTTGTACTTGGGGCCTGAGCACTGTCCCTGGCTTCTCTTT
This sequence comes from Perognathus longimembris pacificus, assembly GCF_023159225.1. Lineage (NCBI taxonomy): Eukaryota > Metazoa > Chordata > Mammalia > Rodentia > Heteromyidae > Perognathus > Perognathus longimembris. The sequence goes on along the minus strand of NC_063169.1, from coordinate 32,406,505 downwards.
GCTCAAGGCTAGCACTCTACCACCTGAGCCACAGAGCCCTTTCCCGTTTTTTCTGTGTATGTAGTGATGAGGAATTGAACCCAGGGCTTCATGCATACGAGGCAATAACTCTACCACTGGGCCATGTTCCCAGCCCTAGTGTTTTTTGTTTGTTTTTTTTTTCGGCCAGTCCTGGGCCTTGAACTCAGGGCCTGAGCACTGTACCTGGCTTCTTTTTGCTCAAGGCTAGCATTCTGCCACTTGAGCCACAGCGCCACTTCTGGCCATTTTCTGTATATGTGGTGCTGGGGAATCGAACCCAGGGCCTCATGTATACGAGGCAAGCACTCTTGCCACTAGCCCATATCCCCAGCCCCTGTTTTTTTTAATGTTATAAAAACTATGACAATGTTTTGAAGAGCTCCTTGATTATAAGATCAATACTAACATAACAAGTTGCTTAAGAGAAAAAAAAAGTGAAATGTCAAGTGAAAGCTAGTTAATTTATCATACCTGCCATACACTGAATCTAATTGTTCTGTCCTTTTATGTTTAACTATTTTTATTTCTTCCATTGATTCTATAAACATCATTGATCTTTTTCTTCAAATAATCTGTATTGATAATCATTTGCTCCTGTAGTAGTAATATCATCATTGAGACAAGGACCCAAAATTCTCGCTAGAGCTCTAGATCCATACATATGCTTCCAGATGTCTTTACCAAGTTGAATGCAGCTTCACACCATAACATCCCTTCATGTTCTAATGTGATTCGTGTGTAATCCATGCTAATAGTATCTCACTGTAATCATCAGTCTATATAATATTCATGGGCAAATCTTTCTTACATCATGCTTTGTCTTAGCAAATCAAACTTCTTAAGTTCTACACTGACATGTGCAGTTACTTTTACTGCCCCTTATATGATACATATCTTCTATTTCTCTCATAGTTCCTGTTCTCAAAGTCAACTTCATGATTCAAGAACAGGAAATTCAGATTCATTTCTGTGTTCTCCTCATTCTGCATCTATATCAAGTGATCATATCTGGCCTTTCTCTTTGCAGGGTTTTTGTTTTTTGTTTTCTGTTTTTTTGCATATTCACACCCTTCAACTCATTGCCAGGCTCCGTCAGTTCCTGGCTTCACACATTGCTGTCATTCATCTGGCCTGGAGCCTTAGCCTTCTATCTGGTTGTCCTGATTGAACCGCCTCCACTTCCTGGATCTACAGTTAACTTTACAGTGTGTCCATAGTATTAGTTATCGCAAATTCCATTGCAGATGTTTCTTGATTGACAAAAATATTGAGAAATGAGCAGGGCATTGGTGGTTTGTGCCTGTAATCCTAGCTACTTTAGAGGCTGATAATTGAGGATCATATTTTGAAGCCATCCTGAGCTAGAAAGCCCATGAGAGACTTATCTCCAGGTAACTCCATTAAAAAAAAAGGAAGTAGAGCTGTGATTCAAGTGGTAAACCACTAGCCTTGATTAAAGAGCTCAGGACAGTATGCAGGCCTTAAGTTCAAGTCCCAGAACCAGTAATATTTAATATAAATGTGTGCATGCATGTGTGTGTGTAAGGATATAGTTAGTTTGGAAATAAGTAAGACTAAGATTAAGGTTTAGAGATTATTAAACAAACATGATAAGCCATTCTCTCTGTTAGACAATATGGACACCATTAGAAAAAACCCTAGTGCAGGATCAAAAATTAGAATGAATAGCGGGATTGCTAGATAAAATATAGGAAACCTAGTTAAATTTGAATTTCTTCTATATGATGAATACCTTTTAGTATTAATGTGCTAAAATAATGAATGGGATGCATTTTAATAAGTATATTTTCAATCTGAAATTTAAATTTAGCATAAAAGGCTGGCAATTTCATTTGCCCCATTCAGAATCCCTATTTTCTTTCAGAAAGAAAAGTATTGAAACTATAGAATTTCTGCAAAAGAGGGAGTAACTGTTTTATTAATAGTAATTTCACCAGTTGAGGGGAATAAGGAGAATTCATTGGGTTAATACTGTGTGTGTTTTATTACAATGTGTGTGACTCTATATGTAGGGTGTTCCTGGCAGAAGAAGTATTTTCAAAGGCAGAATAAACAATGTTTGTGAATGATGTGAATAAAGGGATGATTGAAGAAAAGTCAAAAATGGAGGAAATAAGAAAAGTGCTGGTTGCTGATTTATTGGGTTTTCCAATTTCTATAGTTTAAAGACTTCTACCTGTATAAATTTCAAATAGCATATGTAATGTTGTCCCTTTAGCCATGGAGTTGGCAAATGATAGACAGTATAGTTAGTATTTCAAATATATTAATAAAATGAACATGAACAACTCAAGAGTATGAATGGCAGTAACATGTCACAAATGACAGAGAAGTGATGGACTTAGAGTACATACTACCTATCTTCATTCTGTACACTTTATCTAATTGTAAGGTGTGTATAATCTGAATTTTAATAATAGCCGTGGTTAACAACCAACTTCCAAAATTATTACAAGTTTAACATTCGACTTTCATGAGTTAGTCCTAGCTGTGTTGAACACTGTATGTTGGGTAGTACAAATGTGTATTGGTGGAATATAGACTTCAATGTGACAGAGATTAAGGATGTGAATTAGTAGAGCAATGAAGGTATCAGACACTCCTTTCATATATCCCCCAACAGCTTGCATATGGATAGCAATGTAAACAATAATTGATACACAAATAGAGAGACAAACATAAAGTTTACCACCTGTCTTACAAGACACAACTTAAAGAATCCTGATTGGTTCTGTATGTTGAAAATGAAAAAGTAATGGATGTCAGAGTTTGAGTAATAAATTCATTCCTGACTAGTTACTTGTTTTCTTGTAACAGAATGGAGGAAGGAAAGAAGGAAAAAAGAAGAAATGGAGGAAGGAAGGATCTGAAGAAGGGAAAGAGAAAGAAAGAAAAGGAAGAAAAAAGAACACCTTTTCTTTGGAAAAAATATTTAATGTGTCAAGAGTTTTATAAATACAAATTGCCAAATCAAATCTGAGTATCCCCAGGTTTCCTGACTATCTTTCTTTGAGGTTGTAGATTTTCAGCTTCTATAGAAAGTAAAGGTAGATCTTTGTTTATTATTTTGTAAGTCCAGTAATACATTTCTTTCCTTTCACCATTCTTATTCCTGTAAAACTGATCTTGTGAGTGTTGGCTCAGAGTCCTCATGACATTTTCACAGTGTTTATCTCCATTACCCTTTCTGGGCCTCCAAATATATCCAAGAACTATTCAGCAGTTCAGAATAGACATGCATTTCTTTAGCCCTTTCACTAATTTGCAAGCCTTCTAAGGCATATATGTGTCACATAAATTCAATGTTGAATAAAAAATAGTCTTTCTGTCTGTAATGCTTTCTGGTCACAGTTGTTGATACAATTTATTATATCAATTTGTAATCAATCAAAAAGTAAGTAAATAATAAATTTTATGAGACTTTGTGTAACTAAAAGCATGCTGACACCTAGGAAATTATAACATCAATCCTCTGGTAACCTCACTTAACCATTCATTTACTTTTTCCCTGAATAATTACTTATATATTGTTGAAGAGATGTACAGAAGGGTTACAGTTTCATATGTAAGGAAGTGGGTACATTTCTTGTACTATTTGTTACCTCCTCCCTCATTTCCCCCCTCTCCTTTCCTTCTCCCCCCCATAAGTTGTTCAGTTGGTTTACACCAAATGGCTTTGTAAGTATTGCTTTTGGAGTCATTTGTCTTTTTACCCTTTGTCTCTCAATTTTGATATTCCCTTCCCCTTCCCTAAATACCAGTATATACAGTATCCAGGGTACTCAGATGAGATACAGGGATAGCACGGGGACAACCACAGGAAGGGGATACAAGAGGATCATCAACAAAAAAAAGCTACAGTTTCACATGGCATGTTGAGAGTAATTACAACAGTGATATAACACTCGTTTCCATAACATGGAGTTCATTTCACTTAACATCATCTTATGTGTTCATAAGGGCATAGCTATTGGGAAATTATTAGACTGGCTTTACAATTTCCAATCTTCTCCCAAGCAAAAATAATGATACACACATATGTATAAGTACATATATATAATATGTACATATGCATACACATATGTATAAAGTGTGAATGTATTTTATAGATAAATTTATTATATATGTACATATTATATAATATATTATGCATCATGTGTATTGTTACTTTTATAATCCAAATATTTATAATTTTATATCAAATAACATGTTATATAATGTATATATCTTGTATACTACATAAAAATAATACATATATAATATAGTGTATACAATATATTGTGCATAAAATAGTATGTATGATATATATCATATGTATTATCCAATTGACTCAAGTACACATGTAGGAATGAGATTCCATGGTACAACCTTTTGAACAATTACAAACAGTTTAAGAAAATGGATGTTAGGAATCACAAACATGTCTTGACTGGAGGATGAGGGCTAAAGGAAGGAGGTATCTGAATAGAAAAAGGAATGGGGGCTGAAGAGAATCATAATACTCAATATACATACGTGAAAATGGCAGTAGGAAACTTGATGAAATGGCTAGAGATGGGATAGATGGAAGAGGGAGAATGGTGAAAAATGCAACACTGATCAAGCTGCATTTTACACATAGACAATGAAACCTCTTGTATACAACTATTTGAAAATAATAATTAAGTTGTTGGGTTTTTTGGTTTTTATTGCAAGTCCAGGGTTTGAACTCAGGGTCTGAGCACTATCACTGAGCTTCTTTTGCTCAAGGCTACCACTCTACCACTTGAGCCCCAGTGCTACTTCCAGCTTTTTTCTGTTTATGTGGTACTGAGGAATCAAACCTAGGGCATCATGCATGCTAGGCAAGTACTCTACCACAAAGCCACATTTCCAGCCCTTGAAAATAATAATTGAAAAGAAAAGAACAATGGAAGTTTCTATACCAATGTAGAGTGAAAAAAATATCAAGTTTATGTTGATAACAGTGGCTATTTCATTCTGAACACACACTATTGGCTGGGCCTTTTCTTGTAGAACTTAAATTTTACATTTACTATTTAAATCAGCCAAGCCTGGAGGCCAGAGTGTGGCAGTATGAGAGCTGGAATAAGTTCTTAGTAGCTTTATATTAGTCTCCAATCCCATTTCACAACCATTGACTCTCTTCTCTAAGAATGGGGAAAACTTGTAGTGTACCAGTGGCTCACACTTGTGATCTTAGCTACTCAGGAGGTTAGTGTTTGAGGACTGCAGTTCAAAGCCAGCCCAGGCAGAAAAGTCTGTGAGACTTTTATCTCCAACTTAAAAAAAAAAAAAGACAGAATTGGAGGTGTGGCTCAAAGGGCAGAATGCTAGTCTTGAGCACAAAAGCTCAGAGACAGTACCCAAGTTCTCAGTTTAAGCCTCAGGACTGGCACAAAAAATAATAATGATTAAGGAAAAAATAGAGAAATAAAACACTACGGCAGATCCAAAACATACACAAATATGAGACAGAACATGATATGTGCTTGAGGTAACACAGGTGAAACCAAAGCTCAAGGAGGAATTAACTGAGATATTTTGACATGGACCTTTTGAAGGAAATTGCGTTCGAACCTGGACTTGAACCACAGGTAGGATTATAGCTGGAAGAGTGGGTGTTTTGTGTAAGAAAATTAGATACTGAATCAAATAGGGCCAAAAGTTTGGGGTAAAAGAGGAGAAGAGAGTTTCTTCAGTGAGTACACAATAATACGGTTTTCCTACCCTCACTGGAGATGGCTTTGTGAATAGTAAAATAGCCAAGAACTAGACAAGGCAGGATTTGGAATTTATGTAGAAGCTACTGGTTCTGAAAGCCTCTGAGAGAGCAGCTATTGGACCAAAGCTAGGTGGGATGAAACAGACTAGCAAAAGAGTAGGAAATACAAAGGGCAATTAGGTTTCCAATTCCACAGAAAAAGAAAGACAGCCTAGAAATAGAGAATGCCATTGAGAACTGACAGAAGGAACAGATGTGAATGACGATTCAGAATTGGACCTGACAGGACACAATGGCTGACTGCATGCAGGGAGCGAGAGGACAGTGGAAGATGACTCAGGGAGACTGTGTTTGAGTGACTGCAAGGAAGGAAATGTCACCAATGCAAGACAGAAGGTGCAGAGGATGTGTGTGTGTGTGTGAGAGAGAGAGAGAGAGAGAGAGAGAGAGAGAGAAAGAGAGAGAAAGAAGGAAGGAAGGAAGGAAGGAAGGAAGGAAGGAAGGAAGAAGAGGAAGAAAGGAAGAAAGGAAGGAAGGAAAGAAGGAAGGAAGGAAGGAAGGAAAGAGAGGGAAGGAGAGGAGAGGAGTGTGAGAGGAGAGTATGTATGTGTGAGAGAGTATATCCATCCATGTGTGAGAGAGAACATATGTGTGTATGTATGTGTGTGTTGTTTGTGTTTGTTGGGGTGTTATGTGGAAGGAGACATTAAGCTCGGCTCTATTTTACTTGGCCTAAACAAGGTATTTGAGCACTCCTGTAGGAAAGGTGATGTACAGTTTACAAGGGTATGTGACTCTCCAACTTAGTTGAAAGCCAAGAAGTAAATAAATGTTCTCTCCTAATTACAAAACAGCTATGTCCTACATTCATGAACACTAGTATCAAAGTGACATATACTTTTTCCCATCCTGAACATTTTTCCAGAAATATAATAAAAAAGATAGCTAGGTTGGCTTTGGAATTAAGGTCAGGCTAGGCAATAGAGTACCACCCTTCTCAATACCAAAAAAAAAAAAAAAAAAACAAAAAACAAAAAACAAAAAAGCAAACAAAGACCAGAGGACCACCTGAGGTAAATGGCATTAATGGCATTGCAAATGAAGTAAAATCCACACAGTTTAACATATATAGTTTTCTTTTTGTGTTGGTACTGGGGCTTGAATTCAGGTCCTTTACACTGTCTGCCAATCTTTATACTGAAGGTTGATGTTGTAGCACTTAAATCTAAGCTCCACTTCTGCCTTTCTGGTGGTTAATTGGGGTAAATATCTTATAAACTTTTTTGCTCAGTCTGGCTTCTAACCGAGATGCTTAGATGTAGGCCTCCTGAGTAGTTAGATTTATAGGTGTATGTCACTAGCACTTAGCTATTTTAACACTTTGAATGCCTCCAAGAATTCTAAATGGTGGAAAAATGGCTCTTCATCATTGGTTGGAAAGAAGGAGTTAAACACATAAAATGCAACATTCACTTCTCTCATCCTGTTTTCTCCTATTTGATGTTTATCAGCTCAGTTTGCAATTATTAATAAGCAGAATGACAAAATTGATCTTGAGGTTATTTCTTATTTGGCACTCATTAATCAAATCAGAGTTCAAACTTTAAAGGGCAATTTATATCAATTTCCATAGGAATAGAGTAGGATTTTATATGTATTATATATGTGTATGTATTAAATATTTATATGTAATAAATGTTTATAGGTATTAAATATATATGTATTTAATAGATGAAAGCCTTTCTAGGAATCCAGCTTCTTCCTTAAAAAAAATAAGTATTACTGGGGGGGGGGGAGAGGGTGAGGGGCAGTAGCCCAGTCCTGAAATCCTATCTACTCAGAAGTCTAAAATCAAGAGGGTTTACATTCCCACCAACAATGAAGTAGGGTTCCCTTGTGGCCACATCCCCTCCAACATTTGTTATTGTTAGTTTTTTTGATATAGGACATTCTTACTGGGGTGAGATGGAATCTCAATGTTGTTTGATTTGCATTTCTTTTTTTTTTCATTAAAAAAATTTTTATTGTCAAATTGATGTACAGAGAGGTTACAGTTCCATATGTTAGGCATTGGATACATTTCTTGTACTGTTTGTTACCACCTCCCTCATTCCCCCGCCCTCCTTCCCCTTTCCCTTTCCCCCCATGAGTTGTTTAGTTCATTTACACCAAACAATTTTGCAAGTATTGCTTTTGTAGTTGTTTGTCTATTTTACCCTGTATCTCTCGATTTTGGTATTCCCTTTCAGTTTCCTACTTCTAATACCAGTATACATGGTTTCCAATATAGTCAGATAAGATACAGAGATAGTGCAGGTACACCACAGAAAGGGGATACAAGAAGATCATCAATAATAGAAGCTATGGTTACACATAGCACATTGAAAGTAGTTACAACAGTGATATATTTCACTTATCATCATCTTTGTTTTCATAATGGTATAGCTATTGGGCTATGGCCAGTGATGTAGAGCACTTTTTCATATTACAAGACATTTTAATGTCTTGTAAGTATTTGTACAAAGGGGTTTCAATTCAACATGACATGTCATATTGTGAGTTTAATGCATCTTGATCAATGTCACCCCTTTCATCATTCTACATCTTTCCCAACCCTACCATTTCCTTAATTTACCTACTTCAAGGGCACAGATTTAGACATCCAGACCATCTATTCATCCAGCTATTTTCTTTATCTTCTACAATTACATTGTAATTTACTTGAAAGCAGATCCCATACTTTATTTTGTGGGGCTTTCTTTCTTCGTTTTCTAATTTAGTACAGCATTAGGGACATAGCGTGTATTCAAAACATATATTTCATTAGATTAAAACATCAGCCAGTAAATATAATAGTATATACAGCATGCTAAGAATATCATAAATTTATCACACTATAATAATCTGTCCGCTTTGCTCAGCTGGACTAAATTATATCTGCTTTACTGCTTATGTCTCTAATATTGCAGGAGAAAAAAGAATGAATGAATGTCCAAGTCCATGCCACATGTATCTAAATCTATTATTAGAGAATGAGGAAAATCAAGGTACTAACAGGTATAGAATACCTGAAAATTCAACTTTACTCTGTCATCCCTTGCATGTATCTATTCAATGGCCTCAGTTCTATAGTACTAGGATGGCTATGTTACATTATGGAAGATGGTCCAGACACCTTTCAATGTTGAATATGATTATAGCAATAATCAACAAGTACATTCATCTACTACTGTCATTTAAAGTAAACAAATATTAATACTCAACATTTTGCCCAAACTCCTGGATCTTTTTCCTTTCCCCCTTCTCTCTTTCTTTCTCCTCCCTCCCTCCCTCCCTCTCTCCCTCCCTCCCTCCCTTCCTCCCTCCTCCTTCCTTCTTTTCTTTCTTACCCCCTTTTTTGTTTGTTATTGTGCCCATACTGGGGCTTAAACTCCAGGCCTGAGCATTGTCTCTCAGCTTTTTCACTCAAAGTTAGTGTTCTTCCATTTAAGCCACAACTCTACTTCTGGAGTTTTAGTTGGGGAAGTAAGATTCTTTAGGACTTTCCATCCTAGGTTGCCTTTGAACTGCAACCTTAAGATCTCAGCCTTCTCATAGCTTGGATTGCAGGCATGAGCCAACATACTTGGCTAATCTTTTTGTGTTATTAGTACTTTCCTTGATTATCAGTGCAGAAGTAGCCAGTGGGTACAGATTCTCCTTTGGCTATAAATTTAGTCTGTGGTTGTTTTGCACAGCTATCTGTTTGGTAAAGTGGACTGTTTGCATTCTAAGCACATGACTCTGTAGATGAACAGAGGAAAGAGCACTGATTCATAGAGTGATCAGGCTCAACAACTTTCTAATCATACGATGGCCAACATGTATTTCCTTTTGCAAAAGAAAATATACATATACTCTATAGATGAGCTTCAATTTTTAAAAGGCCAATTTGGTAGGAGTCACATTAATTTTTTTACTGATGGAATTATTACTCATCTGAGTTGATCTTCATTTTTGTCTAGTATCTTTTATGCTCAACTAGCTACAGACTTATACACGCAATCCATCCATTCATCCATATCAATGGTTCTCAATCAAAGGTGAATGTTAGGATCACTTGGGAAAATTTTCCTCATACATATTTCCTGGCCTCAGTGCTAATGCATAATAGAAGGCATTTTAAACACAGTGAGGCTGTGTGTAGTGATTTAGGAAGCTTTTAAAAAGTACCACTATACTTTTTTTCCTGTTATGGGACTTGAACTCAGAGTCTACATGCTATCTCCAAGCTCTTCTGCTCAAGGCTAGAACTCTACCACTTCAAGCCACCGTTCCACTTCTGTTTTTTTGACAAGTTAATTGGAGATAAGAGTCTCATGGGAACTTTTCTGTCTACGCTGACTTCAAACCGTAGTGCTCAGATCTTAGGCTCCTGAGTAGCTAGGATTACAGGCTTGAGCTACCGACTCTGGCTCACTATGCTTTTATGTCACTTGTTTCAATAAGGAAAACGTAAGATGAAGAATGCACTATATTTTTCATGGGCTAACTGAATATTATTTTTAAATTGTGTCAATATAAAAATACATGAAATCCAGGCAAATATTCATTAAATGCATGAAACAATGAATCTCGTAGAAATTTTTTACTGCCATACTAGAACCAACAAGTAAATTACCTTTCTTTAGTACTTTGTACAATACACAACCCTCTTGTATACATAATCACGTCCCCTGTTCAAAAATTTTGATGAGATAACTAGCAACAACTTTATCCCTGTTATCTTGATTAAATATTTAAATTTAAGAAGATAAAATAACTAGGCAAAGTTTACTAGAAAGAACCTGAAATGTAAAAGAACTCTTAAAGTCAAGGTTTCCCCATTGCTCCATGAAGATTGCAAAATTCTTCCTCTTGCTTATGTCTTAATACCATTCACATAAATTAGAGAATTAGCGATTAGGTTTCTAATACATAAGCCGTAAGAGGCACATTCAAAGCATAGCAGTTATAAGGCTATATAAAGTCATCTGCGCATGTAAAGCATCCTGTGCTAGCAGCCCAGGTACCTGACTCCTAGACTGGACCTGTCCTGGGCCCACCTCCACGCAGCAAAGAAGGCTCAAGAGAGGCCAGTGTGGTACGGGCTTTGTCTTCCATGGAAGTGGTCAGGAAATAAACTCAGCCAATAGGCTATGTGTACAACATCAGTTGCTTCAGGATATCTTTTTGAAAAACAAAACTATTTTATTGCCTATGGAAAAAATACCATTTTGTTAGATTGGGTCAGGACTAATTCATGAAAAGAATTAAGGACTAGTCATGTTCAATGAAACTTAGTATATAAAACTATCACAAAGCTGGGCTTTGGTGTCTCGAGGCTGATCCTAGCTACTGAAGAAACTGACACCTGAGATTGAGGCTTGATTCAGCCTGAGAAGACATTTCTAAGAGACCCTTATCTCCAATAAACCAGAAAAAAAGACAGAAATGGAGGTATCGCTCAAGTGGTAGACCCCCCAGCCTTAAGTGAAATAGCCATATGAGAGCATGAGGGCTTGAGTTCAAGTCATAGAACTCTTTCATTCTCTCTTTCTCTCTCTCTCTGACACACACACACACACACACACACACACACACATCCACAACCTAACAAACAAGAAAAAATAAATTATAAAGGATAATTACCACAGTTTTTCTCATATAGAATCAAACTCTTTTAGTACACAAGTATTGAATAAAATAAAGCCTCTTTTACTCAGAGCATTCAGAAAAACTGAACACAATATTAATATTGTTACGGTGAAAGAAGGGCTTTGGAAGACTTTGTGAATTGGCCTAAAATGATTTGCATTAGCCATCAAATTACATAAAGCTAATGAAGACTATAAAAGCCACACATTTTTTTAAATCCTGTCACTTCCTAATTATAACCATGATTTAGAAATGTCAGTGTTCCTAGTATGCTCTGTTTTCAAGTCACTGGTTGTACTTACTCTATTCTAAAAGGCAAAAAAAAAATATTTCTTTAGTTAGTCACTTCATTTTTAAAAAGAAAATGATGGGTATTCATGCCTACTACAGGTGGAATTAGTTAGAACTGCAAACTTGACAATGAATATCTCTTATTGTATAGGAAAAGCTTTGCCTCAGCCAGAAAATAAAATGCATCATAATTCTGATGAAATTATGTGGTTAGATGTATTTCAGAGAAGGCTTGGCTTGAAACTTACTTTCATTTATGATATAATAAGCAGCTGAAAGATACTTTGTAGATGAAAGACATGTTCCATCTCTTCTTCAGTAGCTTTTATTCAATAAATCAGTGACACTTATTAACGTTTTTATTATTATCTTTAAGTAATTGCACAAAGGGGTTTTATTTCAACAAGAAGAATGTTTTTATTTGGTATATATTTTAAAGTATTTATTTCCTCCAGTGTGTCTAAACACCTACATAATTATTAAATCTTCCCTCCCAATAGTATGTCATAGTGAGAAATATCACAAAACAAATATACTTAAACTAGGAAATAGTATCTAATAGTTTTTTCAATTTTATTCTGTTTTCCTTTTCAATTTGTTTTTATTTACCAAATCTGAAGTTTCATATAAGACATCTAAAGGAATACTATTGAAAGTCCTATTTTTTTTACTTGTACATGCCTTTGAAAATACATCTGTGCACACGCTTAAAAATGAAGAGAAAATATGTATGTTTGGATTAAGATTTGTGAACATGAAGGACATTAGAAGATGACACATGAGATTTGAAGCCTCCTTCCCCTCAGTGCAGAGGTACAGAAATTCCTGTGCTCTCTCATTGCTCTCAAAATGCCAAGAGTAATCTCTACCTGTTCCATATCCACTGCTATGAGAAGAGTGGAAACTGTCTCATCCACGATGAGGGCTTCCAAAAAGTACTATTATCCTCCCTTTTGTCCATTTGTGACAGTACACTGTCTTAGAAGTGCTTCAAAGAATTCTTCATGCAAGCCAATCATAAACTCAAAGGCCTGGAAGGCCTCTAAGATGGAATATTTCTTGTTCTAATCCATTGGCCTTTCCTCCTACTGCTTGTGGACTTCTTTCAGTTGTCATATATAGGGTGCAAGTAAGAACCATAATGCATGCTGTCTTTCCTGCATGGCATCCCCTCTGGTGGCTTTTCAGAGTCTGACTTAAAAAAAATTCTCCTTAAATTTCACTGCCACTTAGAGTCTTCCATAAGCAAATTGTGTAAATAGATTTCTCTATATAGTTTTCTATAGCTGCATCACTTAGTTCAGGCCCTTGCTAAGTCTTGTTTTTTTTTTTTTAAATTATGCATTCTGTTCTTTTCATTTAACTGATTCTTTATTATTATTTTTAAAAAGTTGTCAAAGGGATTTCCATTTAACATGCAAGTTTATGAGGACTATGAACCTTGGTCAATGTCATCCCTTTCATAATCCTCCCCTATACTACTTGTTTTAAAATCTATAGTGGTTCATGAGTAGACAGTCTCCTCAGTGCTCTATGCTCAACAAGCAGAAGTGAGACCAGAATGCTTCAACATATGGATGGGGTCCTTTGTCTCTATGGTACTGAAGAGTGAGTCTATCAACAGAGAGGGAGAAGCAAAACAGTAAAGATTTATTTAAGAGAAAGATAAGCAGAGCTCCTGAGAGATGAGAGGGGCCCAAGGGGGGGAGGTACTGCCTGGAGTGCATTTTGTAGGAGTTAACAAAGTGTCTCATTGAGAGAGCTACATAATTCTCAAGGTCACTGGACAACTGTGGGTCAATCAGAGGCTCCCTGCAGCACGCACCAGCTCCTCTTGATTCTTTAGCCCCTTTGTGCACCCATTCCTCTGCACATTTCTGGTGTTCAACCAGTCACATGTCAGTCTTCCAGGGGCAATGGTCCATAGCATATGCCTGGGGCCTTGTGTGGGGGCCTGCTCTAGACCATGGTTATGTGATGGCCAGAGTACTGCATGCATAGCTGCTCAAGGCCACAGTGAGGAATGATAGAATTCTGTGGAAAGGTGACCCTTGCCTTATGTGATAAGATTGTCTACACATACAGTTTAATTTCTAGTGGACATAAGTTGTGTCATGCACAGTACAAGAATTAAGAGGAATGGCTAGGTACTGGTTACTTAACTTAGTCCACTGACAGTCATGCTGTAGGCAACACCTCTCAGTCATATGATTTCATGGAGCTCATATTTGTTTTCTCTAAACCTGACAATTAGAACTCTCTAAAGGAAATCATCTTGGATGTCACTCTGGATCCCAGTCAAGGCTTTTGTCCCATGTGGAGGTGGGAGCATCCTGGTCTGAGCCTGGCCCAGGAAAAAGCTAGACCTTATGTGAAAAGTCAAATAAATGACTAAAGGACTGAAATATTGCTCAAGTGGTAGAGCATGTGCCTAGCAAGGGCTAGGCCCTGATTTCAATACCCAGTACTGATTCCTTAACAACAGCAGCAACAATAACAACAACAACAAACTATCATAAATAAAAACATCAAGTACTTGGGCTATCTCTTCTTCCTGACTTTTCATTTCTTCCTCAAGCTACTCAAACTAGAACATTTCTATCTAGTTATCTGGTAAGGCTTTTATGGCAAATACTACCAATGACCTCTTTATGATCAAACCCATTTATTGATTTTCTGTTTTCTTTGACAGTATAGCAATCCCTATGTGAATACCTTACTACCTTGACCTTGGCCCTCTCCTTTAGAAACCTTCATTTTCATCAGCTATGTTAGAAGACCTCCTTCCTTTTACCATTCTTTAATCCCTGGTTTTACATAGGGCCCTATGCTATCTTCTTCTTTGGTGATGTCACTTACCTCTCCATTAATGAGTGCTTCAGGTTCACAGATTCAAATATTTGCTGAATCCATACCCTTAGATGAATTACAGTTACCACATAACCACTATTTCAAAATCTAAACTTAAGCACTGCACATGCTGCCCAGATGTGACTGACATCTCAACTTCTTGGTCAAGGTATCTCTCATTCAGATTATTAATGTAGAATTCCTGTGTCACCCTTTGTCCTTAAAATTTTCCTTACAGACGTGTTGAACTGGCTGTGAGGCATCATCATATCACTTCTTATTCCACTCAGGAAATGTCTCCTTCACATCCCTCCATTACACCAAGTCAAGACAATCACATCACTCCAGACTATTCAAGTCATCTGCTGGCTCAATTAATTGTCTTTGGTTTTGCAAACATCACATTCATACTCAGTTTTTCTCTACTTCTTTCAAATAATGTAGATAGATACTTTATACATAGGTACATTTATGCATATCATGCAAATCTGGTTATACCAGTCTCTTAGTTGAAACCCGTTAGTGTAATTCACATAATTAAATGTAATATATATTACATTTTATATTTTGACCCACTTAACACATACGGAATTATGAGTTCTGTCTTAAGTTACTAATCTTATATACTTACATTTTCTATTCTAGCTCATTTAAATTTTTTTTTTTTTTTTTTTTTTTTTTTTTTTTTTTTTTTTTTTTTTTTTTGCCAGTCCTGGGCCTTGGACTCAGGGCCTGAGCACTGTCCCTGGCTTCTTCCCGCTCAAGGCTAGCACTCTGCCACTTGAGCCACAGCGCCGCTTCTGGCCATTTTCTGTATATGTGGTGCTGGGGAATCGAACCTAGGGCCTCCTGTATCGGAGGCAGGCACTCTTGCCGCTAGGCTATATCCCCAGCCCTAAATTTTTTAAACATTTCTACTTATTAGTGTTGGTTGATTTTTTGAGACCCACTAACCGGTAATGAATTATAACTTTTAAACATTTCCCTATAGGCTAAAGCCCATCGTTAAAAATCTCTACTTTTAAATTTCTCCTTCTGTACCTAACTAGAAAGACATTTATGCATTTATAGAGAGCTCAATTCACAATACCACTCCCTACCAAAATTAACAGAAATAAGGAATACATTTATACTCTAAAAATTTTAAGTTACCTGCAGAGAAGTGCACTATTTTAATCCAAGGAGCATAGAGGAAAGATAAAGAAAAAGTCAAAGGTCCTATAGCTGTTGCCTATTCTCCAGGAAGCTCAAAAGAAATACCAGGAAAGTTTTACTAGGTTCAATTTTAGTTATGACAGATTTCCGCATCTGTAAGTCTGAGGTGTTTTGTTGTTGTTTTTCAAGAGAAAATAAGGAAAAGAAAAGTCAGGTTGGAAAAAATGAGATTTGTCATTATTTATCTAGTAAAGTCTAGTGTAACATTGAAGTTGGAATGAATGAGACCAATTGAAATGGGACTTAGTGGGTTTAGAGGGGAAGCTCAGTGGTAGCACACTTGCTTAAGCGAGTACTTTGTATAGGCACTGGGTTCAATTCCCAGAAACACAAAATAAAAAAGTGAAAAATAAATAAATATCGTTGAACCTTAACAAACGATATAAAAATTAGTTTAAAATCTATCTTAATTACCCCAAATCTTTCTCATAAATTACTTAATCCCAATAAAATTTTTAAACTCCAAGAATAGATGTGAAGGAAAGACATAGTTTTCTATGAATTATCATGAAAAGTTCTAGCATAGGAAATAGTTTTATATAAGAACATTTACAGAATATGATCTCAGGCTTGTGGAATGTTCTTTTTTTTTCTTTTGGCCAGTCCTGGACCTTGGACACAAGGCCTGAGCACCATCTCTGGCTTCTTCCAGCTCAAGGCTAGCACTCTGCCACCTGAGTCACAGCGCCCCGTCTGGCCGTTTTCCATATATGTGGTGCTGGGGAATCAAACCGAGAGCTTCATGTGTAGGAGGAGGCAAGCACTCTTGCCACTAGGCCATATTCCCAGCCCTTGTGGAATGTTCTTGAAGACAGGAAGCTGAGGCAGGAGAAGCATTTGAACTCTGGAGTTTGACACTAGCCTGAGCCACCTAATGATAGCACACCTCAAAAGAAATAAAGGTAATAATGGCCTGAGAGAAGGGTTCATATGGTACAGTGTCTACATGCCAAGTACAAAGCCATGAGTTCAAGCCCCAGTGCTTCCAAAAAAATTGGAGAGAAAAAGAGAAAAATATAGAACAGTCAATGTAAAATACTTCTTCCATTTTTTTGCTTTTATCAATGCAATTATAAGTCACTTTTGCTGTGGTTAAAACTATTTAATTTTTTGGAAAATACTATAGTTAATTAAATGTAGAAGATGGTATTTAAGAATGTTACTGAGGAAAAAATCGATAACACATTTACTAAGTCTCTGGAAAAATCACTTTTAAATGTTACAGCTGAAGCTTAAATAACTTCAAATTATTTGTTCCTGTATATGTGTATACCAAACATAGTCATGCAATGATAAACCAAAGGAGAAATAGGCATAGAGAAGAAATAAAACTTATGAACCCTGAGTTTTAAATGTACCTTTCTCTGTCATAAAATGTGAAGACCTCTAAATAGTCAGTGGAATAAACTAGCACAACCAACTTTCTGAATAAAATTATATTCCTAATATGAAAAACTGATTTTTATTTAATTTTAATCATTGCTAATAGAAAATTGTCATAGCAAAATAGTAAACAAAATTTAATTTTTCTTTCTAGACCTTTCATTGCTTTTTTACTTTATTGTGGTTACATGAAAATTCTAAGATAGCTGAAGAAATCTGTGGAAAATCTTCCTTAAGAAATAGGGGTCAGGAATATGGCCTAGTGGCAAGAGTGCTTGTCTTGTATATATAAAGCCCTAAGGTTCGATTCCCCAGCACCATATATATAGAAAATGTCCAGAAGTAGCACTGTGGCTCAAGTGGCCGATTGCTAGCTTTGAGCAAAAAGAAGCCAGGGACAGTGTTCAGGCCTTGAGTCCAAGGCCCAGGACTGGCAAAAAAAAAAGAAAAGAAGAAAAAAGGAAAGAAAAGAAAAAGTATAACTCCCTTCATCAACTATCTTACTGTTTAATAAAATTAATCCTAGGAGGCTGGTACTTGTTTTATAAGAGATGTGAGGTCAAGAGGAGGACAAAAGAATGCACAGAGCATGTGAGAAAATGCAATCATAATATTCAATGTACACATATGAAAATGGAACTAAGAAAATTGAAGGAATGGGTAGGGTTAGGAGAGACAAGGAAGATGATCCAAGAGATGACATTGATCAAGATGCATTGTACTCAGAAACTGACAGGTTGAAATAAAATCTCTCTGTACAGCTACTTGAAGATAATTTAAAAAATAAAGAAAAAGACATAGTTCTTCTAAAGCTTTTGCCACAGGCCTTGGAAAGAAGCATTTCCCCAGACATAACTACATGGCTGTAGTGCTTAGGCTAAGAATATTGCTGCTGCTGCTGCTGCTGCTGCTGCTGTTACTGCTAAGGTATTTCAAAGAAAATTTTCTTACCCAGAACATCACTATATTCAGAGAACTGCATAAATAATGTTACTCTGCAGAATGCTAATCTTCTTTATATTTTATCTCATCAAATGCCTTATTTGAAATCAGTGTTTACATACTTGGTTTCTTGTCTATGTATGCCCTGATCTCCCTTGTGGTTGATCACTTAATAATCAGCCATATCTACACATAAGAAAGCAATAATAAATTTTCATTATCAATTACCTTAAATAATATAATGATAGTCCTTTATTCTCTCTCTCTCTCTCTGCCCTCTCTTTCTACCTTATTTGTAGACTTTTACTTCCCTAAAGTTTTTGATGAGGTAGTGTGTGTGTGTGTGTGTGTGTGTGTGTGTATGTGTTTGTTTGGTGCTGGAGGTTGAACTGAGAGAATCACAGATTCATTTAGCTTATTTTTCCCCTCACTATTCTATCACTAGTACCAAACCTTTCCCTTCTGACATTTTTGCTTGTTTTGGTTAATTGGAGATAAGAGTCTCATATACTTTCCTGTCTGGGCAGGCTTTGAACCTTGATTCTCAGAGTTCAACCTCCTGAGTAGCTAGGATTACATGTGTGAGTTACCAATACTTAGCCCTTTCCTAAAGCCTTATACTCTAACCCACATACCTTTATTTATTTATTTTTCTAATCCTGGGGCTTGAACTCAGGGCCTCAGCACTGTCCCTAGCCTCTTTTTGCTCAAAGCTAGCACTCTACCACTTGAACCATAGTGCCGCTTCGGGTTTTTTTCTATATATTCGGTGCTGCGGAATCAAACCCAGGGCTTCATGTATGGAAGGCAAACACTCTACCACTAAGCCATATTCCCAGCCCCCACATACCTTTTTTTTTTTTTCTCTATTTCAGAGTTCATTTCACTTAGCATCATCTTATATGATCATATGTACATAGCTATTGAGCTATTATGATCCTCTGTTAGAATTATCCTTCACATATGCTAATTATCACAAATGAGTCTTTTACAAATGCTATAATAACATTCTACAAACACAACTTAGCCCTTTTTTTTTTTTTTTCTTTGCCAGTCCTGGGTTAGCACTCTGCCACTTGAGCCACAGCGCCACTTCTGGCCATTTTCTATATATGTGGTGCTGAGGAATCGAACCCAGGGCTTCATGAATAGGAGGCAAGCACTCTTGCCACTAGGCCATATTCCCAGCCCACCCCACATACCTTTTGAAGCCAAAAATAAATGAATAAGAAACAAATAATTCGAATTTCTGCTATTCTTGAGCCCTAAGATTATGTTTCCCTTGCCTCTAATTATTTTGAGCCTGTTATATGGTATTATTACTTAATAAAAACACCTGATGCAGAGCTCATGTTTCCTAATAATTTCATCGAATTGAATAATAGCCTTTAAAAAAATTATATACATACCAGAAAAGCCAGAGTATCTACTCTAACATGCAGTGTGAATTATTCAATCTGTACCCAGTGATCTATGTAACAGAGTACATTTCTCAGTCAATAAAACCAATGCCATACTTACGGTGGAGGTTGGTGAGGCTGGCTTTCAGCATTTCTTGGTGTTTTGCAGGCAGCAGGCTTCGCCATGTCCCTGACAACACACCTGGGGCGCATGATAGACAGCACAATGCACTATTAATTGTAATAGGGCAGAACAACTCTGAAAACTAAACACCATACTGAAAACACAATCTAAGGGAAAGTCTTCGCAAGCCCCTTCAGTACTAACCCTGAGGTTCTAGAAAGGGCTATGGAGTTGCACATCTTTGACTTGGCTTCCAAACACTCAATTATACCCAAATAAAGTCTGTGCTGCCCTCCACATTTGATTTCCCCAAGCATCAATAAAATGATTGTCATTAACTTTCCCCATAGCAGAAAAGCTAATGAAAGATTTACCCTCACCATGTAAAGACATTGAAAAGCTTAAAAATAGGAACAGCTGTTGGGTTTGATATATTAAAAATAAAGCAGAATATTCTATGTTGTTGGCTGTTTTACTAAAAGATATGGACTCATGTTTCACACCATTAGTCACCAAACAGCAGAGGTGACAAGCCTCCAGACAACCCCCCATGTTTCAAATCCCTTCCCCACCAAAGAGACAGAGTAGTTGGAAGGAAATTTGTACCTGGAAAATATATATGTATTTGTGTGTATGTAAAATAAGAGGAGATATTTCTAAAATATAAAAAATTGTAAAATATCTCCATGCCTTAAGTTCTTTATAATAATATTTTATGGTATAAAATAACAGTATAACACAGTATAACCCACAGGGCAGCAAAAATAGATGTCTTCTCTTACTCTCAGGTAAGCAGGGCTTATTGAACATGGAGAGATACTGGGCAAACTCAGAAAGTAACCTTAATTGGTAGCTATACTTTGAGAACGTGGATACTCCTTTGCCTTCAAGGCTTTAAACCAAACACAACTTTGAGTAAGCAAAACCTTGCTGATAAAACCGAGATCTTACACCTTAGGTTTGGCTAAGGGGAACAGTTCTTTAAGATCCCCAAATTCCTGCAAATATTTTGTGGAAGTTTCTTGGTGATTTGATGACATTGCCAGTCTTTGTTGTTCCAGATATGGACACTGGTGAAGCAGTGCTGTGATCCACTATTTTCCCAAAGCTAGAAGCTGCATGGCAAAATTCTCCACTTCTGAAAGTAATGATACAGGGAAACGAGGACACAATGCACAGAAACACACACACACACACACACACACAGATATACACAGACACACACACACTGCTCATTCCAAACAAGACCAAATAATACTCAGAAATCAATATGTAACACATTGAGAAGGCAAACAGTGCCATTCTGAAGCCTCAACACATGTGTCTGTTAAAATAAAGGTAAAAAAATGTGATGGTATTCAACAGCTTTTGCTAAATTCTCAGTGGATTGGTGAGAAACCTCTACAGATCTATAAAAACCTTGTTCCAGTCCCATGGGGAGAAAGCTTTTCATGTATCAGCCTTAAGACAACTTCAGTGAAGGCAGTTGTTAGAAGAAACAATATATTAAAGTTTCTGAGACCTGCAATTCCATTCTAACTTATAATAGATACAGAAACTAGAAAATAGCACAGGAAATTAACAACAATTTCTACTTCACTAAAAATAGCCTAGACAGTATATTTAATCTACATGAACTGGTGAGTGTAAACATCCAAAATATCACCAACTCGGAAAAAAATTGAAAAATTGTAAGTATGAAAAAATCTTGGTTCCTCCCTTTGTTTTTTCTCTTCTCAAGTCCCAGGCATTCATAGGTAGCATCAGAGTAAAAGAAATCATCTGGGCACAGTAGCTCAAGCCTAACTCTAGCTACTTGGGAGAAAGATGGGATGATTGGAGTTAGAGGCTAGCCATCTCCACCAATGGCTGGGTGCCATTATGTGTGTCTATCATTCTCAGCAACATGTGGAAGCACAAATAGGAGAATTATATAGAAGGCCAGCCCTGGCATAATGAAAGACCTAATCTGAAAAATTACCAATGAATAATGGGGCTGGAGATTTGGAAGCATGAGGCCCTGAGTTCAATACCCAGTACCACCCCAATATAAACAACAATAACAATTCTACCACCTAAAGGTTCTTCTACCTTGGCTTTGAAGTGATTTTTTTCTATGAAGTTAAGAACATCCAACATGAGTGAGATTCTAAGCCAGTTTTTCCCCCAAAAGGAATGTCTTTGCAAGAGCATTCATCTAACTTTAAAACCCAGTGGTTTTGATTTTAAACTACAACAGGTAACATTTCTGTCAGCACATGCTAAAGAAGATTTCTGATTTTAAAAAAAACCTTCAGTTGAATTTCTGAATGCTACTTTTATTAGATAATGAAAGCAAGTGCTCTTCAGAAATTGCCTATTTAGAATTTAATTATAATCCTAAAACTACAGAATACCAGAATCTCAGCCTGACCACAAGACACATATCACTAGTGATGTAGCAGCTACCAAATTTGAATTTTGTTTTATATTGCTAATTATTTAATTAATATCTTAATCATAACATATTCCTACATTTCTAATCTGACTTATTTTATCTAAAAACTTCTTCTAGATATAAGAAAAGAAAAGCTGATGATCAGAACAAGATACACCAAGGTTATAATATTGTAGCTCATAAGATTTTCATTAACCTGTATGGATTATTTCTCTAACATTCAGTTATAATCAAATTGTGTCTAGGTTTAAATTGGCAGAAATCTTAAAAATTGGGCTCTAGTTTGTGGAAATTGTTTAGTACCAACAATTTTCATTGTCCTCTAGGCATCAGACATAATATAATAGGGGACTCTTTTTCTTCAAGAAACAGAGCAATGGCATTTCAATATGTTACAGCCCTGTTCTTTATTGCTTCCTTCAGCTACTCACATATTAGGAGATCACAAATGCTGTCCTAATGTTAACTTCCTGGAGTCACCACTGCTTGAAGGTCAAGAGCTTTAAGCTCTTAGACTTGTGATGTCTTTCATGATAGAGAGATTTAACAAATATGGTCTCTGAACAGTCTTCCAACTTCTTATAAGCATTCTCTCTCCTCTCAAGGTTTGCTGAAGACTTAGGCAACCACCTCAGGGGAATGCTCCTCCTGACTCCACCTTTAGAACTGCTGGATTTTATGAATGACTGCAATCAAATCGATGAATGGCTGCCAACTGCCCACTTAGCCACTTCTACTCTTCCATGCACGTACACACAGGAGGAACTCACATTGCCACAAGCCTGCAGATGAGACTACATAAGGCTTTTTCATCTCTCCAAACAGGAACTAAATGTGCTTCCAGAAACTTAAGAGTACACGAATTAAAAATTCTAAATGCCTTCAAGAAGCACATTTACATAATTACTTTCTCTCCTTTGACTTTCCATTTTGGTGCCTGCAATCACTAACCCCTATCCATTGACACATGTCCACACACGTGCACACACACACACACACACACACACACACACACACACACACACACACACACTCCATTATTTTATAAAACTTTATCTCAATAAATAGCCTTATGTCATTTCATAACTACTATCAGAATGTGCTTACTGTATTGTAAACTGACAAATAGTAGATTATATCTCTTTACAATTTTGATGTTTCTTAAGGTTTTTTATTTATTTATTTATTTATTTTTTTGCCAGTCCTGGGGCTTGGACTCAGGGCCTGAGCACTGTCCCTGGCTTCCTTTTTGCTCAAGGCTAGCACTCTGCCAGTTGAGCCACAGCGCCCCTTCTGGCCGTTTTCTAGATATGTGGTGCTGGAGAATCAAACCCAGGGCTTCATGTATATGAGGCGAGCTCTCTTGCCACTAGGCCATATTCCCAGCCCCAAGGTTTTTTAATTTTAAGAGAGACATCAATCGCAACTGTGTGAAGAAATAAGTGTGTATGCATCAACTTGCAAAGTGTTTCTGTACTAGACAAGACATCCTAGAGAACTAAGCAGTGGCACTTAAAACAATTAAGGACAGGCAAAGGAAACATTTTACAAATATACAGTCTTCTGACTTGCTGGTCCCTGATTTAACATATATAGAATCTGGAAAAGAGAAAAATCAAACAAGAAGAATTTACAGGTCCATGCTGCCTTCTTAACCTCCCATTCTATGCTTCAAGTCTAGCATCAATGTGTTGAATGTCAAAGAGTATTCATATCATTTGTGAAATTCTCATCTCTAGCCTAGCCCCCTCTCCTTAGCTCTCAGTCATACCTCCTAACTCCTGCTGAGCATTTATATTTGAATATCTTAACAGACTTTTCAAAGTCAACAACTCCAAAGGCGTTCCATTGATCAACATGCATTGTGCCCATAAATTGACATGTTGAACTGAAAACCCCTCTAAATAGCTTCTTACAGATGTTTTTTAATTGGGTGGAGAGAGGAAGTGTATATGAATGTAGTCATAATATTCAATGAAATGTTGTGAAAATAAAACTAAAAAAACTGAGGGATGGGTAGAATTGGGACAGGTGGGGTAGGAAGACATAATGGATGGCATTGATCAAGCTGCACTGTACTCATAAGCTGACCTGTAGAAATGGAAATATAAGAATAAAATAAAATGTATAGAAATCTGTGAAGATTTTTTCATACCTATTTATCTTGTTATTCATAAAAGTAAAAATTTAAGTCAACAAAATGGAGGTCCATTCCTTCACACCCAATCATTCAGCAGCATTTCCATTTTTGCCAGCACCTGTCTCCAGCTGTTCATATACTCGACTCTTCTTTTGCTCCCACACTCTGCACCTAATCTACCTATTGATTACATTTTCAAAATACCTGCAGAAGTTGACACTTTTTTTTATTTTTATTTATTTATTTATTTTTGGCCAGTCCTGGGCCTTGGACTCAAGGCCTGAGCACTGTCCCTGGCTTCTTCCCGCTCAAGGCTAGCACTCTGCCACCTGAGCCACAGCGCCCCTTCTGGCCGTTTTCCATATATGTGGTGCTGGGGAATCGAACCTAGGGCCTCGTGTATCCGAGGCAGGCACTCTTGCCACTAGGCTATATCCCCAGCCCAGAAGTTGACATTTTTGCATCTCTTCCTCTATTGCCTCATTGTCCTGAGCAACATCATCTTTTACTGAAATTCTCACCAAAGATTTTCAACAACTTACCCAGCCTTTGCCCATGGTCTCTTCCCAGTATTTCTTCTCAACACAATAGCCAGTGATTCTTGACATATCTGCTCAAGGTTCTATAATGGCTCCTGAGTTATTCACAATGAATGTCAGAGTCCTTAGGATATCATCAGGCCTGCCATGACTCATGGAGTTGATCTCCTGTTACTCCCCTTGCCTTGATTTTTTTTCAAAATTTTTATTTTATTTTATTGTAACTGTGATGCCAGAGGGGTTAAAGTTACATAAGTAAGGTAATGAGTACATTTCTTGTTGAACATTGTTATCTACTCCCTTGTTTTCTCACACCATTCTTACTTCTGTCTACAATGTTCTTCCCAGAAGCTAGTATGACACTCTAACCACTTGCAAGTCTTTGTCCCACAATGTTAGTTTTTGAGGATTTTGATGGTTCCTACTCTACTTCTGTGAATGAATATAATAAAATATAAGAAGTTGTAAATTTCAATCTTGAGCAACGAATGCCACATATTAAAGAACAGTATTTTGGAAAAGATCCTAAATAGGTGTTGGACATTAGAGTACTTTTCTACTGAATGTTTAAAATATACTAATTAACTTTAAACCAATAAGCTTTGTGCATGAAAATCTACACTAAATTTATGTTTATACCTGTTGACTAAAGTTTATTCTCTTTTTGAACGGGACAAAAGGTACTTCTCAGCATATGAAAGATGCAATGACAAAAAATGTTTACTATCAAATTACTGCTTAGAAAAATGAATGAATGAATGAATGAATGAATGAAGAAACATTCAACATATAGATCACTAATATTTTATCATATATCACTTTAAAATTATATTTGTATGTAAAACCATCATAAGAATAAAGAGAGAATCTGTCCCATTTGAGTTTACTGAGCAGAGTAAGGACTTATTATTTTACACCTATCATATACCAAAATGTATATAATATATCTCCTTTATCTTCATACCATCCTGCAAGAGAAATTGGTTGCCTTATTTGGCAGTAAAGAGATCAAATTATCTAAGAGACTAAATTTTTTTTCTGATATAAAAAGTACATATTGATATTGCTTAAAGCCAGGAATTGAATTAAGCTTACTTCCTATGTAATATTTCACTCAGCATTTGGCTTTAAGGGGTAAAAGTCAATCCATCAGTATCTTCAGATTGCTTTTAGGATCAGTAGATTTGTGATACAAGTACACTGTTGAATGTGTTGGAGTAATCTCTTATTTGAATGTTGTTTAAAATTATCCTAGTATCAGTCTGGGCACAGGTGGCTCACACCTGTAATCCTAGCTAATCCTAAGGAGGCTGAGATCTGCCCACCAGAGCAGGAAAGACTATGAGACTTTTATCTCCAATAAAGATGAATGCTAGCCTTGAGTCCAAACTCAAAGTTCAAGCCCTAGTATTGTCACATTCACACAAAAATGATCCTCGTGTCACAAGATCATATCATCCAAATACAGGAGCAGAATAATATGAACATTGTATCATTGACTCCACAGTAGAAGACAGAGCTGGCTAAATGGGAAATTTAGGGTGACCTTAAGACCAATGGGAATACTGCAATCCTATAGGATGGAAAACATAAGATGACTATGCAGATAGTGAAAGAGTTTATATAAGAAGAAGAATCAATGGAGATAAAAAATTCATTTATAAGACACATTACAACTGATAAAAAAAATCACTCCTAATTCATTTTTTTCAAAAGAAGTTCTCCAAAATGATCTCATTTCCATTCACAAACTCTAAAAGAGGAACAGCCAAGAAAGACAATATTTTACCATTCACTTTATAGATGAATTTGAATATTCATGTCATTTTCATACCAAACAAATGAATATGATGATGGTTAGCCTTAAGATGGAGATGGCGCAGTGAGAACCCCACAGCAGGAAAGGAAGTGAATGCTGCTATTGTGAAATGCCAGATGTTTTAATCACAAATCATCAGGGCCCATGCCATTTCCAGCACTCACCCAGGGAACCCTCTGAAGATGGATATTTATTTTAAGAAAGGCTTGAAAACAGATGAAGTCAATTTTTAACTCTAAGGAAAGGGAAATCAGATGCCAACTCTTCCAGTGAATATGACGCACTACTGACCTCCAGAAGAGCCCATGGCAGTATTCACTAAAACCAGACAATAAGCTAATAATCTAAAGGGAGGAGCAATTTGCTACTGAGATTAATAAGAAAGTGTAATTCTGGAAAAAGAAAAAGGAAGTTTTTCAGAGAATGTGGACTTCTGGATTAAACGTTTCCCTTTGAACACCCAATAAATTAGAGTTCAATAGGCTTGACTCTATATGATCTATCTTAATTTGGTCCCCAAGATTTCAACAATATATTTAACTATTAATTGCTATATTGGTTTTATCTCTAATAATCAATTCTTAAAATTTTACACGTACCTAAAAACTTATTATGGACTCATATCCCCTACATACATACCCCCTCATTCACATTTTCTTATATTATAGCCCATATGATTTACTGCAAAAGCCATTTGTTTCTTGCAAAATACACATCTGAAATCCTAACTACTCCGGAGAGATCTGAGGGTTATGGTTAGAAGGCAGCCAGCAGAGGAAAATCCATAAGATTCTTATAGTTTTAATTAACTGATAAAATAGCTGGAAGAGGAGCTCTGACTTAAGTGGTAGAGTACTAGGCTTAAGCAGAAAAGCTCAGGGACAGTGCCAGGCCCTTATTTTAAGTTCCGGAAGAGTCACAAAAATATACATAAGTGAAAATATGTGTAAAGTCAAACAATATGCATATGTCAATCAATTTAATTCAGCCAATTAATGTAATGTAAGTCAAAACACATAAGTCAATTCATGTAATTCAACACATCTACAGGAGCAAGAACAAAAACTATGTGATCATCTCAATAAATGCAGAAAAAGCATTTGACAATATTCAATATCCCTTTATGATAAAAGCTCTGGAGAATCTAGGAATCCACAGATCATATAGTATATGATATATAATAAAGGTTGTATATGACAAACGTACAGCTAGCATTACACTTAATAGTGAAAAGTTAAAGCCATTTCCTCTAAAATCAGGAATGAGACAAGAAGTCCTTTCTCTCCACTCCTCTTCAATATATTATTGGAATCCCTAGCAATAATGTAAGAGAAAAACATGAAGAGGATCCAAATAGGGAAAGAAGAAATAAAACTATTCCTCTTTGCAGATTACATGATTCTGTCTTTAATGTGCCCTATAGATTCCTCCCTTAAGTTACTTGAGCTGAAGATAAACTATGGCAAAGTGGTAGAGTATAAAATCAACCCATAAAGATCAGTATATTTTTATTTATGCCAACAATGAGAAGATGAAGACTAAAATTAGGAAAAAAACCTCCATTTTGTAATAGCCTCAAAATATAGAAAATGGAGACAGAGATTGTAGACAACTGCTAAAAAAGCAGAGAGCTGAACTGAGAAAAGAGACAAAAGATGGTTCAATTTTATAGTTCTGAGCAGATTTGATGTGAATGAAGTAGGTATGGGAAGAAGTTTAATGTGGAAGTAAAGGAGGAAAAGAGTGGAAAGAGGAAATGAAAATGAGAGCTAGAGTTTGCAAAGGGAAGACTAGGAGGCATGGTCTTTCCTCCTAATTCCAATTTAGTTAGTAGGGACAGAAATTTCAGGTCAGAATTACCTAGGTCCTGTGCCAGGGACAGGGGGCAGAATAAGGGCACACTCTCAAGATCAAGGCTGAAATCAGAAAAGTAACTATTTTGTAATAGCCTCAAAGAAAGAAAGGAAAAAAGAAAGAAAGGAAGAAAGAAAGGAAGAACAAAAGTAAAAGAGAGCTTTTATATGATGCCACTTTGTATATGTAACCCAAAATAATCAGTTACACCTAGAAACATCTGTATACCTACATTTATAGTAGCACTATTCATGATAGCCAGATTATGGAATGAGTCTTGTTACTTATCAACCAAAAACGGATAAAGAAAAAATATACATAAATACATACATATATAATGAATGTAATGGTGTCACGTGCTCAAACAGAATGGAACTGGAGATCATTGTGTTAAGTGTAATAAGCTAGTCCCACTACGACAAATTTCACATCCTCTCTAATTTTTGGAAGCCAGGGGAAACAAAACAACACTGGTCATGAAAACAAAAGGGTGATAATGAATCCAGAATATGGAATGGAAAAGGGAAAAAATTAAGGGTGAATAAGAAGAGAAATAGAGCCTGGGCTCTGATGGATCACCCCTGTAATCCTATAAACATGGGAGGCTAAGATCTGAGGATGGAACTTTGAAGCCAGTGAAGCACCAGCCTTGAGTAAAATAGCTAATAGAGAGTACCCAGACCTGGGTACAAGCTTTAATACTGGTGTGCATGCATGCACACCACACACACACACACACACACACACACACACCTACGTTAAAGCTATTTCACAACTAACAAGTTTTTGGCTTCTTATTTGTATGACAAATCCACAATTGTTAAAGTAATAATTTTAAGGTGTGTCTCTGTGTCTAAGAATTTCTTTTCTCCACAAAGTATTCATTCTCTTCTTCCATCTGGGAGACAAAGAGCTGAATAAAAAGCTACTGAGAGGTACATACTGGATCCTTGGCGGGACCAAAGTAAGTTTTAAACAGATAAAGTAAAATGAGAATATGAAACTGGGAAATGCATTAATGAAATACTTAGGTATTACTTAATGATAACTACTTCTGCAACTCATTCACTTGCTATGAAAATCAATGAATTAACATAGCCAGTCAAATACAAATGTGCATTTTCCATGAACTGTGAGTTGTACACAGATATTAAAGGGTACATAAATGTGTGATACATACACGCAGGGTCACATACACGAACACATTAATGTATGGTATACAGCGAGGGCTTCCAATGGGATAACTCCTTTGAACAACTAACCTATAGTTTGATAAAAAAAAAAAAGACTACCATATATTAGGAACTTGAACTATGTGTTTCTGTGCAGGAAGAAGGGGGGTGGGTAGATGGTTTGAGGTCAAGGGGAGGGGATAGACCAAAGGAAAAAAAAAGATAAAAGATAGGCAAATTCACTGACAATATTCAATGTATATATTGAAATTTGAACTAGGAAAATTGAGAGGATGCATGGGAATGGGAGAGATGGAGGGAAATGATAAAAGGGGTGACATTGATTAAGATGCATTGAATTCATAAACTAACATGCTGAGCTGAAACCCTTTGTACAAGTACTTATAGATAATTTAAAAATAAAATTGGGCACTGGTGGTTCATGCCTGTAATCCTAGCAACTCAGAAGGCTGAGATCTGAGAATTGTCATCTAAAGCCACTTAGAGAAGGAAAGGTCCCGAGACTCGAATCTCCAATTAACCACTAGGAAACTGGAAGTGGAGCTGTGGCTCAAAGTAGTAGAGTGCTAGCCTTGAGCAAAAACAACTCTAAGATAGCACCAGGCTCTGAGTTCAAGCTCCAGGACTAGCACAAACACACACATACACACACAAACCCAGAAATACACACTAGTTGCTTTTGTTATAAATACTTATTTTTTGAAATCACAATGCCTTGATTATCCAAGTTATGACATTAATGTTTGAAGTATAATTGAATGTTTGTCTTATATTTTCTACACTGAGAATAAGAAAAGCAAATAAATGTGTAATTCACTTTTTTCTTTATATTCTTCATCCAAAAGTGATGAAAATATGAGGAGATTCTAGAGAAATTTTGAACATACAGCATTCAGTAACATCATCTAGCTAACAGAGTTAATTAGACCTCGAGGAAAGTCAATGTTTGCCACACTTACTGCTCTCTTCTAGTCTGGCAGGACCATCGTTTCTTGGAGTTTCTAATAGTTTAATGGCTCCAAATTTTCATTTCCACATAGGACTTCCTATTGTCCATCATTTCTCAAATCTGTATAAAACTGAAACTTTCCTAACAATTGAGCCTCAATAGATTAAAAGGTTGAATTTAGTATGCTTGCTCCTCTGAAATTTCATCTCCTCCTAAATTCTGCATGGAAGCCCCTTAAGTTGCTGATAGCTGACAGTTCTGTGACCTCATTACTGTGCTCTTTCTTAGAGTCAGAAGTCAGTTTGTTGGCTATTCCTTTGGAGGAGCTCTAGAAATTGCTATTTATGATTTATATCTACAGATTCCAAGACAGCTTGAGGGTCTTCTACAAAGTTCACTTTTTCCTATTCACAGGTTACATGGTGGCTTCAAATTCATCTCTGTGTCCAATGCATATACAGCTGTTTTCTTTCAAGGTATTTTATCAATAAATTTCCCCTACTCACAAATCGCTTCCTCTTACTACCCATTAAACCAGCCAGGTAAACCTAGTTCATATGTCTAGAGCATCACTGAATCACAATCACTTCCATTCCACAGCCCCGTTGTCTTCCTGCATTCCCATTTTCTCTTAATTTTGAGTTTTACAAATGTCAGCTCAAATGTGCAGAACTCTCCAGGAAGATGTTCAGGCTAAAATCTCTCATTAATCTTTATCCACATCTTCTCAAAACCTGGGTCCTGATCCAGCCATGATTCATGGTAGCAGTACCTGGAAGAAATAACTACTTTGGAAATGAGGCATACAACTGCAGTGTTCTCCTAACACTCCCTGAGAAGCCTGATGATTCTCACATCTGTATGGAGTGATCTGTAATTGATCAACACATATGGAGACATCTGCTCATGTGTGCTACACAATCGTGCCATGTTCTGTGATCACAATCTCATTGTGAAACAGTCTGCTCATGAATAATAGCAGTAACTCATTTACTGAGCATTTATAATATGATAGAAACTCATTTGTTCCTTTTTTGTTTGTTCTTTTTTTTTTTTCTTGGACTTTCTTGACCAGGCTGGCTTCAAAACATGATCCTCAGATCTCAGCCTCCTGAGTAGGTAGGACAACAGGTGTCAGCACTGGCACCAGGCCACTTTTTGTTTTCCTTTTTTTCTTTTTTGTTATGGTACTGGGCTTGAACTCAGGGCTTGAACACTGTTCCTTAGCTTTTTTATTTGAGACCAATACTCTGCCCCACCTCTGGCTTTTTGCTGGTTAACTGTAGATAAGGGAGGGTCTTTAATTCCTTATGCATGGAAAAACTCTCATTTGTTCTTTATTTCAACTCCCTTTAGTAAGTAGGCTAAGGCAGCATTCAGAAAGTCCTGTTTTGTAGTTCTCACAGTATTAATTCCTGCAGCTAAACTCTATTAAATTACTAAGACATTTTATTGCCTTTAAGTTGTTTAATTTTAACTAAAAATTTTATTTCCTTCAAACACTAGTAAAAGCAAGATTAATCATATGAATCTTGAATTAGTCATGCAATAAAAGTTCTTTTTTCACCTAAATGTTAAATATAAAAGTATGTTTTATAGTATAAAATTCTAGTCTATTATATTTTTACTATGTACACTTCCACTGTGTTCCCAGGGGTTGTAAAATAATCTGTTACATTATTATAGCATAAGCAAGGCTCACCTCAAGTTCCAACATTCTTTCCAGACTTCCAGGTAATATTTGGATTTATTTTGCCTACACTTCTTATTTATGCATCCATGTATATAGAAAAACACTGGAGATTTTTAAAACTTTAAGAAGGAAATTTGTTATTCATTTTATGCAAGCCACTAACTTCTATATCAGTCATACTTCTATAGCTACCTAAACCTACAAAGAATTCACCAGATTTGAGAGCTAATTCTATTAAATAAATTCCAGACTATTAGACTACTCTTTTCACAATGTTTACAGAATCTGCCACTTTGTAACTTAAATACACTGCTGATAAATCTGTCCAGAAAATACTGTCTTCTGCAAATTTTCTGACTTTTTAGCAGATTCTTTAACATTCATTGAGTCCAGTAGTCCTATGACTCCCTTTAACTTTTCTTCATTTCATTTCCTTCTTTTATTTTAGTCACCAAGCTTTTAACTATCTCATATTCCAGAGACCTAATCAGTCCAAGTTTATTTCTTATTCATTCATTCATGTTTTATTACCTTTTTGTAGTTGTACAAAAGGGTTTCAATAAGACACAAGTTGATGAGTACAATGTTTGTTGGTCACTGTCACCCTTCAGTCCTTCTCCCCTACCTCTCCCATCTCCTCAATTTACCTACTTCTGTTGTCACATAAATTCATTAAAAATTATGACTGCTTTCTTGTTTTCTCTTTACTAACACTTCTCTTACAAATTAATTCTCTTTGTTGGAAAATAATTTATCTAGATCTGTGTGATGCAACACAAACTCAAATTAGATAAGCATCTCTAACAGGTAGATAGTGTAAAAAAAGTTACATGATAAAGCTATGTTCAAGGGAAAGTACTTCTTTTATTTCCCAACATGATCACAGAATTATTCAATGAATTTTTCAAAAGGAAGACTTCCTTGGGTCTCATCCCAGTCTTAGGAGCTGATGTTTGGGGTGAGGAATTTTGCTATTATTAGCTCCATAGGGTGACTGTGATGTGTTCAGGTAGATGCCCACAAACTGAGGGCAAAGAATGAACCATTCCCTCATCTGTTCTGCTGGAACTGATGTGCCTCTCCCTGGGAAGAAGCTAGGCCACAAGAAGAATCCAGAACTTGGACCACACAATCACTATATTTCATAAAACAGCTTTTACTAAACTGCTTTTGAATATTACACACTAAGCTTTGATGGTAGTCAATACAAGAAAAAGCCGTGTAAAATCAGGTTTTGCATTTTCTTTAAGATTAGTGGTGAGGTCAGTATATATTACCTCATGTCTATTTCTTACTTCTACCAAATCTCAAATTAATTTTTTCAAAATTTGCACTAAAATAATGTCAATACTCCTGTATTACAAATACTTATGAAGGTATCTTTTGGTCATAAAACCAAGGAAATATAGAGCAAAAGTTTAAAAAATTATTATTTTAACAATTCTGTTGACACAGTTACCATGTTCATGATTTCATTTTGTTCCTGGGTATAATTGTCAATGTCTACTATTGTTTATGTGAAATCATTTTAAGATAAAAGCAAAATAATGTGATAGCAAAACCAAGAATGGTTACAACATTTCAATTAAAGGATGTTAATGTACATTTCTTCTTTGTGATTTCAGCTTATTTTTTTAAATATTGACAACATTCAGCATTTCTCTATAAACTCACTGGGCTTATTTTAACTGTAGTATCTATCTATCTATCTATCTATCTATCTATCTATCTACCTACCTACCTACCATCTTTGTGTATTTGTACAACGGGTTTCCTTTCAACAGTTTACAAGTATAATGAATTTTCATTGTTGTCACCCCTTTCATTATTCTTTTAAGAAAATTTGAGACTTTGGGTTTTTTTTGAAGTTTGAGAAACTTAAGCTGTGTTATACATTATGCCCTTCATGGCACCAAATAGATGATAGTCACTGATTATTGCTCTCATGGCATCTTGCTAACATTGAAATGTTACACAAAATTAGTGTCATTGAAGTATAAGTCATAGAAATGTTCCACATGGGTTATATTAG
Source organism: Perognathus longimembris pacificus (assembly GCF_023159225.1). Lineage (NCBI taxonomy): Eukaryota > Metazoa > Chordata > Mammalia > Rodentia > Heteromyidae > Perognathus > Perognathus longimembris. The sequence continues at coordinate 32,372,201 of NC_063169.1, read as the reverse complement.
TGTTATTAGAAAGAAAATTTTATGGTCAAACAAATTAAAGCAGCATTAAGAAACTTGCTAAGTAAGTTGTACAAGGTTTTCTCCTAACTGCATAACTTTTCAGAATCTTTAAAATGCTGGTATTTATTGATCATCTCTAAGATAGTACAACATCGTGCAGCCTGGTATGTGTATGTATGAGTGTGTGTGTGTGTGTGTGTGTGTGTGTGTGTGTGTGTGTGTACCAGTCCTAAGGCTTGAACTCAAGATTTGGGCACTTGTTATCCTTGAGCATTTTTGCTTAAAGTTAGCATTTTACTACTTGAGCCACAGCTCAACTTTAGACTTTTCTGGTAGTTATTTTGAGATAAGACTCTCACAGTTTTCTTTCTTTTTTTTTTGTTTTTGTTGTCTCACAAGAATATTTATCATGCTTTTTCAGTCTCACAGTTTTCTTGATCCATTCATCTACTGAGGGGCATCTGGGTTGGTTCCATATCTTAGCTATGGTTAATAATGCTGCAGTGAACATAGTCATGCTTGTAGCTTTAGTATGGCCTTGTTTGTGGTCATTAGTGTAAGTGCCCTGAAGTAGAAGTGCTGGGTCATAGGGGAGCTCTATGTTTAGTCTATGGAATTCTATGCTGCCATCACAAAGAATGGCATCACCCCATTTGTATGGAAATGCAAAGACTCAGAAAAAATCATATTATAAGTGAAGTAAGCCAGAGCCAAAGAAACATAGACTCCATTGTTCCCCTCATTTGTAATAATTAGTATATATGTCTAGGTTAGTCCTAGAAGATGATCACAATAGCTCAATAGTTATGTACACCTGTCCATATAAGATGATGCCAAGTGAAATGAATTCCAAGATATGGAAACAAGAGATTTTTTTTTGTTGCTGTTTTTAATATACTCTGTGAATTTATTTTTTTATTTTTATTTTTTATTATTTTGTAATACTAGGTTATAAGGTGTGAGCACATGGAAAAAAATTTAAAGTGATATCATTTTTAAAAAAATAATTACTGACTGTCAAAGTGATGTACAGAGGGGTTACAGTTTCATAAGTAAGGCAGTGGGTACATTTCTTGTACAATTTGTTACCTACGCCTTCATTTCGCCCCCTTCCCCTCCCCCTTTCCTTCTCCCCCCTCATGAGTTGTTCAGTTGGTTTACACCAAACGGTTTTGTAAGTATTGCTTTTGGAGTCATTTGTCTTTTTATCCTTTATCACTCGATTTTGATATTCTCTTTCCCTTCCCTAGTTCTTTTTTTAAAATTAAATTTCATTGACAAGGTGTTGTGCAAAGGGGGTGCAGTTACATAAAAAGGTAATGAGTACATTTCTTGTGATATCTTACACTCTCATTTTTCTTTCCCTTCCCTAGATCAGGTAGGCATATATACAATATCCAGTGTCCCAAAACCATATACAGTAACCACGTAGGGTATGTCAAAGGAAATTCACCTAGAACATTAAACATAATGTAAACAATAGAATCCTCCTGTGTCCTTCTCTTGGAGTTGTTTTTGCTTATCTTCGTCTTAAATGATCATGTGTACATAGCTGTTGAGCTATTGTGATCCACTGATAAGTCTATTCTAGACCTTTGTATGTTTAGTAGTTGTTTGGTTTTAGATACATAATGTAAAGTCACTGACCCAAACATGTGGAAATACTATTTGAAAACAAGTTTGCTATTTTGCAGACCTGGTCTCTACTGTCCGCCCAAGAGTCATATATCAAGGAGACTATGCCCCTTTGTTCTCTGTGTTCTGGGCTTGTCTTGCTCAACATTATTTGTTCAAGTTCTGACCATTTCCCTGCGAATACCAATATTTTATCATTTCTAATCGCTATGTAGTATTCCATTGTGTACAGGTACCACATTTTTTAATCCATTCATCTGTAGTGGGACATCTGGGTTGTTTCCATATTTTGGCTATTGTGAATTGTGCAGCAATAAACATGGATGTGCAGATGTCTTTATGATATCCTGAGACCTGTTGTTCAGGATAGATGCCTAGGAGTGGTATGGCTGGGTCATAGGGTATGTCTATGCTGAACTTTTTGAGGAACCTCCATACTGTTCTCCAAAGTGGTTGTACTAATTTTCACTCCCACCAACAGTGGAGAAGGGTTCCTCTTTCCCCGCACCCCCTCCAGCATTTGTTGTTGCCTGAGTTGAGAGTATAGGCCATTCTAACTAGAGTGAGGTGGTATCTCAGGCTTGTTTTTATTTGCATTTCCTTTACTGTCAGAGATGTTGAATATTTCCTCATATGTTTCTTCACCATTTTTATTTCTTCTCCTGTGAAGTCTCTCTTTAGCTCCTTTGCCCATTTAATAATTGGTTTGCTGGGTTTGGAGGGGGTTAGTTTCTTGAGTTCTCTGTAGATGACGGATATTAGGCCTTTGTCTGTTGCTGTGCTGGTGAAGATCCTTTCCCATATGGTTGGCTGTCTTTCTAGTTTGGTGGCTATGTCTTTAGCTGTGCAGAAACATTTTATTTTGTAGTAGTCTCATTTGTTGAGTCTCTCTCCTATCTGTTATGCCCCTCCTTCCCTAGTTCTAATACCAGTATATACAGTATCCAGGGTACTCAGATGAGATACAGTGATAGCACAGGGACAACGACAGGAAGGTATGGTTTCCCTCATAGGGAATAATTAGCACAGGTTTAGGCTAGTCACAGCAGAGGATCACAAGAGCCCAGTGGCTATGCGCTTATGAACACATAAGATGATGCTAAGGGAAATTAAATTATTTCTTTTTTTCTTTCATTTTTTTCCTTTGATTTTCCCCATTTTCCCTGTATTTTATTTTGGTACCCTATGTATTGTATATACATTTATCTGAATTGGGGAAGGGAAGGGGAACAATAACCTGGTGAGACAAAGGACCAAGGGTGAACCAATGCAACAGCGATAATCACAAGAAAATATGTTGGAAATGAACTTTACTATTTGAGGCAGATGGAGAGAGGGAAACTAGGAGAAAAACGAAGGATGGGGTAATAATGTTCGACAAGAACTGTACTCACTACCTTATAAATGTAACTGTAGCCCCTCTCTACATCACCTTGACAATAAAATTAAATTTAAAAAGAAAGAGTCTCACAGACTTTTCTGCTTAGGCTGGCTTTGAACTGCAATCCTTAGATCTCAGCCTCCTGAGTAGCTAGGATTATAGACATGAGCCACCAGTGTCCAGCAATATGTACCATTTTTAGACATAGTAATTGAAAATACAAGAAAAAATACTTATTCTCAACAATCAGTGAATGCATTGGTAAATTATTATGAATAGTAACAAAAATAGCAAATATAGCATTTCATTTGTGAATATTTATTTTCCACTCTTAGTTTTCAAGTATCATCATGTTTACTTAAATAGATGCAACTACATGACACTTTTAGGACTTGTGTTCTAAAAGGAAATTGCAATATAACATACATGTTTTCTTCTTTTGTTCTTTATGAAATTCATGGATGACACAAACCATTCAGCAAATTCAGTAATGTCTATGTATTGAATATATTTGTTCATTTACTGACCAAGTTAACAAATTTTGACCTAAACAGTTTTTTTTCACAAAGCCCTAGCCTTTTTTTAGAATGTAAATGGTAAACAATATATGGAAGTATACTATAAGAAAATAAAGAAACATAACATATGCAAATGCACTCTTCTTTGCAGGTCCTAAATTATATATGTGGGAATTAGAATTCAGTGAATTCAATCACAATATTAGCATGACTATAAGTGACATGCTAATATACAACAAGCAAAGACTACAAACTCAGTATTTCTGTTTATGTAGACTTTTCACAAATGAATTTTAGGCAAATTATTTTGCCTATAGAGAAATTTCTCTTTTGCTTATTGATAAATTTCTAAGGATAGTGAAATAATGTCTCTAAAGTACATAATTACCAAATAGAAAAATTTTCTATTATATGCAACTTTTAAATTTTAAAATAAATGTTATTATCTTTAAGTGACAGTGGAAAGGGGCTTCAATTCAGCATATCAACTTATAATACATCTTAATCAATGGTACCCCTTCCATCATTCTTCCCCAGTATATACAAAATGTAATGGTATAACAACCAAAAAATGAGAACACTGTCATAAAAGGTGAAGATGGACACAGCCTTCATTCACTCAGATCACTCACATAATTATTACTACATAATTCAAAATGGCCTGATTACGTGAGAAGCAATGTTAGTTTTGTCAGTAAGTGATTAAGAATTACTGACATTTCACAAACAATAAAATCTTAAATGTTTATTTCCCTTAAAGTTTTAGATTCCCCCATCCCCCCAAAAAGCTATCAGTTCATACATACATATGAAATCACAGACATGGGGAAAATATTTGTGTCATATATCTTACAAATATGGTACATCTTGAATGGCATGTATACACACACATATATACATATATATTTGCATGCATAAGAATTGTATCCAGAAGATATAAAGAATTCTTAACAGTCAATAATGAAAAACAACCTACCCACAACTGATTCCTACATTTTAATCAAAGAGAAATGAAACCATAAGTCAACAGGTGATTTGTAGAAGTTCACAGAAGACTTAGTTGAAAGGCCTAATCCTGCAGATAACAGGAAAAACTGATTGAAAATATCATTCACACAATAGCACATACTCATGAAACATTTAACACTATGGAAGAGTATTAATTATATAATTAATTGAGATGAGACATAAGAAACCTTACTATGTAACAATTTTTTATAGAGTCCAAAGAAGGCAAAAGGAAATCAATGTTGACAAGAATCAGCAGTAGTTGCCTCTGATTGGGCAGGATGTTGGTATGGGATGGGAAGTAATGAGACATTTTATTTCTTGCTTGAATTGTGGTAATGTCATTGTTAACACTTATCAAACTAAGCACTTCAGATCTGTACACTTTGTTGTACATAAATTATACATCAGTGAAATGGAAAATAGGAGAAAATTCACTGACAGCTCAAATAAAGAATGCAAAATGCTCATAACTTAACGATACTGTATTTTCATGAAAGTAAAACATAATTTAATATGGTATGGAAAACCATTGTTACAATAGACAACTGTGCAAGTAAAAACATTAATATGTTTTTCAATTATGCTTTCCAATTTACTCCTTTACACTTTGTCAGACTTAAAAAGGTAAATATAAATATAGTTAAAGGTAAGGAATTGTTTTATGTGGGATGACTTTATCCAGATGAATTTTTATGTTTGCATGGAAGTCTTTGGAGAATGGCTGAAAAAAAGGAAAACAACAATAATAGAAGAGGATGAAATAATGGGGAAAATAATGAGAATCAAGTTGGATGTTAACATACATTCACAGGCAATTTACATCAGTGGATGTGTGTGTGTGTGTGTGTGTGTGTGTGTGTGTGTGTGTGTGTGTGTGTATTTATTTCTCTACCCTTGAAGGTTTGGGGTTCCTTTATATTTGATTATTGATGAGAAATATAAAATCTTGGGGCTGGGAAAATGGCCAGAAGTGGCGCTGTGGCTCATGTAGCAGAGTGCTAGCCTTGAGCAAAAAGAAGCCAGGGACAGTGCTCAGGCCCTGAGTCCAAGGCCCAGGACTGCACCCCCCCCCCCAAAAAAAAAAAAAAAGAGAAATATCAAATCTTTCCCATCCCACTGCACTGCCCCCACCTCTCTGTTGTGACTATGTTTCTTAGCCTTGTGGTGAGAATGTGTACTTCCTGTTCTTTGATTTGCACATGGAACATGGCCATGTTACTTGCTTAGACAATAGATGTTGAGCTTGAAATGCTCCTGCTTGCCCTGCTCAGCTGTTATTACCATCTGGGAAACCTGAGACAAGTGGAAAAAACCCAGACCAAGTCTGAAACTTGCAGTAGAGCCTTGCACAGCCCAACGTAAGCAACTTTTCTGCAGCCATCTAAAGACACTGTCAGCAGGGTCATCTATGGTACATATTGGCAGGCACGCATCCACAGATGCTTGGGAAGTAAATCCTGTATTTGTTTGGCTGAAGTAAAGACTGTAGCCTGTATTTGTTTGGCTAACTTCTCTCCTTTCCTCCAGAATCACTTCTTTATCCTAGGGGTTGCTTTTGAGCAGTTTTGAGCTAGATCTTTCTTCCCACTGCCGCAGGTACACATCGCCTAGCTTGTCCTCAGAATACCAAGTTTCTGTTTTCACGCTACTTCCTAGTAGATATCTCATTCCCTTGCCCTTTGTCTGAGATGAAGATACATCTTTCCAAGTAAACTGCTCACCGTGTGTGTTCAGATGAGTAAATGAATCTCAGCAAGGCTACTTTTCCCATTTTATCAGTGAAACATTTTGAAAATTATTTGAGGCAGTCTGATTCTAAAACTCACTGAGGTGGGAAGGAAACAATTAATGCTTACCAAAATGTAATTAATGGCATGTAGCAAAAAGAAGAGAAGATAATTACATATCTAAAATGTTTTTCTTGTTAATTTGTTATAAAATCGTATGCTCCCATGGCAGAATGCATTCAAACATGGGGTCCTAGATCGAAGTTGCAAGTCATGGTCATTCCCCACTCCCATTCCATATCTACCCTGAATCTACATTAAAATATTGTACTGAAAAGCATAAAAATACACCAGAGCACTTAGATCAACAAATTCTAATACTACAAAAAGGTATTCAGCAGAGTTTGCAATGCACTTGTGAATCCCCTGGGACAAGACAGCCTCTGCTTAAGAGAGCTACACTGGTATCCCACTAATTGCCTTTTCCCTCTACTTGGCAGCATTAGATTAGGTATGCTGTGGCTCTATTTATAGTTTTAAGGAGTAAAATTAGATCCTCCTTAGAAGATAAAGAAGATGAAAGGCCCAGGGGACATGAGTGGCTATGATTGTGTAAGGTCATTTTTCCAGAATCTTTACATATCCCAAGGGTAACCGAGGTCACTTCAGTTTTCAGTGTTTTATCTACACTCCCCTCAGGTCAATTCTGTTCATCCCTAGTGCCAACATTTTCTAGCAGTAGAATGACTATAGTCTGCATAATAGTACTGGTGGTCATTAGAGACCTCAGTTTTGCACACTCATTATGAGGCTATCAGAGCAAAAGGCCCCTTTCATAGAAATTGTGCATGACTCATCAAGAAATTTGGGCAGCCCCCATACAGGCCATTACAGAGCACATGGCCCTTGCATTGAGCAGTTATACATTTGGTTCCCTGGGCATCATGTCACGGCCTGAAGACTTGCACATGAACAGCAGATCATAGACCCCCAGACACACGGGTAGGTATTGCTACCTAGTCAGAGAGACTGAATAACACAATGTAAGCTTGATCAGGGTCTTCTCAGAGTTGAGGACTGATAGATCCAGCAGGATGTCCAATGATATTGAGAATCATGTAGCTCTCTCTCCCTTATTAATCCCTGCACAGCCCACTCCAGGGGTTATCCTCTCTTGGTTATCCTCCAGCCTAGAGGGAGCTCTAGATAATAGCACATTTAGTTAATATTTTATATGTGCTGGTACTGGTGCTTGCTCTTGGGGCCTGAGCACTTCTGCACAAGGCTAGTGCTCTAGCACTTGAGCCACAGTTCCACATCGGCCTTTGGGTAGTTTATTGGAGATAAGAGTCTCACTGATTTTTCTGCCCTAGCTGTCTTCTTATGGTAATCCTCCCATCTCTGCCACCTGAATGGCTAATATTACAGGCTTGAGCCTCGTTGAAATGTTTTATTTATTACCCAACATATTCCTAATCCTTGCACTTTCCAACATCTGGTCACGATTCAATGATAAAGATGTCCTTAGTTTTATGTATATTGTCACAAGCGACAGAATTTCCTTCTTCATAAAAGCTGAATAGTATTTCATTTTACACACACACACACACACACACACACACGACCACAGGTCCTCCAGTGGACACTTAGATGGTTGCTTAGCTAATGAGAATAATGCTGCAATAGCTATGAGAGGATTTTTTTTTTTGGCAAAGTGATTTCACATTTATTGGATTCATATCCAGAAGTTGCAATGCTGGATCTTTTGGTAAGTATATTTTTAATATTTTGAGAAACCTTCATGCTAGTTTGCATTCCTATGAACACTAAACAAGGCTTTTCTCCACATCTTTATCAACTTTTATTTTGTTTTCCTTTTTTCTTCCTTTCCCTTCCCTTTTCCTCCCTTCCCTCCTCTTTCCTTCCCTTCCCTTCCCTTCCCATCCCTTCCCTTCCTCCCTCCTGGCTCTTCCTTTGTCCCTTCTCTATCCATTCTTCCTTCCTTCCTTTTGCTCCCTTTCCTTCTCTTTCTTTCCTTCCTTCTCTCTCTTTCTCTTTTATTTATTTCTCTCTCTTTCCTTCTTATAATATCCACTCCATCAGTTGTGAAGTATTATCACATTGTGGTTTTAAATTGTATTTAACTTGTATTTGCCTGATGATGGTGATCTTTTCCCCCATATATCTGTGAACCATTTATATGACTTCTCTTAAGGAATACTTACTTTAGCTCTTTACTCATTTTCAAGTTAGGTTCTTGTTTTCCTGATACTGATTTATTTGAGTTAATTATTTGTGTTGATATTAACCCCTTTATCAGACTTATAGTTTGTGACGGTAGGTTGTCCCTTTATTCTGTTGCTCCCTTCATTGTCCAGAAGGTTTTCAGTTTGATGCATTCCTTTTTTTTTTAGTTACCACTGTGTTTAGTTGCAGGAGGGTGCTGGGTGCTGTTGGCTCAAGCCTGTTATCCTAGTTACTCAGGAGGCTAAAATCTGATGATCACAGTTTGAAACCAGCTCATGCAGAAAACTCTGAGAGACTCTTATCTCCAGTAAGCTACTCAGAAAAAAAACCAGAAGTGGCATCATGGCTCAAGTTGTAGAGTGCTAGCCTTAAGCAAAAAAGGGGCTCAGGGACAGTGCTCAGGTGATGAGTTCAAGCTCCAGTACCAGGAAAAAAATAACCCACAAAACAAAAAACTTTTACAGCCTGATATCACAAAACTTTTCCATTTCTTCTAGTGATTTTATATTTTCAGGTCTCATGTTTACAAGTATTTAATCAACTTCAAGTTGATCTGTCTCTGTGGTATAAGATGAAAGGTGAATTGTATCCCTCATAAGTGCATAGTGCATTTTTCAAGCAGCATTTACTGAAGAAATTGTCTTTTTCTGGTTGTATATTCTTGGCATTTGTGTGTGTGTGTGTGTGTGTGTGTGTGTGTGTGTGTGTGTGTGTGTGCCAATACCATGGCTGACCAAATAAACAAATATAACCCACTTATCAGTGTTCATAGGTTATATCTACTTAGAATGCATGTCGTTAAAAGCAAGCTCTCAGCTAGTATTGTGGGCCTGAAAATATATTGCAGCCATGATGGAATGTGAATGTGACTTTCTTTCTTTCTTGTGTGGACCTGAGTCACTTATTTTTGACCAGGAAGCCTAGATCTGACTGCCATGGATAGCGGCGTGGGGTCAAAGCTGTGACACATGAGATGGACAGGTAAAAATGTACTGTCCTCTAAGAACAAGCATCATTCAACCCAAGTTTCTTTTTCTGAGCCCAGAACTATGATCACATATGTCACAAATACACTCGTAGGATTGCCATTGTAGAGCAAAGGACTCAAAACAGATAGCAGATACTACAGAACCAAAAGGCAAATAATAACTAACTTCTGCGCAAGAAACAGAGACAAAGGTGAGACAAATCACAAGGTCTTAAGAGACAAGGGAGCCTGAGTATCAGACCAAAACAAAAATAAAATTCAAGTCAACCATAGGTAGTATTCTGAATTTGCTACCTTAACTTTAGGAGGTATTGAACCTATAGACAAACAAAAATAGAATAAAATTCAAGTCAATCCTTGGGTCCATTCAGAGGATTTTATCTTCAATTTAGAAGTCTGTGGCATATAACCTACAGTAAACAACACACATGCTTCCTAAAACTACTCAGAAGGACCACAAAAGCACATTTATTTGTAAAAAATAAAATAAAAGTGTGTAGTTATATTTATTTAGTCATCAAAGTAATAGACTGTTGAAGAAAACTATAATGGTATGTACTGATCAAGATGCATTGTCTTCATAAACTGCTTTGTTAAATGGTAATTGATTTTTACAGCTACATAAAGATATATATATATATATATATATATATATATATATATATATATGGGTGTGACTTAGTGGCAGATACCTGCCTAGTAATCAGTAGGCCCTGATATAAGGAGGAATGGATTTGTCCCAATCGTGGGCTTCAACAAGCCAGCCTTAAAGTTCTCTTCAGTGAGATTAAACTTCAGACAAGTTTTTTTTTTTCTGGTCTGGTACCTTCCTTTTCTCAGAATATATACCAAAAGAAGGGGGGTGGGGGAAATAAAAATAAAACTTCTGTTGGGTACTGGTAGCTCACACCTGTAATCCCAGCTTTCCAGGAGGCTGAGATCTGAGCATCTCAGTTCCAAGATAGCCTGGGCAAGAAAGTCCATGAGACTCTGATCATGTTAATAACCAAAAAGAGAGTGGAGCTGTGGCACAAGCAGTAGAGCACTTGCCTTCAGCAAAAGAGCTGAGACAGTCCTCAGGCCCTGAATTCAACTCTCAGGACTGACACCAGAAAAACAAATAATAAACAAAAACAAAAAACCCTCAGTGTGTTAAGGTTTCCTCTGTCTCTCTGAGATGGAACTCTTTTCTCAACCTCTCCTGGTAGTTAAACTTTCAGTGACACTTGAGTGGAGGGCATCCTTTAAAAAGAAAGGAAACTAGCCTTTTCTTGTCAGCCTCTACCAGGCCATGGTCTACTACTAACATCTACTGATATCCATTAGGAATCACAGTCTTAATGAATTGGCCAACTTGTACTGTAAAGCATTAAAATCATCTCCCATTAACACCCCTTAACACTACAAGACTTCCTCTGCCTTTGTTTTAGAGGAGTTAGATCATTCTCTTTCACTATTGCAGTAGTCTTGAAGTCTTGCTTGGCTGTTGAACTCTGTTCTGTATCATTTTTCATTGACTTACCATACTTCCTTCATGGACCAAGCTAATTCTACTATAAAAAGTGTTCTCTTAGTTCTCCTCCATGAAGCTGGGTGGTTCAGCAGGTCTAATGAACCAAGCCACATTGTCCACTTTTCCTCCCAGCCAACTAGGCGAATGTGACATTTCAGGCTTTCGATTTTTTGCAGCATGTTTAGCTTTTTCCAAGGCTCTATTGGTCAATCTTGTGTTTTTTGGTATTCTAAACAAAGTACAGAAAATGCCCCCAGGTGATAGGAAAATTATGTTTTGCTTCATTTTTAAACAGATGTTCCCATGCTAGTGAAAGGACCAGGAAGAAGAGAAATACAGCTGAAATCAGAAGAAGGAATTCCAGAATGTCAACTACAGTGTCTTCCTATAGGCAAAAATCCCACAGAAATTCTCAACAATTAATAACTATGATTACAGTTTGGGTGCTGGTTAATTAACAGACACTATCCTTTATGAAAGTTGTCCTAATTAAGACCCAAAGCAAGCTATGGAGTGTAATGATTATGAGTATGTGACCACTGGGATGGAGAAACTGGGGAATCAGGAAAGTTTATTACTTTTCCCAAGTCTAGACAGTTACTTAGAAGTAGAATAGATACTTAAACACAGTAGCTCCATTTCCCACTGGGTAATTATTTTAACTGAATTGTGATGGTAGGTAGGCCAAATAATTAGTGTTATCAATCAATTTCTTGAAAAAAATGTGCTATTGGTAAGCCTTTACAGAAAAGCAAAGGCAGAGAACCTAACACCTAAAGAGATTTAAGAGTAAAGGCTGGGAATATGGCCTAGTGGCAAGAGAGCTTCCCTCCTTTACATGAAGCCCTGGGTTCGATTCCCCAGCACCACATATATAGAAAACGTCCAGAAGTGGTGCTGTGGCTCAAGTGGCAGAGTGCTAGCCTTGAGCAAAAAGAAGCCAGGGACAGTGCTCAGGCCCTGAGTCCAAGCCCCCAGACTGGCCAAAAAAAAAAAAAAAAAAAGACATTTAAGAGTAAAAATACCACCACATGTTGTTGAGGACAAAGGTAACCTAGGGAAGGAACCCCTTCTAAGGTTCTCATAGATGTTCAAAGGTGAATGGTAGAACTGAACAATGTATGAAAATAAATGCTTAAGTCTTCTCTAACAGACAGCCACTGGCCCACAGATCTGTGCAGTTAACAAACAAGAGGATGGAAACATGGCTCAAGAAGGCATCTCTAGTCCTGTTGTGCGTACAGTAGCTCCTGCTCAGCCAATGTGGGCTTGCAGAGGCTGTATTCCATGCCCATCTTAGGAAATGGACAGAGTATTTATTCCAGTGACAAATGTCTAAGACAGCTGACATAGAGAAAGCCCTGCTTTCTTTCTTTAGGTAATTCTGCTCATTATTCTAACTTATTGTTTCCAAGGGGAAAACCTGAACTGAATAGCCTGAGTTGTCTGGGTCTCTTTGTGCTTGCCTTATTACTGACTATTGAATGAGTATTTTTGCTTCAAATGGTATAGGCTTTTGACTAATTGATGTACAGAGGTAATACCTTTCTACTCATAGTTTGCAGGTGTCAGCCCCATAGAGCCATTTCTGACCATTTTCAGTGCTTTGAGCTTGAGACTGTATTCCATTAAATCTAGAGCATGAATGCACAGATTTCTCAATGTTTTCTTCCAGAACTGTGAATTAGACAAGTTAACTAGTCATTCATGACTAATTTTTCAGTAGCATTTGGTTGTGACTCCTTGATGCTCAAAATGAAGGGTTATGTAAAAAAACAAAAATGGTTTTATAATATTTAAGAAACAAGGATTTTTGAGGGGGGGATTTCAAAATTATGTTCACAGCAATCATCTACTTTGTACATTTGCAATCAAGGCTTGGGCAGGACAGGAAGTTAATCTAGTTCCTGTGCCACAAGTCACAGCTGGTACTTGTTCACATATTGAAGGGCACATAAGGTTGAGTCTCAGTCCAGGAAGAATGACTACCATAAGCTTGGAGAAAAGCAAAAAGCAAACAGGCCTGAGAAGCCTTACATCCTCCAACTAGTTCTTCTCTCCCCAGCAAGTTACCTTACACTTTAGCTTTACCAGGTATTGCCTCCAAGGCAAAACATTTTCACTAAGAAAATCTTAATCTTTCTAAACATTTTCTAGAGACAAATTAAGTGAGTAAACATGTTTCTTGATTATTTTCCCTTAACCAAAACAGCAGACAATGTACATATGAAACACAAGGTATTAGACAAATAATCTATAGCACTCAGATTAGGAAAAGTTGTTCTCTGACATATTGTTAATTGAAACATAAATTATCTCATAATATACAGAAGAAAATACAGAGCTGGTGGAGTAGAAATTCATTTGACTAGTAAAATTTTATGACCTCATATAGTACACATTCCTAAATTTTATTTGAATTAAAGAGTTTTCTGTATAACACCAAACCAAGTATGTATCTAAGAAAAGAGTGGCAATCCATAATTCTCTTGCCTAACCTCTTATTTAATGGAAACTGCAAGAAACTCTCCTAGAACACCAACCCTATAGTTGTTTTTCTGCTTCTTTCTCTATAAATCCCTTTTTCCTTCCCTTCCCTCCTTTTCTCCCTTCCTTCCTTCCTTCCTTCCTTCCTTCCTTCCTTCCTTCCTTCCTTCCTTCCTTCCTTCCTTCCTTCCTTCCATCTTTCCTTCCTCCTTTCCTCCCATCCTCCCTCTTTTCTGCTTCCTTCTTCCTTATTCCCTCCTTCCCTCTACTCCTTCTTCCCTTTCCCACTCTAATCATATTTACTTTGCTTTGCTCAATGGGCTTACTTTATCATTGCCTCAATGGTAACATTGATCTATTTTTTTACAGAGCTTAAATTTTGAATTCTATCTCATCCCTTTTGTTAGAATAAAACATATACATACACACACGTGCAGACATATATACCCACTAAATTTAATAGTAAACATATTTTCCTACAAATATACCTCAGAAGCATTGTACTTTTTCACACACCCACACACACACACACACACGCACACACCATTAATAACAGCAAAGCTGTCCTGAGCTGCAGAGCTCAGACAAGTGTACTAGTAAAATCTTACTGTGCTTGAAATGTTTAACATTAACCAGCAAGAATTTAATATTGATAGTTTTTCCTAGGGCTTAGAATCCAAAATAAAAGTCTGCATTAATTATTTTTAAATTTCTTCAGCTACCCAGCCCTAATAAGGTCCAACCCACATGGACTTCCCAGTTCCTTGCAGTGACTAATCTATAAATCTTAGTAATGCTACCTTTGGCCACCCATAATTAGCGTGCTAGTGAACTACTATATTTACCTCAAAAGAGAAACATATAGCCATTAAAAGATCATTGTTGAGTAAAAGCATTAAAGTATGCTAACATTACAACAACCAAAAAACAAACACAGGGTGGCACAGATATGAGGGTGGGGGGGGCAGTGATAGGACACAGTAAGGTATTTTTAGGTTGTTAGGTTCGTTTTAGGTTGACTCACCATAACCTATATTTGGTGTTAATATGTTTAATTTTCCATCTCTGACTTTTATGTTGGGTGCCAAGAGTTTTAAACTTTAAACTTGAAAACAAAGATAAGGGTTATGTGTTTTTAAATGATTTGCTAAAGCAAATACCAGAGGCAACACTGGGTCAAATGGATGCAAAATTTCTCTAAGGAATGTTTGGAGTTGAATGTTAACTGTTTGAACTAAGCACACAAGAATGACTTCTACTTATTTTGCACATCTCATATCTTCTGCAGTTGACTGAAAACTTAAAACAGGACTTGGTATAGAAATGGGAGTATATGGTAGTATATTTATTTGTACTTTAATCATCATGGGTTTGAATTTCCCTTAAATGTCCAGTAAGGCACACCACAAAGTAGATTGAGTTGGATTTTTGTTATGCAGATTGTGGTTTACTAGAAAATTATCAAATAATTAAGAGATACAGTGAAATATTTCCAAGATTTTAAATGATTTTCAAAGGCTACTAACTTGATAGCAGGCTTAGAATGACTGTATTGAGGTGGAAATTGGAGTGGGAGAGAGGACTATGGAAGAGTCTTAAGGCTCAATTTACTTTTTATTAAAAGTTAATGTCAAGAATTAGGCTATGGTGGCTCATACTCGTATCCTAGCTACTCAAAGAGGCTGGGATCCAGACGCCCCCACAAAAAAAAAAATCAGAAGTGAAGGTTGTAAGAAAAGAAAAAGAACAAGAAAGGGTAAAACTTTACAGATCGACAGGCTTTACTCAGGAATGAAGCCTGGCTGAAGGGGAAATGGTGCACTCCCCTACTCGCCTTACAACTAAGGTCTCTTTAAATATTAGGTAGAAAGAGTGAAGTCGGGGAGGAGGAGCAGATAGAGGTAGATGAGATGGAAGTGGGGTGGGTGAGGGATGTTATTTTTGACTGAGGAATTTCAAGCTTTCACAGCATCTTTGTCCACCAGAGGTGTCAGGATGGGAGCTGGCCTTGGTGTTAGGCATTCTTCCAAGGCAGTTGGGAGCATCTGTTCAGGGGAAGGGGAAGGGAAGTGATTCAGTGGAGTCTGCAGGATAGACAGTTCTAAGATACGACAGCCAGAGAGGAAATGTGAGTGCCTTCAGTTGTGCCCTGGTGTTCAAGCCATAGTACCAGGGCAAGCACGTGTGCACACATAAACACACACAGGCAAATATGCACATGCACGCACACACACACAATACAATGAAATGCTCCTAAGATTTTAAGTGATTTTCAAAACCTACTAGCAGCTCTGGAATGACTGTATTAGGATAGGCATACAATTGGAAGGTAAACCAATCAAAGTGTCTCAAATTACCTCTTCTTCAAAGTTTCACTTTGTGATTGAGACAGAAGAAATAACAACCCTGCACCACCACACACTACCATTGCCACCATCACCAACAACACAAACACCACAACCAAAACCATCATCACCGCAATCTGCTTTTCTTCCCTACTACCAATGATGCTTGGTCCTGAAAATTTAGGAAGAAATCATTTATCAACCAAAGAGGTCAATGTCATAACATCATCCAAATGCAGAGGTGCCTGTCTCTACAATCACGAAACACTGCTCAGATAACTAAACAATCATACAGGTCACTCACCAAGTCAATGCTCTGTTATTGGTTCTGTGATACAAAGATCAAAGACTCAGTGAGCAGAATCAACTGTGAGAAAAGGCAAGAAAGGCACTTGAAGGAACAGAGAAAGACAAATACTGCCAGACTTTCCTTCCCAGACTGGATTCAAACTGTCATTCTCAGAAAAAAAATTTCATTTCTGGCTTTGTTTCCTTTTTTTTTTTTTTTTGGTGGTGTTCAATTGGAGTTAAGAGTCTCACAGGCTTTTCTGCACTTTTCAAAATGTACTCCTCAGATCTCAGCATCCAGAATAGCTGGGATTAAAGGTGTGAGCCACCAGTGTCAGGTGTGATGAGCTATTCTCAAATTTCTTTAGATATGATAGAGTCTAAGCGTTGCAAAATCAGGTTTTGTTTCTCCGAGTCGATTTTTAGGATCTACTTGTCAGGTTTCCTCTCTGTTCTTTCTTTTACTTTTCATAAACATATGTAAATTAGAGTTTTGATACAAATGCCTGTATTTAAGTATATGATATTAACTATGTATTTCTCCTCGGGTCTTACATGACCCTTTTAAATGCCAGAACATTATCCTTTCAATGAAATTCAGAGTTCATCTTTAAACTGTAAGAAAATTACTTCCTTGGTGGTTGATGTAGTTGAGTTGTTGAAATAGGAGTTGTAGGCTGGGAATCTTGCCTAATGGCAAGAGTGCTTGCCTCGTATACATGAAGCCCTAGGTTTGATTCCCCAGCACCATATATATACAAAACGGCCAGAAGTGGTGCTGTGGCTCAAGTGGCAGAGAGCTAGCCTTGAGCAAAAAGAAGCCAGGGACAGTGCTCAGGCCCTGAGTCCAAGGGCCAGGGCTGGCAAAAAATAAAAAAAGAAAAGATCTTAGGTATCTATTGCAGTGGCGCAAGCCTGTAATCCTAACTCTCTGGGAAGTGGAAGTGGAAGGTCACTGTTTCAGGGAAACCCAAGCCAAAAAAAAAAAAAACAAAAAAAAAAGAATAGATAAAAATATAATTACAAAAATCTACTTCAAGAGTCAAAAAGTTACTGTCAATAGTAACTTAATTATATGAGTATTTATTTCTAATTTTGGTTGCTTCATAATTTAAGAAAGGGTCAAATGTACCCAGCCTTTGTTTTATGTATTTAGCAAAGGCTGGTCTTTTGCTTATATTAGTTGTACTTTCTATTTCATTCTTACTTTTCTAATCCTGACCTTTACTTTTATGCAGTATAAATATTTAAACCTAGTGTTTTCCGATTTGGGCTATATAAACATCATTTCCATTTGTAAATCTTCAGACAAGCTTTGGATTATATGAAAAGGAAAATTTTGTTTTTCATGAGGAAAAATGAATTCCAAGTTTGTTAAATAAAATGAAAATCATGACAAAACAAATATTTTAGCCTGATCTTTAAAAACAGTAAATCCTGACAGGGAAAAGCAGTGGACAGAGAATGAAGGCACTCTGGATTCTGGACATGGCTCATAGTTGCCTAGATAACTACTTACTTTTTTGGTTTTTTTTGGTAAGGACTAAAATATTTTTGAAGATTGAACTCTTGGTCATAAGACACAGCACCACTTGAGTTCTGCCTCCAGCCCCTTGAATTTTCAGTTATTTTTTTCAGATAAGATCATGCATATTTTTCCCAAGGCTGAGTTCAGACTATAGACTTCCTACCTACCCTTCCAAGTAGCTGGGATTATAGATGTAAACAACCATATCTGTCTGGTTATTTGAAATAAGGTGACCTGAATTTATATGTGTATATGTGTAAGGATGTACATGCATATGTATATACTTATGTGTGTATCTATGTTTGTATGTATGTATGTCTGCCTGTGGCCCAGGCTGATCTCCAATTTTCATCATTACTTCTCTGTCTCCAAAAAGCTGGGATAATGGTTCCAGATTACTAGTGTTAGATTACTCAATTCTAGACCTTTTACGCCTCAGGTTTTCATCTATAGAACAACAGAAAAGGAAAAGCATCATGGCTACTGTGTGTAAATTTCAGCTACTCGGGAGGCAGACAGCTGGAAGATAATGGTTCACAGCCAGCTAGGAGAAAAAAATCAAGACCCCCATCTCAGCAAAAAAAAACCCAAAACCCAAGTGAGGTGGTACATGCCTGTCATAAAAGTATGGAGGCATAGCTCAAGTTGTAGAGAAATTGCTTAGTAAGGATAATGTCCTGGGTTCAAACACCAGTAATAAGATAAATAAACAAACCAAAAAATTAGGAGAATGGCTACCTAATCTTTAGGACCTTTCCAGCAGCAACATAGACTTTTGAAAATGTAGGCAATAACCATGACACAAATAATACCAAGTTTCATCTTTTCGGCTTCAGCTTTTGTAATGAAAATCCTGTTAATTCAAAATTTATGTTAACCATTGAAATTGAAAATAATTTATATGAACCACTGAAAATAAATTAAGATAAAAGATATCAAATATAAATACATTTAGAATGTTAAATTATCAAATTTTCATTGATAGCATAAAATAGTTGTAAAATATTAAAGTATAATTTAGATATGTAGATGTGGTATAAAGTTTGAAATACTTATCTAAATGGTAATATGAACTTCCATAACAGTCATCATTTAACATTATTAAAACTCTATTCCTTTGTCTTTTCCCAGTAAGACTGCTAAAATATAATTGACTGCTAGGTTATCTTCACTGTGAGAAAATAAAATAACTTGAGAAAATCAAGGTAAGTAGGGCAAACTTATTTTGGTGCACAGCTTCAGAAATTTCAGCACATGGCCTCTGGGCTTCATGTTTCTGAGCCCATGATGAGTCAGAGCATCCTGGTGGGAGAGTGTGGTGGGGTAGAGTGGCTTACCACTCACCACATGGCAGCTAGGAAGTGGGGAAGGAGAGAGAGAAGGGGGTGGGAAAAAGAGGAGAGAGACAAGAGAGGGACAGAGAGAGCCAGGGAGCAACCCAAGGAAACATGGTATTTGTCAAGGCATGATTTCAGTGATCCATTTCCCAGGCAGGTCCCATCTTTCACAGCTTCCACTACTTCTCCCAAATCAATTCTGAATCCATCAATGTATTAAACCATTGATCAGATCAAGAACCCCAGAACTGAATCACCTCATGAAATCCTCATCTCTGAACAATGCCTTGGGGCCAAGTCTTCAAGATATAAACCATTTAGAGACCCTTTTAGACCACAACAAACACACACAACACACTCTCACACTCTCAATATGTGTGTATATATGTATGTGTATGATATGTGTGTATATGTAATATAGCACATAGTATTATATATACATAGAATATATAAACACTTCTATGTACTTATTATATGTATGATATGTTTAGAAATATATACTTTTTCAATGGGCAACCAAGTTTATTTATTTTTGTTGAAATAATTACTGTTTTATTGGTAGGGGTTTGAAATCAAGGATTTGCATTCTCACTTGGCTTTTTCACTCAAGACTGATGCTCTACCACTTGAGCCACCTCTATCTCCAGTGTTTTGTTGGTTAATTAGAAATAAGCATCTCATGAACTTTTTGGCCTGGGCTGGCTTAGAATCTCATCCTTCTGAGTAGTTAGGATTGCACATATGAGTCATCAGTGCACATCATAACAATTATTTGTGTGTGTATATGTGTGTGTGTGCCTGTGCATGCTGCTCCTAATCTGTGCTGACCCTGAGCTTCTTTTTTCTCTAGGCTAGTGCCCTACCACTTGAGCCATAGTGCAACTTCTGTTTGTTTTTGTTGTTGTGTTGTTTTTTTTCTGAGTAGTTTATTGAAGATAAGAGTCTCATAGACTTAATTGCTTGGGCTGATTGCAAACTGCAATCCTCAGATCTCAGCCTCCTGAGTAGCTAGGATCACAGGTGTAAACCATCAGTGCCTGGCTGAAACAATTACATTTAACAACCCAATGTCACCCCCAAATCCTGTTTCATTGGCCACTGGAAATCGCAAATCCTGAACCTCATTATCTGTAACAGTAAACATTCTTTAGGAGACTTCTATATAGCACTGATAATGATTTTTTAAATTATAAAAAAGGACAACTGCTGATATTCAGATAAAAAGTGGAGTAGAATTTAACTGCATAAAATGATTGGGATATTTTGTGGAGATGGGGATCAGATATATAAATAACCTCATCAAAATGAGCTGCTTTCATCATTACATTTGCTTGATGACATATCTGAAACTGTTTTAGAAGTATACATCTAAAATTGCAGCAATTGCACACAAAGAATAAATCATTTACTAAAAAAATGACTATTAGTATGACAAAATATACCTACTTTTTTATACATTCAGTTATCATGTAGTCAATTTTATTCCTATTCTCCTTCAGACTTTTCTAGTTCCTTCATTATGTTGAAGGGAAGTTTATCTCAACCAGACGGTAGATATCATCACCTGCCTATTGCGACCATGAAAATATTACTCATTATTTTCTCGAATCAAAATTTGCAAAAGGAGATTGAAATATTCTATTCTTTCTCTGACAACTGCAATAGCTATCTTCATTGGAAAGTTCTATACCACACCATCCTGGAACACATAAGAATCATTTTCTTATTCTTTCTCATGCCATGCCAGGCCCATTAATTTTTATCTTATATTTTACAAATGAGAACTTTCATATCTTTAGATGTTTCTGTTGGAACTTAGGAATATTTTCCTGTAACTCTGGGTTTTCAAAATCCTTCCTCAGTATTGAACCACCCTAGGTATTTTAGAAGCCAGCATCATTCTATCTCAAATCTTCTCCCTCTGATTAAAATTGACCTCAGGGGAACCAAGTCTGGTTTGAATTACTGTAGATCAAATAACAGTTTTCTACATTACTAAAAATGAGACCACTATCTTCTAAAATAAAATATTCTTTTTCCTTCTCCATAGTAATCTTCTTTCAAGTTATTTTCTCACCCTCTGCTTGATTTGAATATGATGCAAGTCACCATTTCCCCAGTCCATGTGAAATCCACATTTTAGGTGAACTACAGTTTGATATTTCCCAAACATACTGTTTCCTATTCTGGCATACATATTTTAAAGGAGGAAGAAGAGAAACAATTTGCTGTTTAGCTGTCACCTCTTTTCCCTGATTACTTTTTACTGTCCTTTTGAAGTTCCAGTAGGCTAGTCATTAATTAATGGAGCCACCACTGATCAAGTGCCCACTATGTCAGCATTCTTCCTGCCCCGAGGGTGATGGGGAATGAGCCCTGCTGAGGGAAGTACCCTGTATCAGGGGACAGAAACACCATTCAGAGAATGATGCACATAAAATGATCATATATAATGCAGCCAAGACAAATGTACAAAGGAGAGGTGCCATGAGTTATTACTACAGGTAACAGGCCCAGACCTGTGCACAGCATGATGTGGTAGTTTCACCCCTTATTTCCATGACCTAAATGAAGCCTAGGAATAGAGATATACAGTTTCTTATTAAAAATGAAATCTGGATACATTTTGTCCACAAATTATATTTTGATGACAATTTATTGGGTGCTTTTTTTGTACTGCAATTTAATGGATTTTTTTCTACTTTTAATTTTCTCCAGGAAATATCTCATTCAAAACAGTAGCTTTGAATTGGAAGTTTCCAACATTTCCTGCATCTTGGAATCATCAAAGAGAGTTTTCCAATTCCAGCTTCCACCTGAGGAGATACCATTTTAATTGTTACAGTTTGGGAATAAGAAAAATTAAACTCTATTGGTGTGCCAATGGCTCTCATCTGTAATAGCTCCTCAAGAGAGTGAGATTTGGAGGATCTCAGTACAAAGACATCCCAGGCAGAAAAATCTGAGTCTCTATCTCCAAAGAAACTAGTAAAAACTTTGGCTGGATGCATAGCTCAAGTGGTATGGTACCAGCTAAGCAAGCAAGATGAGCCTGAGTTAGGTCCTTTCTGCAGGGAGGTGGGAAAAAAGTAAGTAATGAAGAGTAAGGAACACTGCTCTCCACGGTGTATTCTAGAAACTCAGGGACATGATGAAGGAATAAGTACATTGCTGGTTGATATATGACAGATTAACAAAAAGTATGTAGATATGTTATTTATTGGTGAATTTTTAGTTTATGTATGTTCTTCCTAACTTTCTATAGTTCAGTAATTCAAATTGATTTTGATATACCTTCCATACAATAATAAGATAAAACTAGAGAAAAACAATTCGAATTTAATTATTTTAGAGTGGTGCATGAAAACAGATACTCTTTTAGCATTATTTGAAATAAGAAAAGGAGAAACTATCCATGGAGAATTAGTCAATGAAATATGTTTATATGCATGCAACAGAATATCATTAAACAATGTCATTCCATGTAATCTGAATGAGATATTATCAGGATATATCATGGAATGAAAAAGATCAGACTTCAAATAGACTCTAAAAGGATTGGTAAACTCCAAAGCAAGGGCTATGTACTATTTGGAATATAGTCAGTATATTCGGAGTGTAAATTCTTTGGTAATTGAACAATATTCTTTCATATCATTTAATAGTGTCTCTATCTACTAGGTAATAAAAAGCTGCCAGATATTCACACACCTAAGTTCATTGTTTCCTACTGAACACTGTATTCTCTTAAGAATTTTGATAGTGTTTGTCTAGTCAGACAATTAATATCATCTTTCTTCATTCAGCCTTTCTTCATTCAGCCTTTCAATATTAATTCACAGTGACTCTTCATAACAGCATAAGCTAATATATATGCAATATTGTTTGAGTTTATTATGTTTTGCAGTTAGCTGTAATAATTTTACAAGCCATTGCACAAAATTATGCAATAACAAATAAGAAAATTGTGAGTCAGTCAGGTCTAAATACTCTAAATGTCTTTATCCTTCAGAGTAAATCTGGAAGTTGTGAATATGTCATATTCTCACGGCTTCAAATAGAAGGCCCCTGAAGAATAGAAAAATAAGAAACATCCTTATCAACATCCATATCTCTATTTTAAAATAAAACCTATAGGGAAAAGTAAACTATTAATTATTGTTTAACTATTTCTTTCTCCACCATGGATCAGTTCAGACAAAGCCAATCTTCAAATGCTTACATCTTGGCATGAGAATATGGAAAAGAGAAAAGAACAATGCTTTGAATATAAATAGACTGGAGATCTTGATTTGTCAGTTGTTGGGTATATGAGCTCCACCACCCACTAGATATCAAGCATCTTGCATGCCGGGACAAGGCATAGGCACTGTCACTGAGAAGCTAGAACATTCTTTTTTTTTTTTTTTTGGCCAGTCCTGGGCCTTGGGCTCAGGGCCTGAGCACTGTCCCTGGCTTCTTCCCGCTCAAGGCTAGCACTCTGCCACTTGAGCCACAGCGCCGCTTCTGGCCATTTTCTGTATATGTGGTGCTGGGGAATCGAACCTAGGGCCTCGTGTATCCGAGGCAGGCACTCTTGCCACTAGGCTATATCCCCAGCCCAGAAGCTAGAACATTCTTGACAAGAGGAAATGGGACATCTTTTAAAATATAGTGTGTTACAGGTCGGCAAGACTGTCAAAGCTTTCTAGCAATCTTTTAATGAATAAAACAAATCTAGGGAAGCTTGGCAATGGTGGTTCATGACCATAATCCCAGCTACTCAGGGGTCTGAGATCTGAGGATTGAGGTCTGAAGCAAGCCTTGGAAGAAAAGTCTGTGAAACGTGGAAATGCTCAAAAGGGCAGAAGCAAAATGCAATGTTCAAGAGGCAATTTAAGAGAGTCTTTACAGAAGATGACCTAAAAGTCAGAAGAATAGAACATGTCTCCTTACCTATGCAGAGACAGAATCAAATTACAGCCAGGCGCTCTGTATGAGCAGGTGGTATGCCAATTAAGAAGAGATGAATTAGAGAGATGTGATGAGAGAAAGTGAGAAAGCCTGTCTCAGCTACATTCCAGAAGGATCCTTTGTTAATGTGAATTTCACAGGTAAATTGTCACCCTCTAAGCTGAAATGTGTCTCAGAAAAAGAAACCACTTTTAAATATGTATATATATATATATAATACACACATATTTATTTTATTTTACAACATTTTGGTGAGCACTAATAGCACACACTTGAATCTTAGTTACTCAAGAGGCTGACACTTGAAAATCATGGTTCAAAGTCAGTCTAGGCAGAAAGATCCACAACACTTTTATGTCCAATTAAGCACAAAAAGCTGGAAGTGGAGCCAAGGCTAAAGTGGTAGAGCACCAACTTTCAGTAAAAAAATGAAGGGACAACATCAAGGACCTGATTTCAAGCCTCACGATTGGCAACAAAAATTACAACACTTCATTTTGTTTGTTAGTGTACAGTGGGCACCTATCTGTTCAGATCACAAGTTTTTATGAGGGAATATATATATATGTATATATATATGGGTTTATTAATGTTTAAGAGGAAAGACTGAAGACATTCAAATTTACAATTTATTATATAGTCTCATTTGGTTCTGGTCATTTAAGCTATAAATCTAAAATAAAGTCAGCTAGGGAAAGCAAATTCTAAGAGACATCATTACATTGAGTACCCTTTGTCTTGTAGGTAAGTTTATCTGATTTGGGGATGGAAAGGGAAATCATAGAAATGATGAGACAAAGGACAAAACAACAACAACAACAACAACAATGTAACCCTGATGTTCAGAAGACACTATGTTGGAAATGAAATTTACAACTTGGGGAAAAGAGGAGTTGGGGTGAAGAGAAGGTGGGAGAAAATGAGGGAGGGAGTAACAATGTTTGACAAGAATTATACTCATTACATTATTTAGGTAACTGTAAACTCTCTGCATATCACCATTACAATAAAAAGAGACAGTATTCAGTACTGCTATTTACTCTCAGAATGCTAATGCTTCATGTATAATGCCTATGAAGTGAGTTAGTGCTTACAAACAACATTGAACAAAAAAAATACCTACATAGTTAATCATGTAACTATCTTGAAAGAAAACCTTTTCTTATTACATGCAATACAAATTGTTTTTAATCGTGTGTGTGTGTGTGTGTGTGTGTGTGTGTGTGTGTGTATGCATGTGTACCCATACAGGGCCTTGAATTCAGGGTCTCTTGCTCTCAACTTTTTCACTCAAGGCTGGCCCTTTACTACTTGAGCCACCACTCCATCTCCAGCTTTTTGGTGGTTAATTGGAGCTGAGAGTCTTATAAATTTTTCTTCCTGGGCTGGATTCAAACCTCAATCCTCAGATATCAGGTTTTTGAGTTGCTAGAATTATAGGTATGAGCCACCAAAGCTGGTCCTGGGGGCTTAAACTTATTTCCTGGTCCTGGGTCTTAAGTGAGGGAAATAGGTGCTGTCCTTGAGTTGTTTTTTTCTGTCAAGGGTAGTACTCTGCCAGTAGAGCCACAATTCTACTTCTGTCTACTTCTGGCTTTTTGGTGGTAATTGGAGATAAGAGTCTCACACTTTCCTGTGCAAGCTGGTTTTGAATCACAACCATCATATCTCAGCCTCTTGAGAACCTAGGGTTACAAGTGTGAGTCAACTGAGCCCACTCAGCCACACCCAAATTTTAAAAAATGGTTTAGATATTTGTCGATTTATAGAAAAGCTTCAGAAATGGCAGAAAATTTCCTTTTTCCTTATCCTTTTCCCTTTCATGTGACATCACACTACACTGAAGAAATCACTGTTGCATTACTATTTAACTGAACTACAGACTTCCTTTGGTTCCCATCACTTCTTCCTCTGTCTTTTTACTATTCCATTGTCCACGTCAGGATCCATACTGCATTTTGTCTCACAGATTTTTTAAAACAAAATTGTGTGTGTGTGTGTATGTGTGTGTGTGTGTTTTGTGTGTGTGCATGCGTGCATGCGTGCTTGCCAGTCCTGGGGCTTAAACTCACAGACTGGGTGCTGTCCCATAGCTTTTATATCCACTACAGGTTAGCACTCTACCACTTAGTCCACAGCTCCATTTCTGGACTTTCATCTGTTAATTGGGGGTAAGAGTCTCACGGACTTTCCTGGCTGGACTGGGTTTGAACTATGATCCTCAGATCATAGTCCTTAGTGGCTAGGATTACAGGTATGAGCCACCTGTGCCTGGCCCAACTAAATATTTTAATATGGTTAACTCTTATCTTAAATATTCAGGTCTCAGTAGTACAAAAAGTCTACTATGCCATAATTCACTGTTATTTTTTGGTTTTGTTTGTTAATCTCATACTGGCTCCAAACAGTTATAAACCAGTACATTCTTGTGCTGATATTTTTATCATCTGCTTCTGCTTTTGATGGTGAAACATCCTTGCTGTATTGGTCAATAGTTCTTATGGTTGTTGTCTTATGTTGTTTTCCTAATAACTGTCAGTTGTGGTTTTCTGTCTCTAAAATATATTTCATGTTCTTATTTTTAAGCTCTTTGGATCTTTCTATACTATGAAAGAGCCTTTTAACTTTTTATTATTTTTTCTCTTGGGTGGAGTAATATTTGAGACTCCTGGGCTTGTTCTCCCTAGCTTTTACCCTCAATCTCTAAGTGCTAACTCCACATTCTCCCCCATAACATAAATGTAAACTCAGGGTTCATGAATGATAGGACTTATTTATTATTATTATTCTTTAAGAAGTTGCACAAGGGGGTTTCAATTCAACAAGTCAGATTATGCGTGTAATACACCTTGATTAATGTCACATTTTCTGATATCCTCCCCATCCTTCTCAACCATACCCTTTAGGAATCTACAAGTAGTTGTTTCCATATTCATATGTATGTACATTGACTATGACTCTTTGCCTGCCCTCTCCATCTCTTTCTCCACCTCTCCAAATGGAACATGTTTCAGCTTCCTAATACTGATTTTATTAAACTTCTTGTTATTTGTTCAGAGGAATTATACCATTGGAGTCTTTCCCTGTATGTGCCATCCTTTAGATATACATATAAACAGACAGACAGACAGACACACACACACACACACACACACACACACATTAATAGTTTAGGTCTAACTCTACATATGAGAGAAAATGTGATGACTTACTTTTTCTTATAGTCAATTTTTCCTTGGCATTTTTACCCAGCCTCATGACTTTCACCATTTGCAGTAGATTGATGATTTCCAAGTACCAGTCTTAAATTTCCAGTTCTCTTCTGGCTAACTTTATCTGGATGGCATCTCAAAATCAACTTTGTCTGGATGCATCTCAAAACCAGTATGCAAAATGTGGACTGGTACATTCCTTCATTCTTCCCCTCTTTCTTTCTTTTCTTTTCTTTTCTTTCTTTCTTCCTTTCTTTCTTTCTATTTCTCCCTCTTGATCTCTTTCTTGTTTCTCTCTCTGCTTCTTTCTTTTTTTTCTCTCTCTCCTTCGTTCCTTCCTTCATTCCTTCATTCTTTCCTTCTTTCCTTCCTTCCTTTCTACCTTCCTTTTTTTCTTTTTTGACAGTCCTGGGACTTGAACTCAAGGCTTGAGCACTGTCCTGTCCCTGAGCTTTTGTAGGCTAATGCTCTACCACCTTGAGCCATAGATACATTCTGGCTTTTTGATAGTTAATTGGCAATAAGAGTCTCATGGAGTTTCTTGCCTGGACTGGCTTTGAACCTTGATCCCCAGATCTCAGCTTCTTGAGTAGCTAGGATTATAGTGTGGGCCACTGGCACTTGGCTTTGTCATTTTTTTTCTTTGTTCTCCTCTTATATTTATGACATCATGTTCTTGTAGGTGAGCCTACATCAAAACTTGGTTGTTTTCTTGACATTATTTTCTCATGAAATACCATGCCCAATCAGTGGTTGACATTTATTGACTAAATATTATTAGACTTTATTAATTTATCCAAACCTATTTCTTCTCAATGTTATCATGACTACCAGCTCCAAGCACAGTGGATGTTTACAAGTTGTAAAACTAAAACAAATCACAACTGCCTCTCCTATTTTAGTAGCAACTAACTTGTGCTCTTTTTCCAGCAAAAAGCCAGAAGTAGATCTGTGGCTCAAGTAGTAAAGCAGCTCAGCCTTTAGCACAAAAAGCTAAAGCTCTATATTGGCACACACACACACACACACACACACACACACACACAAACATACAATTAATAATCGAACCACTTCAGATTTACATCTCTAGCTCCAATACTTGACCACGCTCACCAATTAGTATTTCCCACTGTCTTATATAATTATTATCTGAAGTTATTAGGTTCCCAAATCAACTCTGCATCCAAGTGAACTCCCCTAAAAGTACAAAGCATCCCAGTAAATGGCATGGCAGTCCTCTGGATGCTCAGACCCCCAAATCTAAGGTAATGCTGGACTCTCTTACTCACACTAATCAAACCTATGAGAAAATCTCATTAGCTTCACCTCCACAATACTTCTTGCATGCAATATCTACTTATCAACCCATCCTCATTATGGCTGCAGTTCAAGCTATAATCATCTCTTGCCTGGATTCCTGGGACATGGTGCTGTACACTCTCCCTCATTCCACTTGTGATCCTCCCCACAAAATCCTGCATTCCTGCATCCATCCTCCACTGGCTTTTCATTTTGTTATGCAAGACCTTCAACAACCTTCAACAGGTTCTCAAGGCTTGTATTCTTTCCTTCTAGCTCAATGAACTTCGATCAGGTAGACTTTTATGTTCCTCAGAACAGGTGTGTACTCGGCTAGCTTATGCTATTATCCCAAGCACTTCCTTCTCCCTGGAATTCTCCCCTCTCAGAATTTAATGTATCTTTCTCTACCTCATTCATGCTTCTGCTTTAGTTATTGCTCTTTGGGGAGGAGGCTTGCTTCAGCACCCTACCTGATGTTGCAGCTCTATAATTCTCTACTATGTATGTTTGTTACTTGATGTGATAGTATACAATTCAGCACTAATAACAACTAATGTACATACAGCAATTGTATGCCACACACTTCTTTACAAACTTTTTATACATGAATTCAAACCCACCCTATTAAATAATTTTATTAACAAACAGTACAAGAAATGTATCCAATGCCTAACGTATGAAACTGTAACCTCTCTGTACATCAGTTTGATAATAAAAATTTGAATAAAAAAAAGAAAAATAATAATTTTATTGTTCTCACCTGATATGCAGAAAAAAATGAAGTGTAGAGGATAAAATGTTAGAGCCTCACAGTAGATGGCAGAGAGGTAATATAAGGCTATATTCAAGCCCTGAAATATAAATGCTCACAGCTCCACTTTAACTCTATATTTGCTCTGGCAGGATATAAGCTCCATGAAGGCAGAAAAGAAATAAATTCTGTGTGGAACCACAAAGGATTCACCTATAAATTAAAAAGTCCTTAATTGAATATTTTATTTGGATAGTTTAAAAATATGTTTCTAGATCCTCATTATTCTAGAAAACAATCATCTCCAGACTAGCAAATTGATAATATGCCAAGAAACATAGAGTGACAATTGTTTAATGCTAATTTTTAAATAAGCTTAGAATTACATACAAGATAGGGCAAATTCTAAGAAACCCAACTACCAATTGGTTTAGGTGATTCATTAGCCACTGGAAGACCATGTAGTGAAATTTTAGAATAAATCTACAAGGGTGAAATTTCAAGACTTCTCAGGGGTACAATGGGTTCTGCTCTGGAGTTTTAGAAAAGGCTTTGTAACCTAGGAAACGGTTTCCAACACTTCTTCAAACACTCTAATTTATGAAACAACCTTTTGAATGCAAGTTGCTCCAGGTGGATTGTGGTGGAAACAAGTTAATTATCAGGTTACAACCCTCTCCCTGAAACTCATTCCAACTTTTCCAAGTAACCACCCCCAGAACTCTGAAAGCTGCATTATGAAGCAAGCCTGTCTTTCTAAATATGACTATTTTCTACCAGCACCCCCTGTTCTTTGCATCCATTTTATTTTAACTGTCAAACAGTTTGTTAGTGCTTGCTTGGTAATCCTCCAAACACAGTATCCGGAGGCACAGAAACGATAGAAACCATTCTCAGTAATTAATCTTTCTCATACTGAGCAAAAAGAAAATGTGTGCAGCAAAGGACCCTGAGTAATTTTAAGTGAAAAAGACTCACAGGTGTTTGCAAAGAAGGCATGTGAAACAATTGGAAAATAGCTTGGACCACCTACAGGAGAAAATGTATTCCACATTGTTGGCCTTTTATATCCAGAGCTGTTGTTTAAAGAGAAGCAGATTACCTCATAAGTCACAAGACTGACTTCTTCCAGAGAATCCTGATCATAGTTAGGAAGGAAAGTTCAGGCAAA
Source organism: Perognathus longimembris pacificus (assembly GCF_023159225.1). Taxonomy (NCBI): domain Eukaryota; kingdom Metazoa; phylum Chordata; class Mammalia; order Rodentia; family Heteromyidae; genus Perognathus; species Perognathus longimembris. Next base: position 32,341,807 of record NC_063169.1, on the reverse strand, counting down.
GTTCAAAAAGCATATGGGATGAGATTGGGCAAAGATAAAGAATAAATCCTCAGAAAGAAAAACTGTGTGCATGTATATAACATCAGACAGTATAGGTTATAAGTAGAACAGGTATGAATACACAGTTGGACCAGAGTTCAGACTGCTAGGAAAATACAGACAACCCACAATTTTAGAGCAGGAGGGTTTTATTCACAACGTAAGCATATTTTTGCTTCTTGGAAACTGGAATCATCATTATGCAAAGCAAGTTCCTTAAACAGGATTATATCAAAGTAGTTTACACATTTATATATTTAAACTCATTGAAATGCCAAATATTTGCAGAATTTAATCTTCATTTAAAATATAGTTTAATCCAGGTACCAGCGGCCTATGCTTGTAATTCTAGCTATTCAGGTGGCTGAGATATGAGGCTAGAGATTCAAAGTAATTCTTGAGATTCTCCTCTAGAATTAACAAGTAAAAATACTGAAGAGGGTGAGGGATAGACTGCATTCAGACCCTGGTACTGGCACACAGACACACAGACACACAGACACACAGACACACAGACACACACACACACACACACACACACACACACACACACACACACACTGTTTAATCTCTGAGGTCATGCAGGAAGCACAGGGTCCTCTGCCTAGCACCACCTAGATGTTCCTGAAACCTGGATCCTGCAGGAGTGGCCCTCCATAAGAAGCATGCTTCCTGTTTCCTAGCATTTGCTCTGTTTAATGCTGAAAGGATCAGCAATCGAAGAGTACTTTTCCCTAAAGAGGTAAATGCAGTCCTTAAAGAGAAAATGATAAATGATGGTGCCCTGGATAAATCACAAAATTGTTCAACAAAATGAGGTGTGATTATAACTGTTGTCCACTGGATTTGGGCAGTATTGGAGAGAAGTCTCTTTCATAATCAACAAATTTAGTTAGCATGGCATATACATTTACCCAAGTACTCTATATATAAATTATAAAACACTTCAATTACTAAATTCTGAAATGTTCTCCATACACACATCCAAGAATATTTCATACCTTTATAAATAGAATTTGACATTTCATTCTTACCATAATTCCACCTTCACTTCTGAGAACTAATTTACCCTAAGTTTTTTTACTTATAGTTAGAAATGTCTGACAGTGATGTCCATTTTCAAATCTTGGATTAGGGTTTGATTTTATTCATTCTTAAACTTGCTGTTTATCAGAAGAAATGTCTGCTGTGGTATTCCTAATAACAGTAGAAAGTATAGCAGTGGGACCACAAGAGAAAATGAGGGAGTAAGAGAGGCGGAGGGTCTTTCTTTGGGTGGGCCTGTCCTAGAAAAGTATACTTCATGTACATACTATAACATACTGGTCTTAAGCTGTAAGAAAAAGTCATACAAACCCAGGAGATCTGGTTTTGAAACAAACCCAGCAGTGTGTGATGCCTAGTGGATTTCTAAAAACACATATTGATTTTTGCACTTAAGACTCTGAAAAGTTAAATTAATCCACAGAGGCAGACAGACCAGGCTGTGGCACAGAGGGAGTCAATTCTTCAGCAGAGGTGGACAGGGAACAGCAGTAAGCTGTCATCTTCCAATGGCTCTGCCACTCTTGTGTACAAACCAGCCACATAGAATACAGGGAAGGGTCGAGGGTGTGGCTCAAATTGTTGAGTGAAGAACTAGCAAGCACAGGGACCTGAGTTCAAATCGCAGTACTACATAAAAGAACAAGAGAAAGGAGGGGGAGAGAGGAAGAGAGGGAAGGCGGGGAGGGGAGGGAAGGGAAAGGAAAGAGAAGTGGGGTACAGGAAATATTTAGGATAGAGTAGAAGTAGAGCAATGTAATCTATATACTGTTACATTATATGGCAAGCCTTATCAATAAGTAACACAAAATATTTTGTGCATTTTTCATAAATAGAAAAGGGAGAAGTCAGATTTGGGGGGCACCAAGGAAAGGCCACGGTTTCCTCAAATGAAGCACAGTTAGTCTGATGGTTCCTCTGCACACTGCTGGCAACAGCTGTATTCTTAAGGACTAGGTTAGCTAAGGGAAGATTCCTAAGCTGTCATAATGGCACAATCCACCTCACCTGAGAAGTAGAGAAAGGAAGCAACCTCCACATCCTAACCTTAGCTGTGCAAACCTTCATTGCCCATGAGTGGAGGAGAGCAGCAGGCTGGGATTAGGGCCAGGGCTCACGGCAATGCCCAGAATGCCACAGATTTGGAAATGGTTCCTATATTCTGAACACCAGACACCATAATATGCAAGCTTCTGTCAAAATCCTTCCTATACATTTTCTTGGCTTTACTTTCTCCCCTTTCCTTCATAAAGGCAAAACCAGAGTCATTTGTAAATTCCTAGGAATAGTCTCTTAGCCACCATATTGCATAGGATGACATACCATTGTTCAGGAATGTTACATTATGAAAAGCTCACTGTAGACAGTGAGGGACAATGGCAGTGGAGATATGGAATACATTCTACAAACAGGTTTAAGTAGATTATGAAATTTACCAAAAAAAAAAAAAGATAAACTGCCTTTCCCAAAATAGGGAAAGGATCTCCAAGGGTTTCTTAGTGTTTGCCAAAACTTATTAACATATTTGATGGTTTCACAACCAACCACACACTTTCAAGCACCTCCCCTTAGCATCAGGGTTGAAATGCCTATTCGTCTATGGAGTGGTGAGCCAAAGGTACCTCTGAGGAACACTTCATTATAAAATCCTTCTTGAAAATATTTTGCAATGTAAAACTATACTACGAATGCCTTAAATGACAGAAAATAGTTCCCAAATTTCTAATAATTAAGGTAAGTCTTTTTAAGAAAAACAGACAACAGAGAGTTCAGAAACTGTGAGCTATATTCAGGCATAAACACGTAGATTTAGTGATCAGATCAAGGGAGATTTGGTTGAATAAAAAAAGTGAAACTGAGCATTTCACATAAAAAGTTCCAACCATATCTGTTTGTAGGCAATTATTTTAAGAACAAAAGGTGGAGTGTGAAATTTAAGAAGTTTTCATGAAGCCCATCTTCTACATTTGTTTCCTTTCTTATTTGCATAATAATGCTGAAACATCAACTTTTTTTCCATGCCACTGAATTTACAGTAGACAATAAATACTTTTTCAAAATTCTATTTATTTTGCTAACAGATTTTTCTGTTGGGCAATGTGATTCAGTACCTGACACACAACAAATATTTGCTCAATTAAATTGAATGATTAAGCTTGGGTTAATTTCTGAGGCCTAGTATTTTGCCAAATATTTCATGAGTACTTCTGGGGCAATTTCTGTACCATAAAATAGGTTCAAGGTCATTACAAGAGGTTTCAGGTCATTCACTCTATGAGAAAAGTATGGAACCACTCTTAGAAATATGATTAAGATCTTTGAAATAATATATAAAAGAAGAGTCATTCAAGGCATACTTTACAAATGAAAAACTTAATGTAACTTAATATGAATAATGAGCAAAATAACAATAAAAAGTAGGACACATAAATTTTATACCAATATTTTACATATCAGAGACAAAGCAAGAAACAAAGAATGAGAAGGGTGAGAAATAAGGAATTGGAGGATCAAAACTACTTTTCAAGTTACTCAGCATATATGTATTTATAAGTATTTATATACACCATATATAAATATAAATAAATATATTCAAATATAATATATAATTTATATGTAATATATACATATTAATATACATGAATATGTACTTATATAACATATACATTATATAAATACATGTAAAAATATGTATGAGATACATATATAGTAGAGAGAGAGAGAAAAAGAGAGACTAAATGAAGATATGAAGTAGTTATAATGACAGAAACAGGTACTCTACCCTTCTCATGTAACTTTATAGATTACAGAAAAGGCAAGTCTGAGCTCCAGGTTTTGTGCTTGAATTCAGGAACTTGTGTTATCCTTGTGCTCTCACCTAGCTTTCGGACTAGTGCTCTACCACTAAAGCCACACATTCACTTCTGGCTTTTTGCTGGTTAATTGGAGAAAAGAGTCTCATTGACATTTCTGCCCAGGCTAGCTTTGAACAGAGATTCTCTTATCTCAGTCTCCTGAGTAGCTAGGATTACTGGTGTAAGCCTCTGGAGTGTCAGGCACGAGCTCCCATTTTAAAGCCTATCTGATTTCTTCTACATGCGATTCTCTTCTTTCTTAATTTACCTTACTATTTCCAGAAAAGGAAGAGGAAGATTTAATACAAGGCATATCCATGGGAAACCAGCAATAATTGGAGAATATAACCTTCCTCTGCCACACTCCCCTGCTGGAACATGAGCAGAAGGAAGCTTACTCTTTCAGGGACTTCCTCCATTAACAGGAAGAATCTATCCCTACTGGTCGTCGATGGCAATGTCTGCATAATGCTGTCAAAATCAAGAGCTATCAAGGCAGGGCAAGAGATACAGCAAAGCCAAATCCAATTCCAAGTTCCACAAAGAGCAGGAACACTCATTCCTTGCTAAATACTGCCTCATCAGAGTCAGTGTCTTAAACTTTACAGTCACTAACAGATTTTTCAACAAATACCTGTCTTTTAGTGTTTTGTAGAGGCAAAAATGAGAGGATAATGGCCTGAAACCAGGCCTGGGAAAAAGTTAATGAGACCCTGTATCAACAAATAAGCCAAGCATCACTGTGTCAGCTCATGGATGTAGTTCCAGCAACTTGAGAGGCAGAGGAGGATTGTTGTCCAACTGTAGTATGGGCAAAAATGCAAGAATCTACTTAACAATAAACTAAACATGTTTCATGGGGAAAAGGGCAAGGAGAGTATACATAAATGGATGGGGGGAGGTTTAGTAGAAACAATCATTATATTCAATGTACATTATGTAAAAATTGAACTATGGGATGGAAAAAGATTGGGGAAAATGATGGAAGGGGTGACATTGATTAAGATGCATTGTACTCATAATCTGACATGTAGAATTGAATCACCTTGTATAGCTACAAATACATACATACATACATACATACATACATACATACATACATACATACATACATACATGTATACATACAGGAAAGCCAGAGACTGGGGGTGTAGATCAAGCAGTAGAATGACTGCTTAGCAAATGTGAGGCTCTGCCTTCAAACTCAAGTACCATTAAACAAACAAATAAAATACATGCAATAACCTTCTCCTGTCCACACCTCTTAAATCCTTCATCTTTAGACTAATGTAGGTTAAAGAAGCAAAATTAAAAAAAATATTTTGTGTTTCAAGTGTCTCCTGAATGAGATCCTTTGAGAACAATTCTAATCCATTTCTGTGAAGACAATTTTTCCAGAAGAAAGGAATCTTTAATGATGAATGTAATATTTTCACCTCCAGTGCAAAAACTAACCAGGATATAGAGGAAGTTTCTTTCATTTACTGTTTTACCTGACCACAATGATGGGACATCTGCATCATAAAAGCCTTTATTTATGAAGATCCAGCCAGTAGAATGTGATAGAGAGTTAGATTAAGAAAACCATTTAAACAGTAGGTATTGCTCATGTCATGACTGCAGTCCAAGTCTCTATAAACATTTTGCTTGAATGAGCATGCAAGTTCTACCTCAGAGCAGCTCTTTCATGGCTCTCATTCACAGATTATATTTTCATCTTGAGTATAATTATGGCATTCGATGAATTTGTTAACACTAAGACTCATTAATTTTATTAGCAAAGTCCAATATATGAAGCTCATAGAAACACACAACTCACTGTTGGCAGGGGAATCTTCATGTGTGGGCCATCACTGAGTTGATGTTTATTTGTCTTCCATGATACCTTCTGAAAGATTTTCTAATTTCAACAATCCTTAAATTTCACCTGGCTCATGCCTGTAATCCTAGCTACTCAAGAGGCTGAGATCTGAGAATCATGGTTCAAAGGCAGCCTGGGCAGGAATGTTCATGAGACTCTTACCTCCCAATTATCCACCAAAAAGCTGAAAGTGGAGGTATGGCTCAAGTAGTAGAATGCTAGCCTTGAGCAAAAAAGCTCAGGGAGTAGGACCCAGGCCCTGAGTTCAAACCCCAGGTCAAAGCTCACACACACACACACACACACACACACACACACACACACACACACACACATCTCAGGGACAGAGCCCAGAGCCTAGTCCCTTGAGTTCAAACCTTAGGACAGCCCTACGACTGCCATTAGAATCTCATGACCAAGTTCAATTTCTGTCTTCTGCTGTTTTCACCCTGGCTTCCCTGATGTCCCTGTATCACCCTGGATTAGTCTCATGCCTGGAATAACACAGAAGGATCTCACCACTCAAAGCAGGAGCTGTGCGCTCTCTGCAGTGTTTATCCTTGCTGTTTACTAGGCCAAAGGATAGTATACAATTAACCTTTCCTGACTATCCAAATTCATTTAGAATCACCCAAAACTAGCTTCCTATCTTTCTTGCATCTGCACTTTACCCAGAGACTCACAGAGTCTATATGCAAAGTTCTCTAACAGCCATGACACTCAAAATGACACTCAAAATACATATACAGCATCTCTAAACCCCACCTGGGTTGAAAAAAATGTAGAACACAACTGGTAAGACTGATGATGTGAGCAGAAAAGAATACATGCACAAACACACAGAGACCTTGTTTGTAGTTTCGGGGACTGTTAAAGGTAGTGAGAGCAGGGAAGAAAAAACAAGTATTAGAAGGTGAAGAATTACCAAAATATGTTGCATGTGTAAATGAAAATAGCAAAATCACACTCACTAAGCCCTCCTGAATATTCGACAGTAGTAGGGAAAGGGAAGAGGGAGGGGTATGAGTGGAGTATATGTATATACATACATAGTCTATATGTATGTGTGAAATAATATGGTGAAACCACTTTGAACAATTAGCATACACTGAAAATATGAATAACAGGTCCTGTCAGAAGGGAGGAGGATTAAGGGGGGATTAGTGGGAGAGGGAGGTGAGGAGAAAGTGTAATGAAAGGCTGAATACTCAACATTCTTCATGTAAGTGCTTGAAATGGACCAGGGAAGCTTGGTGAGATTGGTTAGGGAGATGGGGCAGAAGGACAAGGGAGAGCGATGGAGGGGTGAGTGAAATCCAGGTATATCACATGCATATACAGATTTAGAAAAATGTTATTCCAATGTACAAGTAATTCATACCAATAAAACTGGAAGGGAAGACAAAATAACCTGTTTTGGACTAAAGCAAAAAGCAATTTGAGTCACATTGGACCATAATTCATAGTAGTAGTAGTAGTAGTAAAAGGCATACACACGAATTTTGCCAACAATGTCCTAATCAGTACAGATTGTGCACTTCATTAACATAAAAATCCATTTAAAAAATAAAGCATAAGGAAAATACATATGATTGAGCATTGTGAATGATTAATGTAGGATATAAAACTTCATAGTCCAGTTATAAAATTTAACATTTCATAAGATTTATGAGCATAATGGAGCCCAGGGTGTCTTCCTAGAGTGGATGTTGTGTGTAACTGGCCACCAGTCATGGAGGAGCTGCCTCTGTAGTCTGCTCAGAGATCCTCAGCCAGTATATTAACTAATGAATATATTGAGAAGGCAAACATGTAACTGTGTTCCAATGCTTCTAGCATCAGACAAATGAAAGGTTTTACATTATTCTGTTCCCCATGCCCTTCCTGAAAGTGTGCAGTTTCAAACAAAAGGCTGGACACTGGAGGCTCACTCCTATAATCCTAGAAAATCAAGAGGCTTCGGTATGATCATTGGGGTTTGAAGCTAGCCTAGGCAGGAAAGCTCGTGAGGCTCTTTGTCCAAGTAACCAGCAAAAAGGTGGAAGTAGAGATGTGGCTCAAGTCGTAGAGAGCTATCCTTGATCAGAAAAGGCTCAGGAATAATGCTCAGGCCCTGAATTCAAACCCTAGTGCTGGCATACATACACATAAAATGATACATGGGACTGACAGGTTGTTTAAAAGACATTCTGTCAAGCAGTTATTTTGTTTTAATTAGCATTAAGTAGTTGTTCAAAGAGGTTTCAATTCAACATGTCACCTTGTGAGTTCAATGTAGCTTGATCAACATCCTCTCTTCCATCATTTTTCCCCATTTCTCTCAGCCTCACCCATCCCCTCAAGTTACCTGGTTCGATTTTCCCATGTATACATTGAATATTAGGACACATTCACCCACTCTTCCTCTAGATGGAAGACAAATGGAAAGTGGAACTGTAAGCAGTTATTTCTAACATTTTCCTGACCTGGGGAACAACATGAACCCTGTCACTGATTTATACAGCTTTCCAAATAGCTTTCCTACTAGAAAATTCTTTCCTCTGCCTAAATTAGTTCTCCTCTCTTGCCTTGGAGGGACACAGGGAGTCACACTGAAAATTTCTGACCATGCCATCCAGCTTCCAGCAATGTACAAGAGACTAGAAAGAAATGGCCTGACTCCCTGTGCAGGTTGCTTTTCTGTTCCAGGAGAGGAGGGCAGGAAACATAGCACCAAGGGTACAGGAAGTGCCAGGAAAGGCACTTTATATAGTGTCCAATTTTCATCTAATCAAAGGCCAAATCTGTACTATTTTTTCCTAATCTCAACAGTATAAATTTTATTATCAGCATTGTCAATAGTTAAAAACCATTACAGATAAATTAAAAACTAGCTCTGATATGTACATAAGTCAGTGAGCTCAGCAATACTTACAGTATCATCTAATTGTTAATTTTAGCACACCTCTGGATTTCCTGATGCAAGTCAAAGCAAAAATATTATTCAAATAAAGAAATTAATTATCTAAAATAAGTGCAACAATTTTTGAAACCTCAGAGAGTCCAGAGGAAAGGAGTCAAGAAAGTAAAGCTGGGTGGCTCTTATTACACCTGTAATCCTAGCTACTCAGGATGCTAAGATATAAGTATCATGGTTCAAAGTCAGCCAAAGCAGAGAAGTCTATGAGACTGTTTTCTCTAATCAACCACCAAAAATCCAGAAGAACTGTGGCACAAGCCATAAAGTGCTAGCCTTGAGTGAAAAAGCTCAGGGATAGCACCCAGACCTTGAGACCAAGCCTCAGGGCAGACAGACAGACAGACACACACACACAAACATACACAAACACACACACATACACACACACACACACACACACACACACAGTGTGGACAGGAATCCAGAACTTCCTCAGCTATCCTGTGCTGTGGATCCATTTTGCCTAACAGACATTACCATCTAGGAATCCATTCTCCAGCATGTCAAATGCATGTCATAAAAAGTATGCCCAGTAAATGTATTCTGTGAGTCTGTCCCTTAATATGAATGAAAGAAAATTACAGTCCTGACATAGTAGCTTACAACTGAGATTCTTGGATTACTCAAGAGGTTGAGATCTGAGGATAGTGGTTTAAAGCCAGCTTAGGCAAAAAAGTCTGTGAGATTCTTATCTCCAGTAAAGTGTCTGAAGTGGAGCTATGGCTCAAGTGGTAGAATGCTACCTTTGAGCAAAGAACCTAAGGGAAAACATCCTGGTCCTGAGGTCAAACACTAGGACCAGCATCGTCCTCCCACAAAAAAATAAAGAAAAGAGAAAATTTCAGACATATTCAAATAAATTTGATGCAAACTGGAAAAAGGGTAGAAATAATATGGGGAAGTCAAGGAAGTTGCAATTAAACAATGTTTAACTTTCTAATTTTTACCTTTTAATTATCTCTTACAGGCTTAAATACCCACTCTTGGCAAAACAAACATTTTACTCATTGACTTTGGCTCTGGGTCTTCATTTTCTAAACAAAAATATATGGTGGTAGGAGCAACACTGTAAAAAATGTTAATTACCAGATGAAAAGTTTCACTTGGGCTTGAACAAAACATATTGTAACATCATGCTGAAAGGAAAATAATAGGGGTGCTCAAACTTTACCAATTACTGTATAGCAAACTTACCATCCTCTTCTTTTCTAAATATACTGTTCTGCCTCATCCACTGTTCCTGTTGTATGCCTCTGTGTATGTGTGTGTGTGTGTGTGTGTGTGTGTGTGTGTGTGCGCGCGCACATGCACATGCGCACATATATGTTGGTACTAGGGTTTAAACTCAGTGTCTCAAGTTCTCACTTGGCTTTTTCCCTCAGAGGCTGCCACTCTACCACTTGAGCCACACCCACACTTCCAGGTTTTTGCTAACTGGTTAATTGAAGATAAGAGTCTCTCACATTTTTCTGCACAGGCTGGCTTCAAACCTTCATCCTCAGCCTCTGAATGGCTAGGTGTGAGCCACCTGCACCTAGTATCTCTGTTCCTGTTTTGCTGTCACTCCATGGAGCCTACAAGTAAAGTAAATACCTAGATGCAGCTACTCACATGAAGTGAAAGAAGCTGATTGCACCTGAGAGGCGAACTCTCCTAGAACAAGTTCAAGAGAGAAAATGCCTACCAGCTAATGCCTATCCCCTATCTATACATCACCCCTCTAAAAGTTCTTCCTTCTACTATACTAACACAGGGTACAAATCTACAAAGTAGGTTTTCCTAGCAGGAGAGAGTTCAAGGGCCAAACAAACAAACAAAAAAAACCCAATCTTTTAAAAAAAAATCACCCCTTCCCTCCCTGGAAATGATGGGCATTACAGAGCAATGGATGCTTCTTTTCTCTCTTCTGGGAAAGCTCCTCACTGAGGCTCTCATATTTCTGTCTCCTAAAGAGGAGGAGTAGAGTGCAAAATAGAAAGAAGATCAAGTGCCTAAGTCTGCCCAAATTACCCATTAATTCTTCCTGAAAGAAATAAAAGCAAAAACTAAAAGCCAAAGAGTATCTCTTTTGACCAGGGCAGGCAGGAGAGGGGCGGCACAGGAGGGATCAGAAAATTTGATGAACGAGTCCAAGAGTAAATGGATATAAGTCTCCACCTCTCCTATCATGGATTCCTCTTGCAAACCCTGGCTGAGACACATTTATTCAAGCCTGCTATGACAAAAGCAAGCATGGCCATAGCTGAACAGAAAGAAAAATAAGGATGAATGCTTAGAGTTACACTAGCTCTTACAGTTTGTTTAAAGAAAATGATTTTATCTTTTAGGAATTTTTCAAAAATAATATGAAAAACAGTTTCTAATTACCAAGGTTTCACACACAACACAGAGATATTTATTAGGTATGTTGGCTGTCTCAGGAGTTAAAAGCAGGAATATTAACATATATGTAGGTTTTTTGGACACCTACAGGCTGTGAACTTGAGCTTGCTGGTGATAGTTTAAAATTTTTTGTTATACCTTTGGGTTACTTTTTGAGTATCTTCATACTATGTTTGAGCTCAGCAAAGGTGTAATATATATATGATATATATACACATATAGGTACGTATATGTGTATATATGTATGCATGTGTGTATGTACACATGTGTATATATGTATGTATGTGTATATATATACTATATATATTCTTCATCACTTACTTTTGCTTAAAAACATCAGCATTATGTCAACTGTTCTTTGTTTCTATTTATATTTAAACAATATTGTAAACCAGGGCATTTTACTTTTTTAAATAAATTTTACATTTTATTCAGTATGTAGTGTAAACTCTTCAGGAATGTCACTGACTTAATGTGGTTTGGAAAAAAATCTTAATTTTTAAAAAATAAAACATTCCTGTAAATAGAATTTGAGTCTTGTCAGTTGGAGGTATTCTCTATGCCACACTCAAACTGGGATATTCTTTACCACTGAATACACAGTGTATGAATTATGTATGCAAATTTCCATGAACTTGTCTGGGATTAAAAACTGAAAATATGAGCCAAAATGTTGCCTTAGACAAACAAATATGAAGAATTAAATCGGTAAGCATAATGTAAGATAAATCTATTCCAATGTGCAGCTAGAAGAAGGTTTATTACAGTACTTCAACAAAAAGCATGCAACTTCTTCCAAGTGTTCCCAATGCTCAGGTAACTGCATTGTGCTAAAATAACTACAATGAATAAGAATATTCTGTTTCAGCACAATGTAGGAATCAAAGCTTCAACTGTGATTCAAAATTCCTTAATACACTATCAACACAGCAAGTACTATACTGTTTAGCTGGAACAAGGCTCACACAGAGTAGATGTATTCAAAGACATGTGAATACTAAGTGTACAGTACCACATAAATTCAGAACATGATAAAATAATTAGTTGTCAATACTGCTGCATATGAATTAGGAATTGTCCAAAGTGTATTGTATTATATAATCATTGTTAGTTCATTTGCCCCTCACACCCATCTCCATTCCACAGAAAAGACAACTAGTGTGTGGGAGACGGGTGGCAGTGGTGAATGACTTCAATCAAGATCACATAGGAAGTGGTAGAGCCCCACATTCAAATCCAGGCCTCCTTGACTCTGAAGTCCACACACTCAGGCACTCTCCAACCTATACTCCTTTGTACTTTCTTGCTAGAAGTATGGGTTTACATTAGACAAACTGTTATTGTCACTATTGCATCTAGTTGTAGTAGCCAAATTTGTTTCTCAGTTGTCCCTAAGGAACAACTACTTTTCTGTAAAACCTTAACCTAAAACGTATTTTTCCTATTTTATTTCCTATAGAGTAAGGAATAATAACCATCACAGAAAGCTTTCAAAAGTAGCTGCACTATATTACATTCCCATATTATGTGGGCCATTGGGAATGTAATAGAGTACAACCATTTTCAAAAGAATTCTAGTTGCTAATTGTCTTCCCTAGTATTTGATATTTCCAATCATTTCTACTTTAGACATCCTGAAGACTCATCTTCTTCAAAACACTCTCTTTTATTTCGTGAAACAATGTTCTCATTGTTTTATTTTCCCTTTCTGGTCACTTCCTTAGTGTCTGTTCAGGGCCATTACTCTCTTTCTTCTTTTAAGTGAATTTTCCCTAATATTTATTTCTAGACCTCTTCCTTATCTGAATTGAATACCTCATTCCCCCCTACAACTTCGTGGCCACCTGTGTACAAGCAACATATACTCTTACATTTCAACCCAATCTCTCATCTAAGACCTAACCTACAGCCTACTTGACTTTTCTTCTTGGATTTCTCAAAGTTTATTACAAAAAAAATAATAATCAAGATTAAACTTTAGATCTCCCTCCTGGTTCCTGAAGATTCTGTCCAAAGCTGAAAGCACCAGTTAGAAGTCAACCCATACCCTGTCTATTACCCCCCTAAAAAAGAAAGAAAAGGAAAAGGAAAAAAGCAAAACAAAACAGCCGTGACTGTTGATTCATGAACGTCTCTCAAATGCTACTACTTTTATAGCACCACCAAAGTCCTTGGCTTCTAACAATTCTCACCTAGTATTTCTGCAATCACCTTCCAGCTAGTAGGCTATACATATATGTGCTCTGGGTTTCCATCCAATCTGTTCATGATATTGAAGGCAGAGAGATCCTATGTGAAATATTGGTGGGATTATACCAAACTTCTCTTCAAAACTCATTGTGGGTCTTCAGAGATAAAACTTTCTAATGTAACCCAAACTGCCTAGCTTCTGCCTATTTCCCCAACATTCCCATCATTCCCCAGCAATGTTGGCTTTCTTCTGATTTCATCTCTCCTGCAACCCTGGCTTTCTTCTAGGCTTTCCCATCCTCTGTTCTCCATCTCATTGGGGTTGTGATACCTACATTTCTCCTAGCATGTATCCCTCCCCTGCTTGCCATTAATCACTTTTCATTCTCATATCTTAACTCAATCCTAACTATTATTCCCACAGGAACCATTCCTAGACACTGTTTTTTGTCCAAAGTTCTAGTTTATATCATCCTACCAAAATATGTACTTTCTTTCCCATCATTTGTTATAGACTTTAACTTTATGGAGACAACTGTTTAATAAAATGCACCTCATCCTATCAAAAGCAAGAAGCACAAGCATTATTTCTAACACAATGCCTGGCATATGGGACATACTTGCAATATTTTCATCTTATGAATGGGGAATCATTCATTTTCTTTGGCCCTTGAACTGGTTTCTTATTTGAAACATGAAAGAAAATCAGTTTTAGCCAGACAGTGAATCATCCACCCTTGGACTAAGTATTCATTATAAGTTGAAGCAGCCATGGCCAGCATGGGACAAGTGGATGTTGGACTGTCTCTTCCAGATTGGCCACTAGCATGGAATCCCATAGGAAGGATGATTCCAATAATCAAAAGTAGACCTATCTGTGTCATGCAAATTCCATAAATGATATGAATTGATCTCCTTATAAAAATATGTTGACCGTACTGTATTCATAAACTGCTTTGGTGAATGGCAACTCCTTTGTGCAACTAAAGATAATAGAAACCAACTTCCCCCTCAACAAATGGGCTAAAGACCTAAAAAGAGACTTCTCTGAAGAAGAAATGAGAATGGCCAAGAAGCACATGAAGAAATGCTCAACATCACTGGCCATAAAAGAAATTCAAATAAAAACAACATTGAGATTCCCCCTCACCCCAGTAAAAATGTCCATTATCAAGAAAACTAAAAATAACAGATGCTGGAGGGGATGTGGCCAAAAGGGAACCCTACTACACTGTGGTAAGAGTGTAAACTTGTTCAACCACTCTGGAAAGCAGTATAGAGATTCCTCAAAGGCTAAACAGAGCTCCCCTATGACCCAGCAGCCCCATTTTTGGGCCATCTACCCAAAGATTACAAACAAGACCATACCAAAGCCACCAGCACAACCATGTTCATCACAGTACAATTTGTCATCGCTAAAATACAGAACCAACCCAGATACCCCTCAGTAGATAAGTGGATCAAGAAAATGTGGTACATATACACAATGGAATTCTATGCCTCTATCAGAAATAATGATATTACCCCATTCGTAAAGAAATGGAAGTGTAAGGTTCACAAGAAAGAAAACCCACTACATGGTGAAGGCAGAGAAGAGTTTATTGGAGGGAGTGCAAATTGCCAGCCCACACATGATGCAGGCATAGGGAGACAGGGTAAGGAAGAAGAGAAAAAGAGGGAAAGAGAGCAAGAGAGAAAAGGAAAGAGAGTGGGAAACAGGTTGAGCCAGATTATATAGGAAAAGGTAGGAAATATGGCCAAGTGGATTGGATCTGACCTCAGGGAAGGAGGGTCCCTATGGCATGGTCAGACAGAGGACCTGTAGCCAGGAGTCACTCACCAGACTTAAGAGAGGAGATGGTGTGGTAGATGTATAGCCAACAATGGTAAAGGCAAAAAGTCCTAAATGAGTTTCCTCTGCTTTTGGCAATTTGGACCAAGAAGTCAGATTAACCCTCAGAAGAGAAGAGGGAGGAGGAGATCCTGCAACTGCTGACTCTGTTCCCACCTGAGTTACGGCACCAGATGTAAGAGATTTTAAAGTAGACAACCAATGATGGAGAAAGAACTTTGTTTAGCTGAGCTGGGCAGGCTGCTAAATCCAAGGCATGAGTGACAGGCTCCAGAGTCACTCCTGGGCGATGCCTTATCTAGGGTAGGGGGTGGGAGGTGTGTCCAGGTGGATTAGGGTGTGTCCAGGTGAATTAGGTGGATTATGGGGTCTCCAACTGAATTTAGTATGTGACCTCAGAGGTAAGGAGGAGGTAACTGCCTCCAGGTGTGCCAGTTACCTAGGTAACTCAGGTACTGGGCACAGTTAAATAGTTGGGGGGGCATCTGCATGGAGCCCTCCTGGTGATGGACCTTACAGGAAGTGACTCAGATTCAAAGAAACACAGACCCTATTGTTTACCTCATTGGGAATAATTAGTACACATCTAGGATACTCCTAGCAGAAGATCACAGTAGCTCCGTAGCCATGTACATATGAACACACAAGATGATGCTAAGCAAAATGAACTCCAAGTTATGAAAATAAGTAGTTTATCACTGTTGCTGTTATTTTCAACATACCATGTGAAATTATATCTTTTTCTTTTGCCTTTCTTCCCCATGCTTTTACCCCTGATATCACTATAACTGATTGTGGTACCCTGGATATTGTATATATGTGTATTGGATCTAGGGAAGGGGAATATCAAAATGGAGAGACAAAGAATAAAGGAAATAAACCCAATTCAACAGCAATACTTGCAAAACTATATGCTGTAAACCAACTGTACAACTTATGGGGGAAATGGGGAGGGAAAAAGGTGGGGGGAGATGAGGGAGGAGGTAACAAGTTGGATAAGAAATGTACACACTGCCTTATGTATGAAACTTCAACCCTTCTGTACAATATTTTGACAATAAAGAAATAAATAAATTTAAAATATATTCTAAAAACATAATAGTATATGCTGACCTCCTTAGAAAACAATGGGCTAAGTCTTTGGGTGTGCAAGTGAGAGAGATTATATATGTAGTGCATACGTGTGTATGTATTTATGTACACATAAGTTCATGGGCACACATGTGAACAGTCCTGTCCACCATCATTAGTTCTTTCCTTTAATTATTCACTAACAGTTCAGCTCAAGGTAAACTTTCAGATGAAGAGGAACCAAGGCAATCTCTTTTCCTAACAGTGAACAAAAACTAACTTTAAAACAGGCATGTATGGTGATTCATTCCTGTAATACCAGCACTCAGGAGGCTGAGGATCCTATGTTCAAGGCCAGCCTGGGCATAAAAGAGTGAGACCTTGTATCAGGACAATAAAATAAACAAAACAAAAAATTATCATTTTAATGTATACATAACTCAAAAGCATAATAAGACAAGCTACTTGGAATCATAAATAAATTACTGCAGATTGAAAATGTATCTTTCGGGGAAGTATTAAAAATTTTAAATAAACTTTCACCATTAAGAAATATTAGCATAGTATAAATATAATTGCTACAAATATATTGCAATGGAAATCTTTAAATAAAATATCCCCCATTCCCTGGCTGTGATCCAAGAGCTGTAATATCAGTATTATTTTGAACAAGACTCAATATCACCAAACCTAAAAATCAACATAGTAATGAGAAGTTTATTTGGAATTGGCTATAACAGAATGTAATCTTAAAAAGGAAGTAAATCAGAGATAACAAACAGTAGATGAAGACTCAGAGCATGGGGGGAGAGGGGCTTGCATCTTGCTTTTAACAATGTAAGCCTGAAAGACTTGGGATAAATCGTCAGTGGCTAACCTGTTGATTGCTGTCTCCATAGCCAACTCTTATCAGTTGATGACCTAAAGTACTATGTTTAGAAAAGTGTTTATTAGTGGTATTGCTCTTGGTACAGGACTTTGCATGTGAATTGGATATTGGCCAGCTATTGAGTACACAACTACTAAGTGTCCACCAACATATCAACGGAGTCCAGTTTCTGAGGGGCAGAGATCAGTGCCTCTGTGACTAAGGGCACACAGACTGTTCAATACAGTGAAACAAATACTTGTTGAGGCCCTGGTCTCAGAGCTAGGCAACAGAAACACAGACATGATCAATGTAAGACATCTGCTTTTAAAGAGTTCTTAAGTCTAAAGGATAACTTTACGGAGGTGTATTATTTTAATTAAAAACATAATCAGTCTGACACTTTATGGTCATGTGCATCTGATCAAATACTAAATATCAAATCAGAAAACAATGTATATACGTCATGCTGTTACTGAAGTTATTGATGTATTACTTTTGTTGTTTTGTTTGGTGCTGGTCCTGGGACTTGAAGTCAGTGCCTGGCAATGTACTTGATCCTTTTTGCTTATAGCTAGTACTCTACCATCTAAGCCACAGCTTTACTACCAGCTTTTTGGTGGTTAATTGGAGATTTCTCATGGACTTTGCTGTCTGAGTTGTCTTTGAACTGTGATTCTCAGATTTCAGCCTCCTGAATAGCTGGTATTATAGGTATAAGCTACTGATACACAGCATTTTTTATACCATTTTCATTTACACCCTTTCACATTGACATTCAGGAACATTCATTAAATTGTCTCCTGAAGTCCATGAATAGTAAATCAAGAACACAAACAGCATATCAAAAATGTTATCTCATAGAATTCAATACTTATTCCTTATCAATTCTGTCCAATCTGCTTCTCTCACATTTTGTTTTCAGAACAGAATTTGTTGACTGAGTTCCCAAGGTTAAAATAAGCATCCCACTCTTTCCCCACTTCATTTTATTAGGTGATTCCCCATCTACATATTCTGTAGACTTCTACTTCATTCATAGTTTTAAAACTGAGCACCTGTTATATGTTGGGAACTGTGCTTTTATGAAGGGTAAAATAGAGTGATCCTACTCTGAGGAGTTTGTTCTGTTCTGAGAGGAGAATGCTGAGTGCCTAGATGGCAGATATTAAGTATGAATATGGGAAGTCTGAGACAATAGACTGGATGAGGTAATTTGAAAGGCTGTATAATGATTAAACAGACAATTTCTGAAAAGCATGAATGAAATCACTAAGTTGTGAGGAACTGATTAGAGTTAGGTCAGGAAGACTGTAGCAAGAGGGATGCATGAATCAGAGAAAGAACAAAGTGAGTAGAACACAGATCATAAAGATTAAACTTTATCCTGGAAGAAGGCTGGTTTTCTTTTTGTTATTGTTGTTTGATTTTGTGGTACCAGTTCTGGGGCTTGAACTCAGGGCCTTGCTGTTATCCCTAAGATTTTCTGCTCAAGTCTAGTGCTTTACCATTTGAGGCATACTCTCACTTCCAGCTCTTCTGGTAGTTAATTGGAGATGAGAGTCTTCTGGACTTTTCTGTGCTGGCTGGATTTGAACCTCAATCCTCTGGTCTCAGCCTCCAGCGAATCTAAGATTACAGGCATGAGTCACTTATGTCTGGCTGAAAAAGGCTGTTTCATACACTACGGGGAATACAAGGAAAGTACTATGCTACACAAAAGGCCACGCAATTTATGATGGATTGCAAAAAAATTGTAGTTGTCTTCTGGACATCCAAGTAATGTAAGAGGTGGTGGATGATATGAATTCAGAATTTTGCAGAAAATTCTATTGTATCAATATAGATTTGAGCCTCTTTGACATGTAAGTGTGATTAAAACCACCATTGGAAACAGACATAAAATGGGAAGAACAGAAGGTTGAGAGTAAAATCTAGAAGAAGACCAACACTTGAGGGTCAAGAGGAGACAAAACAGGGAAATTAGAAAAATTGATGGCAAATTAGAGGAAAATAGAATTTAAAAAAGAAGGCTAAGAAGGAGCTTCAAATCAATCTTCAGATCCTATTACAATTATTTATTTTGTACTATATGCATTATTTTCCCAAAATACATGCCACACTCATAAAATGTTAGCGCATACTAATATATATTAGTACAAATGAGTTTCATGTAACATTTCCAGACATGCACTGAATGTATCCAATCAAACTCTCCCATCCTTCTACTTCAATGCCCTCCTATTTGTTTGTTCGTTCGTTCATTCATTCATCATATGTGTGTATGTGTGTGTGTGTGTGTGTGTTTGTGTGTGTGTGTTTGTGTTTGCTGGTACTAGGACTTGAAATCAGGGCGTGGGCACGGCCCTTTAGCTTTTTGCTCATGGCTATTGCTCTATCCCTTGAGCCACAGATCCATGTCCATCTTTTTGGTGCTTAATTCAGTCTCATAGACTTTCCTGCTCTGGCTGGCTTCAAATAAGCTTCCGATCCCAGATCAAATAATCCTCAAATCTCAACCTCCTGCATAGCTAGAATAATAGGCATAAGCGACAGGCACATAGTTCTTATTACTTACTATTTTTTAAAAAATTGTACTCCCTTACCAGGTAGAATATTTCTTTTCCTGCATAATTATGAGATTTTGCTTATTTTAGGATTGTGCATATGGGCCTCCTAGAGAAGTAAACTATGCAGTCCTGATTTTCACTCATGGCTATATTCAACAGTGACTATGACAGCTTAGGTCCTTCCTGCTCTTCCAGCCATGGAATCCCCTCTAATGCCTGTGGTGGCAACAATACTTAGACCACAGAATCACTTTTCACATCAGTATCAACTTTTTACCCCAGGTGGTAAATTTGTACTCCAAGTGGCTAGATTGGACCTAGTGTAATAAATACCTATAAAGCCTCACTATAAGAAAATTAACTGGGCTGGGAATGTGGCTTAGTGGTAGAGTGCTTGCCTAGCATGCACAAAGCCCTGGACTCAATTCTTCAACACCACATATATAGAAAAAGCCAGAAGTGGCACTGTGGCTCAAGACTTAGAGTGCTAGCCCTAAACAAAAAGAAGCCAGGGGCAGTGCTCAGGCTCTTAGTCCAAGCCCCAGGAGTGGCAAAAAAAAAAAAAAAAGGAAAATTTACTCAGTTAATTTTAAATGACATTTTCATAAAAGTTGGCACCATAGTCACATAGGATTTCAAAGTAAAAAATACATATGATTGTTGCTTTTTAACCAAAATTTAATATCCAAAATAAAGGAGACTGCTCATTTCATTTCCTTTCTATTCCAAATGCCAAGATAGAAAATACATGCATTTTTCCAGAAAAGAAAGGTGGAGAGAGATGAGTTAAGCTTCAACATATTACGATATAGGGGGAAGATAAATCTTCCAAGCTCTCTGAAATATAAAAGATAAAGTTATTTGGTTAGTTCATTTTTGAAAAACATTCTCTTTCTGCCAATACTTCAAGTAATTTTCCTGACCTAGACAGACCTTTAAGTGTAGATATATATTATATTTAGATATGTACCATATTTAAAGAAATATACATATGCTAATATACACATATATCAACTTTTTAAATATTAAGAAGAGTTTATATATGGGTATATATAAACATACATATATATGTAACATATTATATACATTAAACATTTCAAGTAAAATCTGTCTAACTTTTCCAAAATGTTCATTGCAAAAGTTGAAGAAAAATCTTGCTAGCCACTCTTTTAAATAGTTTCTAATTCATTTTTTAAAAGTTGTGACATGTGACAAAAATAATAATGTAGCATACAATAATTGTGCATCAGTAAGTTACAACTTTAAGCTGATTTCACCAAGGGCTGGTGTCTCAAGCCTGTAATCCTAGCCACTCAGGAAGTTAAGATCTGTGGATGGAGGTTCAAAGCCAAAAATATTTTCACTCCAGAAAAAAGTCAGAACTGAAAGCATGGTTCAAATGGTGCAGTATTAACCTGTAAGGAAAAAGCTAAGCATCAGCATGTCCTGAGTTCAAGCCAAAGGACCAGCAGAAAATAAAGAATCCCTTTTTTCTTGAGATTAAGAATAATCTTCAAATATCAATCAATAATACAAAGGAACAGAAATGCAAGCTGAAAAATAAACAAGTAGAATGCAGCAAGAATAGGAAATGTAACAAGAAAACTATAAGTAGATGCAACTATGCATATTATGCATGAGTCCCATGGCAGTGATGTATTACTTCTGTTTTGTTTTGTTTTGTTTGGTGCTGGTGCTGGGACTTGAAGTCAGTGCCTGTTTAACTGGTTTTCAATTCACATACCTACTCTACAAAAACATCATAACATCTTCCTGGCAAGAGTTACTTCATTTTTGAATCATGGTAATACAAAATATAAACTAAATAATGTATATTCATTAGCAAAGTATTCATATTCTCATCTGTATTTCATAATGATGGCATCTCATTTATTTTTAAAAATCATTAATACTGTGATTAAGTGAATTACTTACTTAGAAAGTACATGAAGTTAATTTGATACTATGATCTTATCTTACTATCTAATCTTTAGAAGGAATTATCAAACTTCTGTACTGTATTTTGAAATTGACTTAAATCAATTTACCAGCAGTAAAGATATGTTCTCTAGGCCGGAAGAGATACTTTCACACCACTCAAAGGAGAATTTCCACAGAGCCTTGTCGACAGCTGTAATTGGTAACTACTGACATTTGAAGCTTTGAGTTCAGTTTTGCCACAAAGAGTAGCGTCCACTAAGATTCCACACAAGAACACCTTGCACACAGCGAAAGCATTTGCAGTCACCAAACAATCATTTTTCAAGATTTGTTTTTTTGGGAAAGAGGTGGTCCTGAGGCTTGAGCCCTAGGTGCTACCGCTGAGCTTCTCTTGCTCAAGAATAGTGCTCCACCAAATGAGCCACAGTGACTCTTCCAGTTTTGTTTTGTTTTTTTCTTCTGAGTGATTTATTGGAGTCCTAATGGACTTTTCTGCTGGGGCTGGCCTTGAAACTTTATTCTTAGATTTCAATGAGCCACCAGTGACCAGCTTCAAGATTTATTTTAATCTAAAGGTTGTTTGCATTGCTTATTGGTAAGGCATACTTCAAGACTATTAATTGCTCAACTTTCTAAAATATAAAATAAATAATTGGGGGCAGGATAAGCAAGGCTATAAAGAGGAGAAGACAATATAATTTGTCATCCAGGCTGAAACCTAAACTTGTGAGAAGCACTTTCCCTAGTCATAGCAGGAAATTGATATAAATAAATGAAGGCAAATAAATGCACAAGTCACTTCCCCTTTTAAAAATTTGTGAATTTTTCTTTAAATAAATATTTATATAACCAGGAAGTTTCACAAAAGAGAAATAAAAGTAGGAAAATTGCAGACAGGTGTTGGTAGATAATGCCTGTAATCCTAGGTACTCAGGAAGCTGAAATCTCAGGATAGTGGATCAAAACCAGCCCAATCAAGAATGCCCAGGAGACTCTTATCGCCAATTAACCACCAAAAAACTGGGAGTGGGGTTGTAGTTCAAGTGGTAGAGCACTAGCCTTAAGCTCAGGGACGGTGTCCCAGCCTGAGTTCAAGCCCCAGGTCTGACACCAAAAAAAGGTGGGGTGAGGAGGAGAAGGAGGAGGAGGAGGAGGGGGAGGGGGAGGAGGAGAAGGAGGGGGAGGAGGAGGGGGAGGGGGAGGAGGAGGGGGAGGAGGAGGAGGAGGGGGAGGAGGGGGAGGAGGAGGGGGAGGAGGGGGAGGAGGAGAGGGAGGAGGGGGAGGGGGAGGGGGAGGAGGAGGGGGAGGAGGGGGAGGAGGGGGAGGAGGAGGGGGGAGGAGGGGGAGGAGGAGGGGGAGGAGGAGGGGGAGGGGGAGGGGGAGGGGAAGGGGGAGGGGGAGGAGGAGGAGGAGGAAGAGGAGGAGGAAGAGGGGGAGGAGGGGGAGGAGGGGGAGGAGGAGGAGAAGGAGGGGGAGGAGGGGGAGGAAGAGAAAAATGAAAATCTCAAGTCAGTTCTGCAATCTACTCTCTTCTTGTAATCAAGCAACAACTGATCTACATCAAAATAAATACAAACCTGATCCAAAAGTGTGAGATTTGCAAATATATTCAATTAAATTTATGTAAAGATGCAACATCCCATAGACATTATGGATTGTGTACACATATATCATTCAAGGCATGGCTTTAATTATGAGATGCCTGTGACTGTAAAGTTTCTTAAAGAACAGAAGGCAATTCTATCATTTTACTGGACATTTCTTACTATATAATTTAAATTTTTCATTTCTTTAAGTAGCAGCATATGCGTGTGTTAGTATAATATTTTAAATACACTTGACACAGGAAAAAGTCATGTGTATTTTGTCGAAAAATTTCCAGAGATATCTGTGTAATGTTTTTACCTGTAAAATATTGGTATCCATAAGCTAAGGATAATTGGCCTGCAGTTAAAATTGGAGATTTAGTCACCAATAAAGATGACTGGTGGTTTTGATTTTTTTTTAAGGAACACAAGAATGCACCTATAGGAAACTAAGTCTTTTCATTTAGAAATATTCCCTGATATTTAATGAGAGAATGAAAGATACCAAGAAGATAAGAATAACTTCAGATCAGGCTCTGGAATCCTTTCAACTTGTTGCTGAATTCCTACCTTGGTATATATAGCTGCAACCCTGCCATACTGCATGGGCCTAGTGATAGTGCACAGTGTGGACCTTCAAACACCATAGCAAAAGATAATCTGGGGCTTATCTATATTCTCAAAGAGTAAAAAAATAATAGTATTTTTCTTGGGCACAGTAATTTGAAATTTAAAAGTGTCTTAATTTTACTATATTAAGGCCTCAAATGAGAAAGGAGGCATTATAAATTCCATTGAAGACAGAGAAACTAATACTGAATGGGTTAACATGTTACTGTGCATACCTATAAACAATGATAGTGTTAGCTGGGCACCAGTGTCTCATACCTATAATCTTAGTTACACAGGAGGCTGAGATCGAAGAATCTCAGTTCCAGGACTAGCTGGGGACTAATCTAGCAGGCTCTGATCTCCAAATACCCAATAAAAAGCCAGATGTAGAGGTG
This sequence comes from Perognathus longimembris pacificus, assembly GCF_023159225.1. Classification (NCBI taxonomy): domain Eukaryota; kingdom Metazoa; phylum Chordata; class Mammalia; order Rodentia; family Heteromyidae; genus Perognathus; species Perognathus longimembris. Next base: position 32,317,582 of record NC_063169.1, on the reverse strand, counting down.
TGGTTCACATGTCAGAGGGTAATCCTGACTGAAAAACCCTAGCAAGAGTGCAAAGCCCAGAGTTCAGTTCCTAGATGTGTGTGCGCACACACACACACATGCATGCGCACACACAATAATATTAAGACCAAAATCTAGTCCAATCTAGTCGAGTCATCTATTGCTTTCATAACACCCTAACAAGTTTTTTTTTCTTTATTGTCAAAGTGAAGTACAGAGGGGTTAGAGTTTCATATGTAAGGCAAATACATTTCTTATCCAACCTGTTACCTCCTCCCTATCAGAGCAGTTTTTAAATGATGGAGCGTTGTCATGGTCATTGCTTTAAGAAGAAGACCTTCTTCTGGGTGGATAAGGACTACATCTGTAATCTTAGCTACTAGATACTGAATCCATGCTGGAAAATCCATGGGACTCTTCTCTCCAAATAGTCATTAAAAAAAAAAAAAGCCAGAAGACAAAACATGGCTCAAGTGGTAGATCACCAGCCTTGAGTACAAAAGCTAAGGGACAGTGCCTAGGCCCTTGTAACTAGCACAAAAAAGGTAGGGGGAACCCTTTCTTTATTCTACCCAGGCAGAACAAGGTCTGATCTGATTTTAATAGCTTAATAAAAATTGGTTGGCTGCTGGTGGCCCATGCCTCTAATCCTAGCTACTCACGAGGCTAAGATGTGAAGATCACAAATTAAACCTAGCCTGGGCAGGAAAGTCCATGAGATTCTTATCTCCAACTAACCGCCAGGAAACCAGAAGGCGGGTTATGGTTCGAAGCAGTAGAGTGCTAGCCTAACAAAAGTGCTCAGAGGCAGAACCCAGGCCCCAAGTTCAAGCCCTATGACCAAAAAACAAGAAACCCTCCCCACCCAAAAGCCCATCATACTTACATACTGTTTAGTCAATATATGATACTTTGTTAAAAGTATCAAGAGGAATAATATGAAGAAGAGATGCTTTTACAGGGGAGAATAGTAGGAAAATGCTAAAGCATAAAAGATCCCTGGAATAAATGGAGCAAGTAACTCAGGAAAGCCACAGCACACCGGCGGGGGAACATGCGCCCAGAGCCAGTCAGCTCAAACACAAGAACTCAGAAACCCAGCAACCATATGCAGTTTTGCTCTTGCTCTTTGACACATTGGTCTTTGGACTCTAGTGTCAAATGCCATGAGCAAATGTCCAGCTCGGCTGGGAATTCTACTAAAATTTGAATCTGATAACTACTGACAGGCTGGACATCAAAAGGTAACCCAGGAACAGAGTAAAATTTGTAAACATCCAACCAAATATCTGATAGATAGAAGTTAAACAACAAATGTTGCTATCACATCTCAGTAGACAAACTAAACAAAGTACAACAGTTATGCTCTTACATCTTGGTGCACTTTTTGAAGACTGAAAAACTAAAATAGGGTAAGCATCCAGTGCAGGAGTCTTGTGCCTGAAATCCCAGCTACTCAAGAGGTGGAGATCTGAGGATCACAGTTCAAAGCCAGCTCAGGCCTGAAAGTCCATGAGACTCTTCCAATTCAGCAACAAAAAGCATGAAGTGAAGCAGTGGCTCAAGTGGTAAATTCTACCTTGAGCAAAAAGAACAAGGATGTTGCCCAGGTCCTGAGTTCAAACTCCAGAAGCAACACTTAAGCAAAAACATAATGTGTTAGAGAGTCAATAGGTGTTGAAACAGATTGCTCTAATTGTTATGTGACTTGGGAACATTTCATTGAACTTTCAATACTTAACTTTCATTTAACTTTAAAATACCTAATTTATATCACAGAATCAAACATAAATAGGTTTTTAAAAATAGACCATAATCCATAATGATAAATGAAAAGCAACACAATAGATTTTATTATCCACGGCACAGCAAACCCATCCATATGCTTATTATAGATGTACCAGGATAGTGATGTGATTTTAGAAACTCAAATTTAATATCTCTCTGGGAAATGCATTAGATAAATCGTTCTCCCTATTTAAGAAGTTGAGCAAGTATCTCCAAGATGTGTGTTTTCACTGTTCATGTTGACATGGCATATACAGAGAGAAAAGCCCAGTATCAATATCCTTCATAAGTCAACACTATAGGTTGTTTAGTTTGTTTTCTGTTTGGTGTGTGTGTGTGTGTGTGTGTGTGTGTGTGTGTGTGTGTGTGTATGTGTCTGTGTGTGCGTGTGTGTGTTGCTCCTGAGCTATTTTGCTAAAACATGGCACCCTACCACCTTGAACCACAGCTCCACTTCGAACTAATTAGAGATAAGAGTCTCTTGGACTTTCTTGCCCATGCTGTCTTCAAATCCTGATCCTCAGATCTTAGCCTCCTGAGTAGCTAGGATTATAGGCAGGAGCCACAGGCACCCAGCAAATCCTAGTTTTAATTTTTATTCATTTATCTTATTTTCTTCATGGGAAGGAGAACATAAGTAGAAGAGCTTCTGAGTCTTCAGTTTCCCTCTTTTTCTTTCTCCACCTGAAAAACCAAATCAAACCAGCATAATATTGTAGTCTGAAATGCATTCAAAAGGCTTATTTTAAAAGCAGGATATCATATTCCTTTGCAAAGAGAGATATGTATCCTATAACAAGAATATTCTACCATATTTTTAAGTCAGGGATTGATAGAAAGGGAAAAAAAAGGTATCTTGAAAACATTTGGACTTAGACTAAAAGGTCTGATTTAATCCTGGCTGGATCATGTTTGTGAGTCAAAGTAGGAAACTACTGGAACTCATGAGTATGGGAAGACTTGAGAATTGCAGCAGCCGCCTTACTTTGAGATCCCAAGTATTTATATATTGCATTTAAATAAGCCTAGTTCACCTATTTGGTATTAGATGAAGTAACTACTTAGGGCAATGGCTGACATGAGGTAAATACTCAATAAATGTTAGTTATTTTATTAACTATTTTAATATGATTCTTTGACTCTTTCCTTGAACCATCCCTTAACTTTCCTCTTCCGATTTTTCTCACCACTGACTATTCTGTAGCTCCTTTCACTATGAAGTTTTTATAGAAAAGGAATAAGATTCTATATCTAATGATATTTTCACTGATTTAGGTGTCAGATAATGCAGTTTCTGTCCATGTAATAATATATTGGCTTATGATGTCTAGTGACAGTAAATTGAAGGATTATTTATTGAGGAAGTTAGGTTCTTAAAAGGCTCCAACTCTCTCTCTCTCTCTCTTTCACACACACACACACACACATATTCTCACACACACTACTACTGAGATTAAGAAAATACCTCTAATTTACAGATAATTTAAGCAATCATTAAACACAGTTCACAAAAGAGTAAACTAGTTTAGTTATATGGCAACTGTATTTTAAATTAGTGGACTCTGGACAAAAAAAAATTTATTTTTTATGATTAAAGACTTTCTAAAATTTTGAGGTGAAAGTAGTTTGATTTTTCCTTCTATATTGTCTAACATTATCAAAGTCAAATCTAAATCCAAGTAGTTATTTACAACCAAGACTAATGAAACTATACAAGTATGTTTTAATTGATGCTTTGCGATGTTGGGACGCTCTGGGCATATTCAGCCCAACAATTTTCTCATTCTCTCTATTAATGCCTATCTTTACACCTTGTGGTATGTCAGGAAACATGCTATAGATCTTGTGCTATGATTGCAAACATGAGTTTAAAGTTTACCTGTTCTATTCTAGGACTTCAGCTTTAGATGCTCTTTACTGAAAACACTTTCTCATATATAGGATATGATGGACCATACCACAAAAATATTTTCTGACTTTAAAATTATCCCAAGGACCTGGACAAGGCTGCTGTTCCCAATTTTCATGCCAAGTTTAGAAAAGGTCCCCTCCCATGACCACGTGTGTGTGTGTGTGTGTGTGTGTGTGTGTGTGTGTGTGTGTGTGATGTGATTAGACCCTGTGAGCTCCACTTTTTTAAGACATCAAGTTTTCCACAGAAATAACAGGACAGCACTATTTCACTAACTGCAGACAATATCACATGCTTCAGTGACAGCAAACTGAGATCCCAAAACACCCACTAACCATCACTGCACAAAAGGCCAAGACATTAACAGTAGGACTGATTGATAAAATTAATGCAGAGGTCCAGGATTATAGAGGACTGTTGTATAACAGCATCACATTCTGCAATATTCTGTGACTCCATGCAATAAAGGAATAAATATTTTGCAAGGCAGTGTGAGGAAAACTAGTGAAAAAGATGTGTTGGACAGGAGTACTTAATTAGCCAATGCTCCTAATTTTTATCTGTCCACATGAGCCCATCTAATCTTTTAATTTAATTTAATTTAATAGGTATGGAATCTGTCCTAAAACCCCACCACTCTCACTTAAGAACCATTACTCTCCACTATGCTTCCAACAGCCAATGACAAGATGTGATGGTCACTACTTTGTACTGTGGGTTCTTTTTTCTATCTGAACTCTTTTCAAGCAGCAGCTCATAATTGTCACTAGCGGCTAGAGGCCTCTATGCACCTGCTGTCTGCAGCAAACACACCCAAAGGAACAGAAGCAAATCTGCAAATCATGGCCAATGGAAGAAGAATCCAGGACAGGAGGCAAAGAGGAAGTGAGAACAGACAAACTGACAACCAGACAGACAGACAGCAGCACCATCAGACACAATCCATTATTTCCAGTCTCAGAAGAGGGGAAGCCTGCAGCACGCAGGACGTCATTCTTCCACTAGGGACAGGCAGCAGATTAATGAGGGTTTTGCCTCCCACAAGCCGGCAGGCTTAAAGTATTTTTTTTCCAGTGATGAGTGGGGGGTGGGGGGGGTGGGAGAGAAGGAGCAGGGAATTCAGAAACCTGCTGCTGTTGATAAAACCAGGCCAGTTCTGGCAACAGATTTTCCTTTTCTTCTGAGTCTATAATACACGGGCAGAGATGACTGGATTTCTACTATTTTCCTGTGGCTTGACACCCACCTCTTTCCCTCAACATCAACCATCAACCCCCTCCCCCCCCACACAAACAATTTAGGTGGCAAGTGCACTTGTTGGGGACCCATAAGTCTGTGAACGCAGCCTCCCTCTCTTCTTCTCCTGGAGGCACTGCTGCAGGGAGGAGACCTGAACCTTTCCTGGCAGCATCTTCTCTTCAGAAAGCAATTCTAAAGAAGTAGGAGAGAGGCCCTGCTGAGGGTGCTTTGTGCCCTCCTGTCACCCCCTTGCTCCTTTCCCACTGTTCTTTGCACTCAGCTAACTCCAAATGCAACAGGTTCCCTTTGGCTCTTCATACCAATGTACCAATCGCCTGCCCCAGATTAACCTTCCAGCTAAGCATGGAATAGCAAGGAGTCTCTTCCAGTCAAGATATCTAAATTCCTCTAGCCTAGAGTGAGGAACTTTCCTGACTACAGTGAAGACTTCCAGTAGGAGGGCAGGCTTGCAGTCCCCATCAGCTCCACTTCACAGGTGATGCTAAGGAGCCAAGAAAGTCAGCCTGGCTTGCCAGAACCCCAGTTTTGTCTGAGGCAAGCCATAGCACAGAGTTACACACTCCTGCACCACTAGCAAGCAGCCCTATCCGCTTTTCATCCCAGGAAAATGGGGCACTAGCAGAGATGCCCTGAAGAGTGGATGGTTTCTAAAGAGGAGATGATATGTGCAAATATTCAGTCCCTTCTGGGGCTGCTTCCTTTAGCATTTGAGCAGGCCTCAGAGGTTTCTTGGAAACCAGTAAAGAGAAGGCTCTATTCTTTTTTCTTTTTAAAATTCAGGACAGATTTTCCATCAGCATCTCCCATGATTAAAAACTTTGTATTGCCAGTGGATTGCCAGTGGCATCGTGTATAGGTAAGATCCACCTCCACACAGGTATTTTGTGCAGACGCCTAGGAATAAAAATGAAACTGGAAGAGACAGGTTACCAAAGATGGCAACTGTCCCCCCGCCCTAAAAGAAACCCAGCCTTGATCTCTGAGATGAATGAGTACCCAAATGAATATTAAAAATAAGCGTTTTGATTATATAAATACCAGCACCCTTCACTGGGCTAACTCAGACCTGCCAAATAACTCTAAAAGAGGAGCTGTCTTCCACACCCCAGCACCCCTTCATCCCACCTCCCCACCTTCTGCTCATCTCCTGCCCCCAAGCCTGGCCCAACCCAGACCCTTCCACCAGGATGGGCTCAGCTTCTCTCAGCCAACACACATCCCACCAGGCCCAGGGTGGCCCCTAGCCACCCAATCCTCCGGAGCACCCCAATCTCAAGCTCTTCTCTTCCGGCTCTGAGGATCTTAGTTTCACTGGCATCCTCTTCCTTCCTCTGAATCCCTTAACCTTTTCTCTGCTCAAGCCCAGGGCCCCTGCCCCTTGCTCCCCAGGCAGACATCTCCACTCTCCCAGCTCCCCGCCCCCCACCGCGCTCACCCCTCCCCCACAATTGGCCAGGAGGACCTGGTGAGTGAGTGGTGAATGGACCTGAGGAGGCACGGAGGGAGGGATGGAGGGAAGGATGGATGGATGGATGGATGGATGGATGGATGGATGGATAGCAGGGCTGGTTGGGGCTGGCTTACTTAAGCATGGCTTCTTCTTTTTCCTCCTCTTCCTTCTGCCGGTCCATCACTGCCATGATGATGTTTCTCTCCTCCTCGGTCAGGTGGCTCAGGTCCGGCAGCTCTTGCATGGGGGGAGGCACCGTGGGTGGGCGAGGACCTCGGGGCCCCACGGCCGAGGACATTTTCGTGGCCTGTCGCCCCTTCCGCTCGCTCTCTCCACTGGCTCTCTCGTTCTCGCTCGCTCTCCCCGGGTCTCACCTTTCTGATGCACGCCCAGCAGCGCGCCCCTGCTTTCCCGGTCACAGCGGAGCCCTCCCGGTGGGAGCCGTGGAGCCGGGGAGAGCCAGAGCCTCGTCTTTCATGGTTGTTTGCCTGCAACCGCGCGCCGAGGCTGCCTTTGTTTTGGTCGCCCTGGCGAGGCTGGAGCCGCCCGACCGCCTCCCGCAGCCAGGCTCGGCCGGCGGGGGCGCGGCGGGCGCCGGCCGGCCGGGCGGGGCGAGTGCTCCGCGGGCACCTCGGGGCTCCCGGGCGGGCGTCTCCGGCGGGGGCGCGCGGGCGTGGGGCGCGGGGCGCGAGGCGTGGGGCGCGAGGCGTGGGGCGCGCGGCGAGGTGGGCCGGCGGCGCTCGAGGAGGAGGCTGGCGGGCGGCGAGGAGGAGGCTGGCGGGCGGGCCGGGCTGCCTCCGGTGCGGGGCTGCCTGCCGGAGGAGGAGAGGCAGAGTTTGGGTGTCAGTTAGGCGGAGTCTCCGAGAGGCTTCGCTCCCTGGTGATGCCGCCGCGGCTCGCAGACATCGCTGCCGGCCTCTGATCCCCGAGCGGAGCCGCTCCGCCCACGGGCACCACCCGCCCACTCCCCCGGTCCGAGCCTCGCGTGCCTGGCGCCACCCTACCCGCGCTCGCCGACGTGCGCAAACAGCGCGCCCTCCCCAGGTACCCCCACCCGTGAGTCATCCTCCCTCCCCTGATCCCCGCCTGTGTCAACCGCCCGGCCCTATTTTTCCCTGGGCCGTATTCCACCACCATCATCACCCTCATCACAGGGCATTTTGATAGTATCTGAAGATCCACAGTATTTGGAACAGCTGAATAAATCTCCCTCTGGACCTATTTTCCCCCTTCTTGCTACCATGTCTTTCTCATATGTCAGTGGAGTGTCACAGTTAAAAACAATGTGGTTTTCCGGATAATTCTCACAGATACACACACACACATACACACACACACACACACACAAACAGAGTCTTCACTGCAGTGTCTTTCTTGACCCATTCTCTAGTCTGATCTGCAAGTGAACTCTAGGTCCCTCTCACCACAGCACAGTAGCCCCATCGCACCAGACTGCTGCACCCTGGTGCTTGTGACTGGGTTATCTACTCTAATTCCTCCAGTCATCACGTCCTCACTTGCTTCTTAGCTTCCATAGGTGCTTCTTCAGAAACACTGATCCCAGATAACAAAAACACCCAACCACATCCCATTAAATTTAAGAAGCTTCTGGTCAGTGCCTGCTTCAGTGGCAGATATCAGGGATGAGCGTCTCTTGCTGATAAAGGCAAAAATTAATAGACGATCCTTTCCAAAAAAATAATATTATCAGCTTTGAAACCTGGAGACTGAATTTTGTTAATGCAATTACGACAGAATCAATATAGAAAAGGGCTCAAATTGAGCAGTTTCCTAGTGAGGATCTCTTAGAAATGGTGGTAAGACAGCTAATAGGTTTCTCTCCTGGAAAATTGTTTCTCTTCTTCCACGAGGGAATTACTACTCTTCCCCCCTCCCCTCCATACCAAATTGTGTCAATGACAAAAATGATGACAATGAGGTTTATGAATCCTAAAGTCTTATTTATAAGGACCTAGAATGTAGTTGGTTTTCCTTTAAATGCAGCTGTTGTTTCTGGATGGACACATTCTTTCAGTGAGGAAAAGCTCACTAATTCCTATTTCCATTCCTGTGATTAAATCTCTCTTCCCATTGGAGACCTGTCAATTGTGTCCCAGTTAACTGTTTCCGGTCACCTTCCTTTTTCTGCATAGTCAACCTGCCCACATCATCAACCCTGTTGTTGGTCCATTCTTGTCTGACTTGAAACATTCAATTTTTTTCACTGACCCTACCAAATAAATATCAAGAATATATGGGTTAGAAGCAATGTTTGGTGTTTAGTAAGTGCTCAATAATGCTTTATTTCTATTTTATTTTGTTGCTATTATTATTATTAATTTTCTTGTTCCAGTCCTGGGGCTTGAACTCAGGGTCTGGGCACTGTCCTTGAACTTTTGTGCTACCACTTGAGCTATGGCTCCACTTCCATCTTTTTTGGTAGTTAATTGGAGTTAAGAGTCTCACAGGCTTTCCTGCCCCGGCTGACTTTGAACCCCTGTCCTCAGATATCAGCCTCCTGAGTAGCTAGGATTACACCAGAGTTTGGATCAGTAATGCCTTATAATCATTATTTTTACTTACACAAGTAAATTGCTCTTACTCTGACTCTCATGACACTATGAGAATCTCATTGAAATAAATATGTAGTTAATAAAAATTTTATTTATAAAATATTTATTATAAAATATGTATTTATATAAAATATTTATTATTTGTTGATTCATTATTATTATTTTCTGCCTGAGCTGGGTTGGCTTCAAATCATGATTCTGAAATATGAGAATTACACAGCTTCCAGTTGTTTTTCATAAGGTTCCTGTCTTAGCCATATTTCCTTTTTCCTCTAAGCAATTAATAAAAGCAACTTTAGCATCTTTTTTTCCAGTTTTTACTTCATGTATTGTACTTGATTGATCCAACTGAGGAAGAATAAAACCTAAGTTGGGATTCTGGCTCTTCTTATGATTGAGCATGTTCAACTCATTTGACCTTTCTATCTTCTGTCTTCTCATCTGTAAAATGAGGGAAGATATTCATTTCAAAACAGAGAAGTGAAATAAGATATATTTGAAGTTGTTATCTATGTACACAGAACTTTGAAATTCTTTTTTTATTTCTAGATTTCTCCAAGTGATTTGTTAGGCCATCTCTCAATTATTAATACACAGAAGGAGTTGAATAGAAGATATATTCATTCTGCCAGATGCTTCTCTGAACTCATCAATATGGAAATGCACACATGCAACAAAGACCTTGTCCTCAAGAGGTTCATGATCAGTTGGTTCTGATGAAACTTTTCTCAATACAAATAAAGAAATTATAAAGCCTCAGTAGACATTAGAACTGGCTGAGCGAAGCACTTGAAGGCAAGGACCTAATGAACAATTAACTGTGGTGTTTTAATCTGCTTTGGCTACCATAATAAAATACCACAGATGGTTGGCCTATATAATAGAAATTTGTTTGCTCAGAATTCTGGAAGCTAGCAATTCAAGATCAAGGTGTCAACAGATTTGATTATTTTTCCTAAGCTTGTAATTGGTGTGTCCTCACATGGTCCTTCTGTTTATGTGTATTTCTGATGCCTTTTCTTGTACTTCTAAAAATTCAGGTCCCTATTGGATTTGTACTGCACCTTTATAAGTTTCTTGTCTCTTCCATTTGAACCCTATCTCCAGATAGAGTCATAGTGCTAAGTACTGGTGGTTTGGATTTCATATAAACTTAGAGAAAAAAAAAATTCAGTTCATATAGTGGCTTGTTAGAATTTGGGGGGAAAACAGTTGTTAATATCTATTCTCTGGATGGCATTCAAAAGAAATCTGTTTCTGAGCCATCTTTAAGTTGGTAACTACTTTCCTATACATATCAGTGTGTAATTATTGAGTGAGGAAAGGAATAAATGAACAACTGAGTTGACCTATCAATCAGTTGGAGCTTTGGTGCAACCCATCAGTATATCCAATTCTGTCATAAATCTTGTGCACTCTGGAGGGGTTCAAAATATTCTCTGTAATGCAAAGGAATAGTTTCTATAAATTGGCCCTAGAAAAACAGAACTTTTTCTTTCTTTAGATAAGAAAACAAACCTGAAACATAAAGGCATGCCACTGATAGCCAGTGCCTGGCGATAACTCTACAAAAGCATTTACAGAACTCAAAAAAAATGTGTACCATCTCTCTCTCTTAGAAATCCACATTAACAAAGTACTAAGATGTAATACTAAGTACTGAGATGCAGTAATTTACTGAAATAAAGACACCAGTTTCATGTAGCTTGGTTTGCCATTTTCCAACTATGCTGGTCAATAGATCTATTCTCTTTTTTAGCTGAGGAACATGTTTCAGACAAGCTTTGAGGAAAATACTGATTTATAGGGTCTTGGTTTCCAAAGATGCTAACTTGCAGTTTCTAAGAAAGGGTCCTGTGAACAGATATTTGAAGGATGAAGTAGCCAGAAGGCTTAGCAGAGAGTGTTAAAAGAGCAGGGCAGTCCAAAGACAAGGTCCTGAGTCAGGCAAGGGCGGTGTCCTGGAGGAACAGAAAGTAGGCCAGTGAAGCAGAATCATTGTGAGCAAGGAAAAAATAATGAACATGAGCTCATCTAGAGACAAGTTAGCTAGGGAAATGTCATTTATTCTTGTGCAATGGCAAGCCATTGAAGAGCTTAACCAAAGGGTTGAATGTTATATTCTGTATTTTTCAAATGATTAACTATGGGTGCCAGGAAGACAGGTGGCAGCAAGGGACAGTAGACACAGGACATTTGCTTAAGAATCATGAGAGGGACTTGGGGTAGTACACAGGGGTGTAAGTGGGAAAAGTGCATGTATTCAAGATGTGCTTTCTGAGTTGAACTTAAAGATCTGAAGACTGATGAAATGAGAGATTTTCATGGAGACAAATCAATTACAAGTCCTGTTTTGATCTCAGCAGTAAATCAGTGAGTTATACTGAGATGGCTAGAACTCAGTAAAATACTCAGAGAAATACTGAGATAGGGAAATCTCAGTGGGTACACTGAGATGGGAAATTTGTGTGTCTTTGGGGATACAAGTGTTGTGGTAAGCATATCAAAAGTCTTTCATCATTAATATCATTATCATCTAATTTCTCAAGAATTGAAATATATTTGAATTGAAACTGTTAGTCCATTTTACTGAAATATTTTTATGACAGCTTAAAGAAAAAGCAATTTAAAAAATTGTTGTTGTTGTTTTAGATTACTTCTGTCAAAGATTGGCCTGAAAGCTGAAAGAGCCCTCATTACTCCCTTGTTGATGAAAAAAAATGAAGATTTTATTAACATATAATTGACAGTATGCACATGTATATTCATAGTCAATTTTTTTCTCCAAGGAATAAAAAAGTAGCACACTTGTAATTTAGGATTCTGTATACACATTATTATTTGTTTGTTTTTATTTCTAGAGAGTTTTGAAAGAATTTTTGTGTGTGCTGCTAATCTGGCATGAAATGAGGGCCTGAGCACTTAGCTTTTTTGCTCAAGGCTGGCACTCTACCTTTTGAGTTCCACTTCTCTGTGTGTGTGTGTGCGCGCGCGCTCATGTATGTGTGTGTGTGTGTGTGTTTAATTAGATATTAGAGTCTCAAACTTGCCTGAGCTAGTTTGGCTGGCATCAAATCATGATCCTCATCTCAGCCTCCTGAACAGCTAGGATTACAGGCATGACCCTCTGGTGTCCAGCAAAGACATTATTTGGATATACCTATAACACCAACTGAGAGACTATTTGGGGCAAATCAAAAAACTTAATCCTCAAGCTTTGATTTTTCAAATATAGCTATGTAATTTCCACCATCAGGCCCTGTCTATTATGGGAAGATGGTTTTTATATAAGGTGATCATAGGTGCTTACCTATACAGCATCAAATTAGTTGATGCCATTGTACTTTCATTATCAATAGCATTCTCTCTGATGTGTTCTAGTTTCAAGGATAATTTTTTTGTGTGGGTTGTGGGGCTTGAACTCAGGGCCTGGGCACTATCCCAGAGCTTTTTTGTTCAAAGCTAGTACTCTACCACTTTGAGCCATGGTTCCACTTCTGGTTGGAGATGAGAGTCTCATGGACTTTCCTACTGGGCTGGCTTTGAACCATGATTCTCAGATCTCAGTCTCCTGAGTACAGGCATGAGCCACCAGCACTCTAATTTCTATAGTCACCTTATTTATATACAGTTATAGTAATTTGATATATATATATATAGAGAGAGAGATAAATATAGGCTTTCTGGCTTCAAAGAACAGTTGGCTCTCAAAAAGATTTTACTGAAAGTATTTGCTTGGAGCTGGATACCAGAATTTGGCTCAAATTCATTCAAAAACCTATTTTAATGTGAATGTTGGTAAGATTCCACTATTGTCATTTATTTCATGAGCAATTCAATGTGTTGGACTGTTTTTGTCCTTGGATCTAGAAAAAGGACTATCATCATGTTGTCTAGTGGTAGTTCATGCCAGCCTTTGGTATGCTTTTTCCAAGTAATGAATTTTCTTTGCTTTTCCTTTCTGAGTTATTTCCTTTCAGTATTTGTCTCCTGGTTCAGAATCAGAGTTCATGTTGTTTGTTGCATACTTCTGAGGCTGATCTCTCGTCATACTAGTTAAGCTCAGAATTTTTAATTGGTAATGTTTTAAAACAGTTTCTCTACATTATGTTCTTTTCCTTTTATCATTGAGTAGTTTCACTTTCTTTCTTTCTTTTTTCTTTATTATGGTACTATCATTTAAATTTAGGCCTGGAAGTTTCCCTTAGCTTTTTCTACTCAAGGCCAGTGCTCTACCACTTTAGCCAATAGCTCCATTGATTGTTAATTGGAGATGAGAGTCCTACAGATTTTCCTATCCAGGTTGGCTTCAGACCACAATGCTCAGATTTCAGCCTCTTGAGTAGCTAGGATTACAGGTATGAGCCACCAGCACCTGATTATATTGAGGAATTTGTTGCACATTCTTCAGTTTTAATTGCATATAATACAATGGACATTCATTTTAGATTCAGTAACTACTTGCTGGCATTATATTGCTTAGAGTGCTCTGAGGATTTATGCTAAATAAACTGAAGTCCCAAGTCTAATGCCACTCTTTCCAGTCTTGTCCAGCTATATATCTATCTCTGTCTTAAAGAATATGACTTTTTTTTTTTCCAGTATGGAGGTCTGTATTCAATCTTACCTTGTCTTGGTGTGCTTGCTTGGCTAGCGTTTTATTACACAAGCCATACCTCCAGGCATGCTTTTTGCTGTTGTTTTGGAGATATAGTTTCAGAGACTTTTCTGCTTCAGATGTCAGCTTCCTGAGTCATTAGGATCATACTTATGGGCCATCTCTCCCAGCAAGTATAAAACCTAATTGACTTTAGAAGTAATAATGCTTTTTACCTATCTACAAAACTAAAATTGTCTTATTGAAAATAATTCCTAAAAATAAATTATTGTATAAGCACCCAATTTTTAACAAGTTAGAAAATACTTTTTATTAGATTTAGTATGCATTTAATTTAATTTTATTTAAACAGAGATTCCCGAATAATCAGATTTAAATAAATACTTCTACCTTCAAATGATTTTATTGGAGACTCAGCGAGTTAGCTTGCAAGTCATTTTGCCTGTTTTACTCTTTTCTTTTCCCAAATTTGAGATGAGTAATCCCACCCCACAAGGGCATGCCCTGTGTAAGAGACTCACTGCCATGTCTCCTGCATGCAAATGGGAACTATGGTACAATTCAGTGTCTGAGGTCCGTACTGTGGCCTAACAGACTTGAACTCTACAGATCTGAGTAAGGCACACAGCATGCTTAAGCTTGCATTTTCATATGGATAATATGGAGGCCATTTTATTTCTTTTAAGGATTCTCCAAATTTGCACAATAATAATGCTATTTTCTGTGTTTCTGTCCTGTATTAATTATGCTATATAAATTATTATGTTTTCATCTTCTCAGAATGAATATGCACTGTTAATGTCTCTGTTTAGCTTATGTAGTAGATCACTTCCTTCATTTTCTGCATTCCAGCAGATCAGAAGAAAAAGTATTTCCCTGGATCCCTCCAGTGTAGCTTTCCAATTACTACTTTTCCTCCAACTTACAACATTTCTCCTACTCTGTGGCTTACTTTCTTCTTCTTTTTCAGACTGTTCTGCCAACATCCTAATCACCTACTATCATTTATTTAGCTCATGTTTTTCTTTTCCACCTCAATATCTGCACTCATAGAAAGAATCTTCAACAGGCTCAGCACTGGTGGCTCACGCCTGTAATCCTAACTACTCAGGAGGCTGAGATCCAAGGATTGAGGTTCAAAGCCAACCCAGGCAGGAAAGTCCACTGGAGACTCTTATCTCCAATTAACTACCAGAAAAACAGAAGTGGCTCTGTGGCTCAAGTGGTAGAGTGCTAGGCTTGAGCTGAGGAGCTCAGGAACAGCACCCAGGCCCAGAGTTCAAGCCCCACAACTGACAAAAAACAAAACAACAACAACAAAAACACCTTCAGCATTCCCCCAGTCAGTCCAAACACCTTGACATTATCATATCTAAATCTCCTCAGATGCACTGGATTCAGCAACTATATTTATGGACAATTCTAACATGCAGAAGGATCAGTGCTTGATCCCCAGCACCATAAAAACAAAAGTATAGGGAGAAAATTAAAAGTATGAGAGGAGGGATTTAAATTTAATGTTCTATATGGCTTACCTGTAGCTCAAGTAAAGCCATCTAAGGGTTAAATTCTTCTCAGTTCATTCTCTCATGGATTTGTAGAGGTTTTTCTCTTGCCCTTAAGCCCACTTCTCTCTGCTTTTTCTCTCCTTCAAAAGACAGTGGTTCAAAGACTGTTCACCTCTCTACTAATAGAATTTTGCATGTTCTCTGAATCATCCCTAATCACTCTACTCCTGCCCCATAATTCCATACGTCTTTAGAGATTCAGCTACATACACTTTGTAATACTTTGTCAAATTAAATACCCTTTCAATATATATATATATATATATATATATATATATATATATATATATATATTTTTTTTTTTTTTTTTGCCAGTCCTGGGCCTTGGACTCAGGGCCTGAGCACTGTCCCTGGCTTCTTTTTGCTCAAGGCTAGCACTCTGCCACTTGAGTCACAGCGCCACTTCTGGCCATTTTCTGTATATGTGGTGCTGGGGAATCGAACCCAGGGCTTCATGTATACGAGGCAAGTGCTCTTGCCACTAGGCTATATCCCCAGGCCCCCTTTCAATAATTTTTAAGGACACTAAAAGACATAGGTTCTATAGAAAGTAGTACATCTATTCACCAATTGCCATATGTACATACATACACATGCATGATAACACTCTTTTGGGGTATCATATTAAGTGGTGCTGGGCTAAAAGGCTGGTGGTCTGATTCTGGTTCCAGCTAAGATGATCTTGGAAAAGTGACTTAAAAATTACAGTAGTATTTTTTCTGTGAAGTAGGAATATTGCATAATGAAAAGGTACAAGTTGAAAAATACATCATAAATAGTAACCCAACTACTTTGCTTGACCCAAGACTGACAATTTAAGCTGGGTGCCAGTGGCTCATGCCTTCAATCCTCGCTACACAGAAGAGTGGGGCCTCTTATCTCCAAGTAACCACTTAAAAACTACAAGTAGCATGGCTGCTTAAGTGGTAGAATGCTAGCCTTGAGCACAGAGAGGCTCAGGGACAGCACCCAGGCCCTGAGTTCAAGCCCTACAACTGACACACAAAAGAAGGCTATTTATCAAAATCAATAGGCACTAGGAAAATGCAAATGAATGCCACAATGAAATATCAATATAAACCAGTATAATGGTAAAAGTTAAATAGTGAGCTATCAAAACAAGTAAGGATGATAGAAAAAAAAAGTGTCTCATACATTACTTGTAGAAATACAAGTAATTGTATTTACAGAATTACTTGTATAAATTGTATTTACACCTGTACTTGTGTAATTATGTAAACAATTTTTACACCTGTAATAGAAAGTGTTACAGCATTTTGGATGAAACCTGTTTCTTATAAAACTTAAAATGTGAGCTGAGCACCAGTGGCTCATGCCTGTAATCCCAGGTACTCAAGGGGCTGAGATCTGAGGATCATGGATCAAAGCCAACCCAGAAAGGAAAGTCCATGAGACTCTTATCTCCAATTAACCACCAGAAAAGGCTCTAACGCTCAACTGGTAGGATGCTAGCTTTGAGCAAAATAGCTCAGGGACAGCACTCGGGCCCTGAGCTCAAGCTCCATTACTAACAACAACAAACCCCCAAATCTAAAACTGTACTCTATGTGTCCAGCAATCACATGCATGAGCATTAGTCCCAGAGTAATAAATGTATTTTCACAAAACATACCTAGAAATGTATTCACATACCCACATTAATAACATACTCATATTAATATTTGATGAAACAGTTCTGTTCCTTGCTTTTGGTGGTGATTACCTGAATCTGTACATGAATTATAATCATGTAGAACTCCACTTCCATGATTCTATACTTTAAGAATGATACAAATGGAATAGACCTTGTTAAGAGCATTGTCCCGAGTCAGTTTCCTGCTTTTGATATTTTACTACAGTGATGTAAGAAGTATCAAGAGGTAAGCTGAGTGGTGATGGCACATGACCACTCTAATTTTTGGAATCTTTAGTGTTTATGAACATTCCAAAATAATATTTCTCACTTTCAATGGTATTTTCACCTATATTTCTTTCACCCTTTTAAACGCATGTAGCTTTTAGACTTGATCTCAACTTTTAAAGGTTGGGACCTGGTCACTTAAGCCAGGCTGTGAAATTCCTTTCTTCCACAATTGTGCATATCATTAGCTTGGCCAATCAGGAGATGGCATGGGATCTTCTAGAGGTAGATGTTTTGATGTTAATGCTTAAATTAATACATTTTATTCTACATTGGAAGACATTTTATCTTCACAGCATTTATTACTTATTTTAGTCCTTCTGTGTTACTATAATATATACAGGTAGTAAAATCTCAATCTTTCTCCAAAATTGAGATAAGCATAATTAAATAAGAGTCAGGAAACCATTCTTTTCATGTAGCCTTTAACAATAAAAATACCCATGACAAAAAAATAACATCCTCCTCATTTCCTTCAAGACTTACATTTCTACTGGTTTCCCCTCAGTCTACAAACTTAATCTTACATATTTCAATAGACTCAATTCCAGAGATCTTAAGTACCATACTCCTACCTTTTCAATGAAATTTATACTGTAGTGAGAGTTGACATGGTTCACTGAGATACCTATTGCCTCAGATGCCACGAGTTTGGCTGAACACAGATAAAAGCTATGTTCTCAAATTAAGAAATTGCCTATATTCTCTCCCAAGAGAAGCTCTCAGTCCATGGATTGTTTGTTTCATACTGCAGACATCGAAAGACTATATCTTTTTATGTAATGTAAAAAGAGGAATGCTAACTTTAGGGATCCTTGTAAAAATAGTGGAGTTCACAGTTTCAACTCTGTGTGGCATTAAGTTTTCTCTGCATCCAGTGAATCCTTCCTTGTTCCCTCACAGCTGTTCTTAGCAATATATCACAATAAACCTCCTCTGTGCTAATCATAGAGTTTTAGAATCTGTTTCCCTGGGAACCTGAACTGCAACAGTTGTTACTAGAGTGGTCCAAGAACTAGACTCAAGAATGGGATTATGAATTAAATCACCTGGTGTCCGGCTGGCAACGTTAAGTAGAATAAGCATGGTCCTTGTTGCTTAGCAACAAGTAGTTGCTAAAACATTTGTAGAGCATGAGCTACTTTGGGACACCAGTAGACAGTACTGAACTTTTTGAGTGCAATACCTTCAGGCATTTGAAAGTATAATTACAACACATGGAATTTGGTGACTACCACCGGGTTTACTTGATGCATTGCTGAAAGACCAGAATGGCTTAGTTGTGAGTAGCCATTATTAAAATATAGGTGTATTATAAAAGTGTTTCATTGGCAAGTGTTATGGTTTGAATGTGTTGTCTCCAAAATTCAGATGTTCTTAATGTGTTGACATTACAAGGTAGGAGCTTTAAGAAGTATTAGGCCATTCATGTTTCTCCATTGCTTTAAAAGGAAGTATTGGTTTTAACTGTTAGTTGTTCAAAGGAGTTACCCCATTAGAATCCTCTCCTGCATCTACTATACTTTAGGTGATTGTGTATATGATAACATCTATATTTGTAATATAAATCTAACTTCACATACAAGAGAAAATTTGTGTCCTTTGTCTCTTTGAGACTGGCGCAGATTTTTTTCCAGGTCCATCCTTTCCTTAGCAAAAGACATAATATCATTCTTCCTGATAAATTAGTAAAATTCCAAGTCTATCTATTTGTGTGTCTTTCTGTCTTTCTATACACACACGCACACACATATACACACACACATATATATACACACATAGATAAGATATGTATGTTTGTGCACCACAGTTTCTTAACAAATAAATACCAAGAAGCTAGAACATGTAGTGTCAGGGGTGGTAAAGTCTAGGGGAGGAGTAGACAAATGAAGAGAGGAAAGGTTGGTGAACACAGTCATAATATCAATATGTTAAAATGGAACTATGTAAGTTGAATACCTGGTGGGGTTGGGAGAGGGGGAAGAATGAAGAAAGTGGTGACAATGACTAAGATGCATTGTAAACATACACTGCCATTTTGAATTGAAACCCTGTTGTACAACTACTTAACAATAATAAAAAAGAGTATATATTAAGGTTAACATAAGCATAGTAATGTATCAGATTAAGGTCCTTCTTTGGTTACCTTGGCCCTTCCTTCTGCCAGGTAAAGGTTTAAAGTTTTTCTCATCAGGGGATGCAGCAAGCAAGAAACATCTAGTGAATAGATAATATCCTTTACTAGAAAACAGAACCTCTCTCATCTTGAGTTACAATGTCCCATGCCTGGGAGAATTTTTTTTAATGGTACTAGGTCTTGAATTTGAGGCCTCATGCTCTTGCTTGGCTTTTTTTCTTTTTTGCTCCAAGCTGGTGCTCTATCATTTGAGCCACACTTATGTTAATGGGAGATAAGAGCCATGAACTTTTCTGCTCAAGGTGGTCTTAAACTGCAGTCCTCAGACCTCAGCCTTGAGTAGTTAGGATTACAGTGTGACCCACCAGTGCCCAACATTTTTTTTTTTTTTTTTGCCAGTCCTGGGCCTTGGACTCAGGGCCTGAGCACTGTCCCTGGCTTCCTTTTTTCTCAAGGCTAGCACTCTGCCACATGAGCCACAGTGCCACTTCTGGCCATTTTCTGTATATGTGGTGCTGGGGAATCGAACCCAGGGCCTCATGTATAGGAGGCAAGCTCTCTTGCCACTAGGCCATATCCCCAGCCCCAAGAGAAGACATTTCTGTTCCACATAATTTACCCAGTCTCAGGTATGTTGTTACATCAGCACAAAATAAACAAAGACAACAGAAGATAGGAAAATAAATAAAATAAAAGATGTGTTTCATACCCCATAGTCATTGTAAAAATAGAAACACTTCCTACACGGCTGAATTTTCAATGTCAGCAGATCTCTTCACCCCAACTTGTGATCCTAAATTGTGAAGGTTTGCAAAACTCCCAGCATGAAAAGTGACCTTTGAAATTTGGGGTTAAATACTCAGAAACATCCAATCCCCAGGCTGCTTCAAACAATTTGATTGAAAATGCCCCCATTTCTTTATGTTCCCTTGTATTTGTAAACATACAGTATCTTCTTTAAGATGTCACCTTTTCTCTCTCTTGGCCATCAGACCAATAATAACTAGGGTAAGTGGACATAACCCACTTACAGTAGTGTTGAATCTACTAAGAGGAAAGAGAATATACCGTGAAGAAACTATGTCACCCTTCCAAAACTACACCAGTATGATCTGATGATCATGTATGGAACTGGGTCTTCTATATGCTGGATGAAGCAGGACTGGAAATAAGTGCTGTGGGATTCACCAAGACACAAGTGGATGCATTTCCTCATGATGCAACAGGCATCACCCTAGCAAGGTTTGTACTGCATGAGTCTCTGATCCTCGAGAGGCTATCCCATCAGTGATGTCAGAGGTGGTCCTTGAGACCAGACAACCTGCAAGTCCAACCTACTCACAGACCGAGTTCCTTTGGTGGTCTCTTCCTGGAAGCATTGCTTCCGGTCCCCTGTGACCCTTTGGCATAATGAGTACAATATGATGCAGCTGATGATGGGATGTTTGGGCTGCATAGTCACTACATCCCATGGTCAATGCACTGCATCTGTTTGAGGGCCCAGTGCCATGGCAGGAGTTGATTTTTCAAATATTGCGTAATTAGCCACTGTTTATGACACATTCCATCTAGAACCATACAAGTTCATTTGCTATGTGCCTATGACTCATGTATGTAAGCCTAGCTACTCAGAATTATGAGATTTGAGGATTATGGTTTGAAACAAGCCTGGGCAGAAGTCTTTGAGATTCTTATCTTCAATTGACCACAAAAAGTGGAAAACAGAGCTCAATGGTTCAAATGGGAGAACACTAGCCTTGAGCAAAATAGCTCAGAATCAATATCCAGGCACTGAGCTCAAGTACCAGGATCAGCACAAAGAAAAAAAAGAAGTTCATATTGTGATTCTCCATAAACTCCACTTGGTAAAGGGTCCCTGAGTCACATGCCCCATCCATAAACAAAGTACCTGGATTTGATTCATAGACATTCTCTACACTAGATCCCTGTGTCATTTCATTCATAGGTGCTAGCAGTATTTTCAAGTATAGAACATGTCACTCTCAGTACCTAAAGACCTTATTGGCTCAGGAAGATGATAGAGAAGGAATTTTGTCCTTATGTGGCTAAAATGTCTCACCATGATCTTGGCATCTATCTGTCCACCTAAAAACTTTATTTGTATTCCAAGCCTAAGAATACAAATAGGCTATATTTACATGTTCTGAAGCACATCTCAGCAGAGATTCTAATATATTTGCTATTTCTTGCATATTCAGCTTCAATAATATTATGTACCCATGGAGTGGGTAGAAATGAAGTAATATAGTATGGCTAGAGAGTCTAGTACCCTTTGATATCCATTGAGAGAGATTATATAGTTAATCCTAAAGAAGACAGAAATGGGACATGTTGTCTACTGTATTGATTGTGAACTCCTTCTTGGACTCTCATTATGATGAAACTGAATGTATCTCTAGGTCAGTGCTTATGACTAATAAACTTGAAGATATTTTAACCCATTCTAGCAAGGATATCAGTCTGACAAAACAGCTAAGATTAAGGCCACTAAGTGGTAGAGCATCAGCCTTGAACAAAGAAGTCAAGCAAAAGGGCAAGGACCTGAGTTCAAATCCTAACACTGGCACAAAAAAGATAAAATAGAATGTCATATTTTCATCTTTTATCTCTGTCTCCTTCTGTCTTTCTGTCTGTTTCTCTCTGTCCCTCTCCTTTTCCTCATCCTTTCTCTCCTATCACTCCTCCCTATTTTCTCATTCTGTCTCAAATTTGAATTTTTTTTCTAATTAGCAACTTTAAATGTAAGTAATGTCACTGTTTCCTGAGACAAGACTTAAGCATTGATATATTTTAGGATAAATATATCCTTTAAAGATGAATCATACTTAAATTATAAATACATTTTGTACACTTGTTTCAAAGAAAAAAATCTCATAGTAACTGTGTGCCCAAACTACAGAAGACTACGCCATTTTCCTGGTAATGTTTTTGGACCCAGCAAATGAAAAATACAGTAGAATTTACTCAGTTACCAGTGTTTCCAATAATGGAACTGACTTAGTTTTTTTTTTTTTAAATATAGGTTTGTGATAATAGAATAGAATTCTTTCCCTGACAAGAAGATAAATATCTCCAGTTGTGATGCAAAACTTTTTGAAAAATACCAGGAAACTCCTATTTTAATGCCAATAAGTGAGTCTAAATGTGACTGTTCTGCCTTTCTCCTTTATCATTCTCATAGAAAACTTAATCAAAGCAAAATCCTACATTTTATACTGCAAGTTAATGGAAGTGTCCATTTCCCCTCATCTAAGTAGACCCAGTGCATTGAAAATAAGACCTTAACTCTCTCACTATCCCACTTGTTCAAGAAAGTAAATGGGATAAATAAATGACAGTGATGCTCAGACTTTGTTCTCTACAGTAATTAATACATAGTCTCTGGCTCAATTTGTTCAATATGTATTGAATGCCTGTAAAGTCACTGGGAAAGATGCATGATAGCAATCAATGGAAAGATTAAAAGCTACATAGAGATTTCTAGTTACAGTTTGAAATATAAAGAACTTAAAATTTGCAAGTGTGAAATGCCACACAAATGGTGAATGGCCCTTGAAAGAATCATTATACACTGAAAATCTACAAATGAATGTCAAAAACATAAAAGCGGTTCTGTCTTGATTGGAATACAAGTATAAGTCCAGATGGCAATTTGAGAAGGTGAAGAAGGGTGACCATGATTGAAAAGTAATTTTTGTACATATGTAAGACTGGAATAATAAATCTTGTTAGAATTGGTTTGGGAAGAGGTAAGATAAAAGAGAGTCATGAACAAGGTGAGTCTGATCAAGGTACATTGTATGCATATATATGCATATGTCAAAGTGAAATGCCCTCCACAGACCGTCAGCGACCAGAGAAGCAAGAGCCGAAAAATCATGCCAGGAGTGCAGAGTCCAGACAGCAGGAGCACCACGGGCCCCAGACGGAGTGCAGACCAACTGAGACAGATGGCTGCGCGGGACCGGACGTGCGGAACCAAACAGCCGGGAACAGACGTAAACAGCAGGGGAACTCTGGGCGGAGCAGACTGGGAGAACCAGACAGGGAGAGCTGGGACTGCCACCACCAAACAAGTGATTGCCACACTTCCAACCCCAAAAAGCCCACAGCAGCGTGGGACACACACACATTCCAGGACCAATAAGTTCCCCATTGCCCCCCCCCAAACAGGAGACCAGCTCTAGCAGAGACCCAAACCCTACAAAGAAGCTAGAGCTCCCTCCCTCCCTCTCCCTACCCCGAGAATATAGGAGCTCCATATCCAGCGGCTCTAGGACCCAAGAACCACTGGGAGGACACGGGATCTAGCAAAGGCAGAGCAGCGCCCAACAAAGAGACTGGGAAACACCTTAGGCAGGTGTCCCCCAAAGGCCCATCTGGGGAGCCTGAACCTGTCCACACTAGCCCTACCACCTCCCAGCAAGGGCTTGGGGACTGGTAGGCATTGGAATGCCACCTGAGGCGCCTGGTCCTCACGGACTTTTTGAACAACAGTCACAGGTTTGCTGGTGTGCAATACCAGCCCAGCAGGGACACCTGGGCCCAAACACCCCCCCCCCCTACAGCGGTGGCGCAGAGAGTCTGTGGGCACCAACCTGCTCCCAGACACTTGAACCTGCTGGGGTCTATGCATACCACCCCCACAGCAGACTCCCAAGAGGGCACAAACGTCCTCCAACAACTCGGGGCAGCACATCACCAAAGGAAGCACTAGAGTGCACACGCACGTGCCCACCAGAGGGCCAGCATGCTAGCCCTCCAGCAAGAGGATCTCCTGCCCAAACCCCCACAGAAGCACACAAGCGGGCAAGCTGCAACACCCACTCTGATAGGCACACTCTGCACAGGTGGACAGGGCCCCCCAGTGGCAGTGCCCACTCTGATAGGTGGACTCTGCACAGTTGGGTGGGCCAGCCCTCAACAGCAACACCTGCTCCGATAGGAGCAATCCACACAGGTGGGCAAGCCACCACTAAGGGGCAATTCTCAATCTGATAGGTGAGCTCCTCTGACCACTGGACTGAGTAGGAAAAGAATCAAAGAAGAGAAAAGTCTCCAGGCCACGCTGAATCACTGAACCACAAACCCCCATCAGGGGCACACTAGGGTCAGCACAACAAAGCAACAGGACATAGTCCTGCAAAGAAAGACATAGAACCTACCCATCCCCAAGTGCAGTGAGGGTGACCACCCCAGAAACAACCAAGATGTTCACGCTCACCCATTGGGCAGTAAGGTTCAACAGCCAAACTCAAACCCAGAGCCAGGACAAGTCTCCACTGATGGACCAGCGGGAACCAGTACAAAGACAAGCCAAGGGTGCCACCTACAGATCTCCAGATGCGCAATCACAACGAAATATTACAAATTTCATGAAAGGTCAAGCCTACTGGCCAGCTCCAAAAAGTAGTACGACTGAAGAGGAGATGAAGAATAAAAAAAAAACTGACGCTATGATAGCAGAAATGATGGAAAGCCTCAGGAAAAAAATTCAGAAAACAATTCCAGGAGTTTAGAACGGAAGTCTTGAAGGACCTTCAGGAAGTCAAGAAAGAAATGGAAGCAAAAATGGATACAGTGCAATCCTCCGATAAAGAAGACGTTAACATCCTGAGAAGCGAAATGCATGAAAAAATAGATTTAAAATGCAACTCTTTAAAGGAAGAAATTTCCACAATGAAAGCAGATCTGGCAACCATAAATACCTCGCTGACTTCCATAAACTCCA
The DNA here is from genome assembly GCF_023159225.1 of Perognathus longimembris pacificus. Classification (NCBI taxonomy): domain Eukaryota; kingdom Metazoa; phylum Chordata; class Mammalia; order Rodentia; family Heteromyidae; genus Perognathus; species Perognathus longimembris. The sequence continues at coordinate 32,292,603 of NC_063169.1, read as the reverse complement.
CACTAGAAGCCACAGCACAAAAAATTGATCATATCGAATCCTGAATCTCTCTTTTGGACGACAATGTAGCCGATAAGGACCAGAAAATTACCACACTCCAAGAAACAGTTAAACTCCAGGGCAGACTAATCCAGGAGCTAGTGGACAAAGACAAGAGATGTAATCTGCACATGATTGGAATAGAAGAAGGAGTCGAATACCAGAGCAGATGGCTACAACATATTTTCAATAGAGTTATTGCAGAAAACTTCCCCAACCTCACAAGGGACCTCATCCAGATAACCGAAGCCTATAGGACACCTGGCAGACCAGAATCTAGAAAATCCAGGCACATGATAATCAAGACTTCAGGTCTCAAAAATAAAGAGAAAATTTTTAATGCAGCCAAAGCAAAGAAAGAGATTTATTACAATGGAAAAAGGATCAGAATCACAGCATACCTCTCGACACAAACCTACCATGCACGAAGAGTGTGGAAGAAAACAATCCAAGTCGTAGAGGCCAACAAATGCCAACCCAGAATTAGATATCCAGTAAAATTAGAATTCAAATTCTAGGGAAAAACCAGATCTTTTCATAGCAAAGAGGATCTAAAGAAGTATGTGAATAAAAAACCAGCCTTAAAACGAATTCTAAGAGGGAAACCCCACCCAACAGAAATCATACAGGACACACAGACAGAAACAGAAAGAAACTGCAATACCCAGAGCCCAACAGAAAGAGCAGCTCATTAAAGACAAGGAGAAAAAAGGAGAGGAAAAGCAGCCTAACAAGAAATGGAAGGGGAAAAAACACTCTTATCCGTGATCTCTTTGAATATAAGCGGCATAAATTCTCCAATAAAGATCAACAGACTGACAGAGTGGATCCGGAAACAAAAAGTTGCCATCTGTTGTCTTCAAGAGACCCATCTTACAGCAAGGGATAAAAACAGGCTCCAAATGAAAGGATGGAGCAAGATCTTCCAAGCAAACGCACCTACCAAAATGGCAGGAGTAGCCATCCTGATGTCAGACAAGCTGGACTTCTCATTAAAATCAACTCAAAAAGACAAAGAAGGACACTACATTTTAATACAAGGAAAAATCCAGAATCAAGACATCACAGTGATAAATTTATACTCACCAAACAAAAGAGGCCCTACATATGTCAAGCAAATTCTCACAGAACTACAGAACAAGATATACCCAAACACAATCATAGTGGGAGACTTCAATACCCCACTCTCTCCAAGAGAGACCTAACACCCAGAGGAATAGCAAGGGAGCTGAGGACCTAAGTAACATTATATTTCAAATGGATCTGATAGATCTGTACAGAGTCTTTCACCCTACAGAGAGCCAATACACATTCTTCTCAGCAGCCCATGGATTATACTTCAAAATAGACCATGTCATAGCCCACACAAAGAACCTCAGCAAATACGAAATATTGACGTCATCCCATGTATTATATCTGACCACTGTGGAATAAAGGTAACTCTCAGTAACAAAGGATACCACAGAGGCTATACAAATACTTGGAGGCTAAACTCCTCACTGTTATCTAACACTTGGGCCACAGACCAAATTAAGGATGAAATTAACGAATTCATAAGCCACAATGACAATGAAAATACATCACAAAGAAACCTATGGGATACAGCTAAGGCAGTAGTGAGGGGCAAGATCATTGCCCTCAGCACTCACATTAAAAGAATGGAAGCAGAGCAGGTGAATAACCTCACGATGAAACTAAAACATCTGGAGAAACAAGAAATGATCAAATCTAAAATGACTAGGAGAGAGATCACAAAGATTAAAGAAGAGATAAATCTGATTGAAAATAGAAATACCATTCAACAAATAAATAAAACTAAAACCTGGTTCTTTGAGAAAATAAATAAAATTGACAGATCCCTTGCAAGACTTACCAAAAAAAAAAAAAAAAGAAGAGAAGAGACTCATATCCGTAAAATCAGGGACTCCACTGGAAAAATTACAACAAATACGCACGATATTCAAACAATCATAAGGAACTATTTCCAGAACCTCTACTCACTAAAAAACAATAATTTTACAGAAATGGATCAATTCTTAGAGAAGTACAAACTGCCCAAACTGAACCAAGAATAAATAAATCAACTAAATAAGTTAATAACTTACAGAGAGGTACAGGGGGTAATCAAGAGCCTCCCAACAAAGAAAAGCCCAGGCCCAGATAGATTCACCAATGAATTCTATAAAATCTTTAGTGAGGAGCTAATACCAATAGTCCTCAAACTCTTCCACGAAATCGAAACAGAGGGAGAAATCCCACTCATTCTATGAAGCTAATATTATACTTATCCCCAAACCAGGCAAAGACCCCCCCAAAAAAGAGAACTACAGACCAATATCACTAATGAACACAGATGCAAAGTTCCTCAATAAAATATTAGCTAACAGGATCCAGAAACTGATCAAGAAAATTATACATCATGAACAAGTAGGCTACATCCCACAGACACAAGGATGGTTCAATATCCGTAAATCAATCAATGTAATTCACCACATCAACAGAACTAAAATCAAGAATTAGATTTTTATCTCAGTCTCAAAAAGCCTTTGGCAAAATACAACATCCATACTTATTAAAAGCTCTGGAGAGAACAGGAATAGAAGGAACATTCCTTAAAACAATAAAAGCTATATACAACAGACCAACTGTGAATATCGTATTAAATGGGGAGAAACTAAAATCATTCCTCCTAAACTCAGGAACAAGACAAGGATGCCCACTCTCCCCACTTCTTTTCAACATAATTCTGGAATCCCTAGCCATAGCAATAAGGCAAGAGGAGGACATCAAAGGGATCCACATCAGCAAGGAAGAAATCAAGCTATCCCTATTCGCAGGTGACATGATCTTATATCTGAAGGACCCAAAAAACTCAGTCTCCAAACTCCTACACCTAATAAACCATTTTGGCAAAGTAGCAGGATACAAAATCAATCCACAAAAGTCAGCAGATTTTCTGTACACCAGCAATGTACAAGCAGAAAAGGAAATTAAGGAAATAATACCATTTACAATAGCTAAAAAAAAGAGAATAAATTAACTAGGGATCAACCTGACTAAAGATGTGAAGGACCTATTTAATGAGACGTATAAAAACCTAAAAAGGGAAATCAAAGAAGACACAAAGAGATGGAAAGACCTCCCATGCTCATGGGTAGGCAGAATCAATATAGTGAAAATGGCCATATTGCCCAAAATGTTATACAAATTCAATGCAATCCCCATCAAGATCCCAGCTACATTATTCACTAAAATAGAGAAAGCAACCCATAAATTCATATGGAACAGCAAAAGATCTAGAATAGCCATAGCAATTCTAGGCAAAAAAAAAAGCAGTGCAGGAGGTATCACAATACCAGACTTCAAGCTCTACTATAGAGCCATCATAACAAAAACAGCCTGGTATTAGTATAAAAACAGACCTGCAGACCAATGGAATAGAATTGAAGATCCAGAAATAAAACCGCACTCTTACAGTCAGCTGATATTCAACAAAGGAGCTAAAGACATACAATGGAAAAAACAGAGCCTCTTCAACTACTGGTGCTGGGAAAACTGGGCAGACATATGCAGAAAACTCAAATTAGACGTAGCCTATCACCATGCACCAAGATCAACTCAAAATGGATCAAGGACCTCAACATCAGACCTGAATCTTTGAAACTACTGAAGGACAGAGTAGGAAAGACGCTAGAACTTATAGGCACAGGAAGGAACTTCCTGAATAGAGTCCAAGGGGCACAACAGATAGTGGAGAGACTCGGCAAATGGGACTACTACAAAATGAAAAGTTTCTGCACAGCTAAGGACATAGCCACCAAACTAGAAAGACAGCCAACCATATGGGAAAAGATCTTTACCAGCACAGCAACAGACAAAGGCCTAATATCTGTCATCTACAGAGAACTCAAAAAACTAAGCCTCTCCAAGCTCAGTAAACCAATTATTAAATGGGCAAAGGAGATAAAGAGAGACTTCACAAGGGAAGAGATAAAAATGGCAAAGAAACATGAGGAAATGTTCAACATCCCTGGCAGTAAAGGAAATGCAAATAAAAATAACCCTGAGATACCACCTCACTCCAGTTAGAATGGCCTATACTCTGAACTCAGGCAACAACAAATGCTGGAGGGGGTGCGGGGAAAGAGGAACCCTTCTCCACTGTTGGTGGAAGTGCAAATTAGTACAACCACTTTGGAGAACAGTATGGAGGTTCCTCAGAAAGCTCAACATAGACATACCCTATGACCCTGCCATACCACTCCTAGGCATCTATCCTGAACCACAGGTCCCAAGATATCAAAAAGACATATGCACTTCCATGTTTATCACTACACAATTCACAATAGCCAAAATATGGAAACAACCCAGATGCCCCTCCACAGATGAATGGATCCAAAAAATATGGTACCTATACACAATGGAATACTACATAGCGATTAGAAATGGTGAAATATTGGTTTTCGCAGGGAAATGATCAGAACTTGAACAAATAATGTTGAGCAAGACAAGCCTAGATCACAGAAAACAAAGGACCATGATCTCCTTGATATATGACTGTTAAGGTGGGGGAAGGGGGAGACAGTAGAGACCAGTTCTGCGAAACCAAAAACTTCTTGTCAAATGGTATTTCCCACAGGTTTGGGTCAGCGACTCTACATTATGTAACTAAAACCAAAAAACTACTCCTCATATAAAGACCAAAAAAAAAAAGACCTCTCAGTGGATCACAACAGCTCCAAAGCTAAGTATGTACGTTCATTTAAGATAAGGATAAGCAAACTCTATTGTCGACATTGCATTTAAAGCCCTAGGTGAATTTTCTTTGGCATAGATGTGGCTACTGTATATGTTTTTGGTACACTGTGTAATGTATATATGTGTAGCTCACCTAGGGAAGGTAAAGAAAAACAGGGTGTAAGATATCACAAGAAATGTACACACTGCCCTACTATGTAACTGTACCCCTTTTGCACAACAGCTTGTCAAAAAGAATTTAGTTAATAAATAAATTATAAAAAGTGAAATGCCCTTGTATAATTAATTGATGCTAATTAAAATATAGATAAAATTAAAGTAAAATACCAGGTTTTTTTTAACTACAGCACAGATATTAAAATTGAGAATGAAAATGTACCAAGGAGTGGTAGCTCATTCCTGTAATTCCAGCTACTTAGGAGGCTAAGATCTGAGGACTGTAATTTGAAGCCAGCCATAATAGACAAATCCTAGAGACTCTTATCTCCAATTAACCAATACAAAGCTGGAAGTAGAGATGTAGCTCAAGTGGTAGCCTTGGTGAAAAAAACCATACATGAGCAAGAGTGCCTAAGATCAAGCTCCAGAAAAAAAATGAATTAGAATACTACTACAAAAATAAATTAAACTTTGTCATTCTCACAATAATAAGAAACAGAATAAACAGAAAATAAATAATGTTGTCCTATAGTAAAAGTCGCAGAGCAAACTATTAGCCTGAATTTGGAGAAGAAGTTGAATGTAAAAATTCACAGGTGAAAATTGGCTTACTGGAGCCAGTATCTGGTAGAAACACTTCATTGGTGATGCTGAGAGATTCTTGGAGGTTGTACATACTTATATGGAAATGAGAAACTTCTGGAAGACGTGGTCTTAGGAGTACCCAAATGTTTTATTGGTTTTACCACTGGGAACATCATCAATGTTCTCATAGAGATGAGCCAATGAAAATTTTGTCTTGTCTCTGGTAGAGGACAGCAGAAATGGGCTGGGAATATGGCCTAGTGGCAAGAGTGCTTACCTTGTACCTGAAACCCTGGTTTCGGTTCCTCTGCACCACATATATACAAAAAGGCCAGAAGTGGCGCTGTGGCTCAAGTGGCATAGTGCTAGCCTTGAGCAAAAAGAATCCAGGGACAGTGCTCAGGCCCTGAGTCCAAGGCCCAGGACTGGCAAAAAAAGAAAAAAAAAGAGGAGAGCAGAAGTAATCACAGGAACAAGATCATTTTCCTAAGCAGAAGCAGTCACTAAAAAGGACCAGAACAAGATCATTTACCTAACAGCGTATCTCCAATGACCTACTTCCTCCAATCACACTGTTTTTGACCGTTCCATCACCTCTTAGAAATAGATTCAAATTTTGAGTGAACCAATGAACCAAGCCATCATTAGGACATAGCCTTCATGTTCTAATCATCTCTGGAGCCTCCCTAAAAACAAAGATGTGCCACACAAATCTCCTAGGTGTTTCTCAGTAAAGTTGACAACTTACCCATGAATAATCCACCCTGTATCAATGCTGCAGTACCTAAATATATCTCTTTAAGTCACAACACTCCATCCAGTCCCCCAAAAGGCTCGTGTTCATCTCATAATGCTTCTCTGTGAGTCCCTTTAGTTTTAACATTTCCAGCATACAAGTTCAAGTCTTCTCTGAGACCCAAGTCAAACTTAACCTATGAGCCCCTTCAAAATAATAAGAAAATGACATATTTTCCAGGCACAAAGGCACAGACTCAACATTACTGTTCCAGAGGGAGGAATAGGAGAGTAGCAAAGAAGAAGCAACTAGAAGCAAAACCAAAACCCAGCAGGGCAAACATAAAATCCTAGAAGTACGTTCCACATCTACAGGATATAGTGTCATGATGGGAGTTTCAGTGGGACCCAGCAGCCCTTCCCCTACAACCTTGTGCTTCACCTATCCTGGGATCTCCCTCTTGTCAGATCAGCAGGCAGTCCATGTTCCTGGTATTTATCACTGCCTGGAGCTCTTTACTGTATCTCTGCCTTCATTTTCACAACTTCATTTATTGCCCTGATAGGGACTCTTATAACAGAGCCTCACTACACATTGTCTGGCAACCCAAGCATTCCTTTGATATTTGAGTGGAAGCTCCTGTGACCCCACAAATCCTGTGTTGTATATACCTACAACACCAAGGAGGCCCAGGTAAAAAAAATGGCTCTATCTCCTTAGTCCGTGGCTATATTGGATCTAAGTGCATGTGTAGCAGAGCACATCTTGGAAAACAACTTCACAGGTGGTCCTGTAAAAGCCGGGGTCCCTAGAGGCTCTCTCCTCCAGGCAAAGTCTTTCAGTGAATATAGTCTTTCATCTTCTTGGCCTCCCTTGAGTGTGTTTTAGCAAATTCCTGAGCTGTCTTCTAGACATCTGTCCCATCATCCTCATGCTAAGTACATGACATTTTTTTGTGACATTGATCTCTTTAGAATCCATGCTTTCCTTAGTCTCAACTTCACTCTCTGAGAAACTGAGTTCATCAATCTTTTCTGCTTTGCTTTTTGCCTCTGATTCTTTCTTAAACATGGCTCATAGCCTGAATGCTTGCCTACCATGAAACTTTCACCACCAGACCACTTTGGACATCACTTTAAATTTAGCTTCCCAGAAAAATCCCAAGGCCTTTCAAAGAAATGGTATTTGGAATAATTTATATGAATTTAATTCACTCCTTTTTCTCTCACACCTGAGTTTTTGGGCCTACCAATAATAATCATCCCTCAATTCCCCCACTGCAGCCTAGCAATCTGCAAATATTCCTGTGAGAATAAGGAACAACCACCCAACAACCATCACCTTGCTACTTCTGTACCCTCCCACAAATTTAATAAATACATTGAATGTGATTCTGACTTTTAGTTTTATTTCCACCTGTTTAGGGTAGATAACTGAGAAAGAAAGACATAAGGCACACCACAATAATTGGTATTAATTAATCCAGCAAATATTTGTTGAGTACTCACAATTTGCTTAGCACTACACCAGGAGCTAGTGACACAGAATTAAGCAAAAAGTATGCCCTCTGGATATATACATATAGAGGGTGAGATGTAAAATAAACCAACCAATAAATAAATATGTTGTGTCAGACAATGCATCTGAAGAAATTACTGTGGAATGTGAAGAGAATGTTACAAAAGGAAGAGTAGATAATGCAAGGTGAAGAGAATATGTAATTAGGTACTAATGAGGTCATATGGAAAAGTAAGTTGGAGGAGGAGTAAGAGAGAACATTGCAGACAATCAAACATATGGAAGGCCTATGTACTCTTCGAAGGAAGCAGATTATGGCCTCTTCCACTAAGGCAAGGAATTAGAATAACATTCAATCTAGAAATTACTGTGAACAGTACATCTTTTTATAGGTACTTGTTGTTTAAATGTTGTCTGCATACCTGACATTCAAGGTAGTCATCACTATAGGAAATTAGTTAAATAAATCCTGAATGTGTTCTGCAAGACTGTCGAAATATAAGAAATAAAATACAAGTAGCATAACACATACAGTGGCATTTTAGTGACAAAAACCCAATTCTATTCTCAAATTTTCCTGTGATTAAAACTGTAAGGTCATACCAAAAGGGAAAAATAAGATTATTTTTAACTCTGTTAAGTAACCTCTAGAGCTATATTTGAAATAGTAACATTCTATTTATTTATGATTATTTTAATATATTTACAGTTTCACATGTAACCAAGAAGAAATAACTTGATGGCCTTTTTGTTAAAATACACCTGCAAATAATGTAGCCAATGATCAGTCACTCTGGAAGTCACAGATTGTTTTTTGGGTACTGATTTCCAGTCTCTGTCTTGAGTTCTTTAACTTTTTATTTATATCACAAACACTTGAAGTACTGGCTGTGTGTTAGATACTTAATGATTTTTTTATTAAACTTTTTTCTTTATTGTCAAAGTGTGGTACAGAGGGGTTACAGATTCATATGTAAGGCAGTGAGCACATTTCTTGTTCAACTTGTTACCTCGTTCCTTATTTTCCCCCCACCTCTGCCCTCCCCCTTTCCTTCTCTTCGCAAGAGTTGTGCAGTTGATTTATACCAAATAGTTTTCTTTTGGAATGGTTTGCCTTTTTGTCCTTTGTCTCTCAATTTTGATATTCCCTTTCCCTTCCCCAGTTCTAATACCCATATAAACAGTATCCAGGGTATTTGGATGAGATACAGTGGTAGCGGGGTACAACCACAGGAAAGGAATACAAGAGAAACAAAACTAAAGAAGACAATCACACAAACAAACAGACAAAAAAAATATTAAAAAGTACAAAAGGTATGGTTTCACGTGGTATGTTGATAATAATTACAATAGTGATATAACTCTTGTTTCTGTAATGTGGAGTTCATTTCACTTGGCATCATCTTATGTGATCATATGGCTGTAGCTATTGGGGTGTTTTGATCTTCTACCATGACTAGCCTAATCATGTACTAGCTATTCCCTATGAGGAACACCATAGGGTTTATGTTTCTTTGGGTTTGGGTCACTTCACTTAATATGATTTTTCCCTAGTCCTTCCACTTCCTTACAAATGGGGCAGTGTCATTTCTTCTGATGGGGGCATAAAATTCCTTTGTGTATATGTACCATATTTTCCACAAGCGAGACCACACTTAATGATTTTTATTGGTGATGATGGTGGAGGTGATAATAAAAATAACAGCCACTGCCATTGATGGCTGCTAGAAACTATATTTCAGTTGGATGCCCTTAGCAAATCTACAAGGAAGGCAGTAAAACTCTATTTTGCAAAAGGAGACACAAATGTGTAAGTATATTATGTCACTTGCTTACCATGACACCTCTAAAATGTAGTAAGGTAATATGCAAAACCATGTTCTCCTTTCTTTCTTTTTCCTTTTCTTTCTTTCTTTCTCTCTTTCTTTTTTGTTGTTGTGGTTGCTGGTTATGGGGCTTGAATTCAGGGCCTGGGTCTGTCCTTGAGCTTTTTTAGTCAAGGCTAGTGCTCTACCACTAGCATACTTCTAGCCACAGTGCCACTTCTGGTTTTCTGGGGGTTAATTGGAGATAAGAATCTCATGAACTTTCCTGCCCCAGCTGGCTTCACACCTTGATCCTTAGTTCTCAGCCTCCTATGGGTGTGAGACACTGTCCATTTCAGCTACATGTGAAACAAAAAAGTAAAACCATACTAGCAGGTCCACAGAACACAAATTAGTTTTTAAGACCTGTTTTGAAGATAAACTAAAATTACCTGGTTTTAAGATGATTTGCATGTTGAGAACTAGCTGTGCCCTGGATCAGGTTCAGTTGCTGGAGCTTATTCCAGGATTACTTAATATTTTCTTCTCCCTACAAAACAAAGACCAAACTCCTCCCCTTTTCCTTTAAGTATAAACCTAAATGTATTTGTGGCCTATTATTAGGGTTTTTTTAAATTAACAAAAATCAATGGATTAAAGAAAAAAATGTATTTTCTTAGAGTTTTGAAGGTGAGAACTGAAAATGCATTGCCCTTGGCTGCACCGAGCAAGGTGTCAGCTGGTTAGTGTTGAAGGTAGAGGCTCCAGCTGAGGCTCTGTTTCCTTACATATCCATCTTCAGGAATGTCCTTTGTTCCCCAGCAAGTGCTTCTAAATGTCTGACATAGGCTTCCTTTGTCACATCGCTGTATTCTTACTCTCCTAGCTCCTTTCTCTTATCAGAACTTTTGTGATTACATTGGCTTAGCCACATAATCCAGGATAATCTTTCCATCTCAAGAATCTTAACTCAATCACATCCAACAATTTATTTTATATAAGGATATGTATAACTTTGAGGGTTTATCATTCTGCACATCACTCTCAACCTTAGATAAATTCTCAGATTCTGATTTTGAAAATATTTGAAATTTAAAATTTCTGAAACACATTTCTTCTCCTTAAATATTTTAGAATGTATCCTGGGCCATACTAGAGCTTTCCCACATTTAGTTATTAGTCAACTGTAGTCAATGTACTTATAGTTAAGTGTTCTTGATTAAAAGTTAACTTAAACAATTTCTGGACTAGAGGCATGTCTCCAGTGGTAGAATACTTGTCTAGTAGGTGTACAGCCATTAATTCAATTTCCAGTACAATATAAACAAGTAAAACATATTTGTTCATTTATAAACATTCAGTTATATGCCCAAAGCAGTACAACAGGGTCACAGGATAGGTCTATTTTTAGTTTTATGAGGACATTCCATACTGATTTCCATAGTGGGTACACTAGTTTACATTCACAATGACAGTGTGTAAGGGATCCTTTTCCTTTGCATTTTTACCAGCATTTACTATTTGTTTTCTTGATGATTGTCATTTTGACTTGGAAAAGATATAATGTTAGTGTAGTTTTGATTTTCACTTCCTTTGTGGCTAAGTACATTGAACATTTCTTCGTATCTTTATTAGCCATGTGAACATTTTTTGAGAACTATTTAATTCACTTGCCAATGTATTAATTGGATTATTTGTATGTTTTCTCTTTGTATAGTCTACTTATTAATCATTTAAATGAATATACAAGAGCAAGATCTTATATCTCTCATTTATTGCACCACTATTCTTTGCAGTGTGACATTCATTACAGCACTGTTCACATTAATCAAGCTGTGGAGTCACTAAATATGCTTTACAAGCAATAAATAGACAAGGGAAATGTGATACATATATACAATGAAGAAAAATGGACTTGTTTCCAGGAAAATGGATGTAAATCGAGATTAGTAAACTAGCATACACACCTGAAGTTTACCTCAGGATTACCTACCATTCTTTTGGACTGCTAGATGTGAGCCAAACTCATTGCCCTTCCTTTAAGCTTCCGGGTATTTGGGTCCTATTGATGTTTTACCAAATCACCAAAAAGTCAGTGCATTAAAACAATAGAAATATATTTTTCTAATAGTTTATGATATTGAGTTAGATATATTTGAGACAAGTTCAAAAAATCAAATATTGCATGGTTTCATTCATTTGTGAAATCTATACCTAGAGTGTAATGATGATGATGATAATGATGGTGGTGGTGATGATGATGATGATGGGACATGAACATAAAAGGGGGTTGTGGTGAGATCAGTGGGAAAGGAAAGGATACTGAGGGGTGAAGAAAATTGAATAATGATATACAAAGTATAACATGTGTATTTATTTCATTCTGCTATCACTTATCACATATATCACATGATAGCTTATCATATATATGCTATCACATATGTATGACATGCTATCATATATACATATGTGTGTATATATATGTACACATACATATATATATATATATATATATATGTGTGTGTATGGCATGTCATACCTAAGTGACAGCATAATAGAATCCACCATAAAATGGAGGAGGTAGAATTTTTATAATATACTGTACATATGTATGGAAACATCATAATAAAATCTCCTCATACTATTAATGCATGCTAATAAAAATAATAACATCTTTTCTCTGAAATATATTGGTGCCTTTTGATAGATTGCTATGGAAAAGTCAAATACAACAAAGTGACACTACTTAGGTTAAAGTTGCAAATTTAGTCTTTTGAACAAATTTTCTTCAATCTGACATGAACATTTTATAATTAACAAACTCATCTAGGAGGAATAAAAAGGAATACAAGAAGAAATAGCTGGTATTACGAGAACAGAGAATGTTTTAGGCCTGAAATTTGAACAGTGTATGAAATTAAAGGACATATCTGGTGTGTGAAAGGCATTTGATGATCCACAGGGTCATAAGACATGATTAGCTGAGGGACAATGGAAATTTCTTGTTCAGATTATCTGAAGAAGTGGCTTTAAGATGGTAGTTGGCTGTGAAAGTCCAATGTGGAATGAAGTTTTGATTTCTGCTGAGTAAAAGAATCCAGGCACAAATAATTAGGGAGTTCCATTTATATCAAGTATCTGAAATAAGGACAAACAGTGATATAGAAATTAGATTTGTGTTTCTTAAGACTGGAAGAGCAGGGAGAGCGGGAGAAGGTGGGATTTAGGGAGCTGCAAATGGGCAGAATAATTATTTTTAGAGAACTCTTCTAAAATTGTATTAGTGTGATGGTTGTAAATCCCTGTTAATTTATTAAGAACCATTGTATTACATTCTTAAAAATGGATCAAGTTTATTTTATATACATTATACTCCCAAAAGCTGTTAGTGCCAAAAAGAGAATGTACTACTTATCTATCCAATATTTATTTCTAAGTACATTTTATTTTTAAAACCTATTATACAGAAATATGTGGTTTGGGGTTATTTCATAAGAGGAGTTATAAGCAGCTTAATACTTCAACAATAGAGATTAGTTAAGTACATTGTGTTAGACCCATGTGATAAAGTCTAAGAAGATCATGTCTAGAAATGAAATAGGAAAATATTCATGACATACACCAAATGAAAAATAGACTACTAAATTTCTGCTTTACTGACACCAAGCTTTTAAATAGTATAATTATAACAAGGCTGTTGACACACAGCATGTTAATTTCATTCTCATTGCTTTGGGTCACAGAAAGGTGTGTCTGCTCTAGTGACTATTCCAAATGTTCTAACCCTAAAACAACTTGCACAGAACACAAAACACCCACCAAAGCATCCTGCCATCTCTTTTTCTTTCTTTTTCTTTGCCCAAGATCAGGACTTGAACTCAGTACCTGATGTGTTTGCTCATTGGTTGGGGAACCATGCTTCCAATCTACACATTTCCTTTTTACATGTTATTCATACCAACTTATCCTTGGCATCATGCTGTTCTCCAGTGCAAAAAATTCTCTGTCTGAATAATCATGCCCCTTCAACTTATTTGCAAAATATCATTAGGAATCATTTAACAATCTTTCGCTTCTTGATGGCAAGATTGTACATTTTCTTAAATTCACTGTATACAATTTATTAAGTATCAAATAAACTTTTTCATTTTGTACACCTTTGAATTTAATTACAGTTACAGTTTTAATCTTAACAGGAATGTCAAATCCTCTTCTTATACCTTTTTCTTTCACTTCTTAATAGTAAAATCAAACTGAGATCAATAATGTCTAGTGCAGTTTCTTAAATTTGCTTCTGTTGATAGTTCAAGTTGGATAATTCTCTATGATGGAGAATGTGTTAGGCACTGTAAGATAGTTCATAACATCACTAGCCACTAAAATATCAAGAGTGTTCTCCATTTGTAATGATTAAAATTTGTCTGTCTGTCTGCCTGTCTGTATGTCTGGATACAAAATCATCTTCAACTGAATACTTCTGTTGTAGTGGTTCCTTCTCCCATTAAACAATTGTCATTGTAATTCTGTGTTATTCTGGCTTCTCCAGGGATGTAGTCACAGAATTCTTTGTGGGCAGAACTGACCTCCTCAGTCTGTAAATAGCCCTGTGAGCCCCATGCTGTGTGCCTCCAAAGGCCAAAGAACCTGCCAACTATTGTCTGAGTAAACTCTTAAGGACATAGGAAACTTTCACAAGATCGAGCTCTCTTATGCCTTCTGCCAACCCATTTATTCCCAAATCATGGTCAGTGATGAATGTGAGTATTGAATCACAAAGATAATGCCAGCCATAACTGAAGAATGAGGTTCTGGTTGCAAATCATTATTCACTACACACAATTGTGAAAGACTTTGCTATCTCAATTAGCTGCTATAGATGCTTCTTACCCTTAAAAAACAGCCTATGTGTCATTGATTTATTTTGCAGAAATGTCTTTCCAATTCTTTTTCATTGTGAAAATTTTGCCTTAAGATTCTAAAGACTCTAAAGTCATTTGAACTGGCAATTATCAGCTAACTTGTACTTATCAGAACATTTGATTAATCAAAATATTCCTTTGGGCTTTAAGGTCATTAGAGCTTAGGGCAATTGTCAGCAAACTTCCACTTATTATTGAAACATTTGATTAATAACAATACTTCCTTCTTTTTCTCTCAGTTATATATAACTGGTTTGTGTACTTAGCTACATGAATCATAGGAAAAATGCTTATAAATTTAGGTTTAGCAATTTTAAAGCTCAGTTGCTTCCTAAATCAATAATGCACAGTACATCTGTAATAATTGTTGCATAATCATCTGTTCCCAAAAAAATCTGTCATCAAGTTATGCACTGCTTTTAAAAATACTTTCCATCATCCAATAATATAAATGTTAGGCTAAATTCACTTTCTTTGTAAATACTGAAATACCAGATGCTTTCTGTAACTAAACAAAAGCACACAACTTGAATAATTTATCACATGAGGTACCTATTTTTCATCATCCTATTTGCGTTATGCAGAAGGATAGTCATGACTTCAGATGTAGTGTTCTCTCACATCCTCTTCACCCTCCTCATCCCTGCCCAGCACCAATCTGTTTTCTCTTCATAATGCAGCTTGATTTCCACTCTGCCTTCATGAATTTCTCCTTGGCGACCTGGGATAGATTTACCTCAGGATGTTCTTATGGCTTCTGGTGTTCATTCTCACTCTCCTTCCATTTCATTTTGATCTCTTCTTCCCAAACTGTGAATCCCCTCTGCCAGGCTCGGGTCGCCTCCCCTGGCATGGAGGTGTCAGGCTCTATTCTAATCTACTCGCTCCCTTTCTCACCCTCTCCCCTGGTCACCCAACCTGCAGGTAAGGCGAGAGTGGAGTGGGGGGCTCAGGAAAGATCTCAGGTGCACGCGGCTCTACGAGATCCCTTGTCCTCCCTCCTTACCCATGAAGGAAGCCAGGCGCAGATGGATCTCGGAGACACTTCAAGAGCAAATCTGATTTAATAAGGGAGTGGCTAACAGTTGATATAGTAGGGGTGACGAGAAAAGGGGTGATAGACCAGGAGCTGGCGATAGGCTGGCGAGCTTGTCATAAGACCCCCTCATAAGCTAATGTCACCTGCATAGTACCACCCCATGGGCAAAGCCCATGAAAATGGGGAGCACATGGGCTGGCGAGAAAGTTGGGGGGCTGGTCACAAAGCCAGTTCTTCTGGTTCCGGACCCAGAGAATTGTGGCCTGCTTTCGCATTCCCCCAGGGCTCAAAGAAGGGTGGCATCTCGGGAACGCTCTCCTCTGCCCTTCCCCCTCAAGGCTAAAACTGAACCCAACATCTGCCCCTTTTACTTTTATTTTTTATTTTTTCTTTGAACAGCAGGAGGCGCCCTACTGGAGGGCGCGCCATGCCTTAGGTTGCCCTCCCATGGGGAGTTGTACCCGTTCTGGGCTAACACCCTTGCACTTCAGGCTAACCTGCCTGCCAGGCTGGCCAGCCCAATGAGAGGACTCGGGGAGAGTGGGATTGGCACTTGAAAGAAAGCCCTGATAATTTTTCTCTCATGCCAGCGGACCTCAGTGAGCAGCAGGTCCTAATGGTCGTGTGTCGAGCCTCATGGGGTTCCTAGATGGCTAAAAGGCCAAAGGCCATTTGTTATCTAGACAGCTCTGGCCTAGCGCTTACAATATAAGAGACCCATGTGTCTAGCACAGGGCAATGTAAACATAATGTAAATGGGAGCAGAAAGCATACATGAGCATAAGCAATCGTAATACAAGGCAAATGCAAACATGAGCAACTGTAACACATGAGCAATTACAACACAGGCACAAAGCAATGGAGGGTCTCTTATCTGGTTTAGTCCATAGGAAATAGAGGAGTCCTGGTCCATTCTGGTGTCACTCAAGGTAGTGCAGATGGCTCTCCCTTTCCTCAATAGTGAGGTAGAGGTAGGTTCAGGCCCTGGCGATTTGGCAGCCAGGGTGCTGGTAACTTAACTGTTGAGGTTAGTAAACACTTTATAGTAAACATTGCAGCAAGGTGCCAATCCCTTGCTTATTGTAAACATTTATTATAAAACATTACGGTGTCCAAATCCTTTAATTCCTATTTCCCTCCAATGGGGGCCCCTAAGATAAGCAGCAAAGGCGGGGAGCGAAGGGAACAACAGTGTGCAAAATTTCCCTTTGGTCTGCCATACGATTACCTTGTGCCAGGTCCCCAGGCAATCCTTGGTGTCCACGAAGGTGCTGTAAAAATATAGGCTCAGCCCGCTCTTTTAACAGAGACCTGACTTGCATCATCAGAGGGGTGATTGGGTTTTCATCTAATTTAATGTATGAGAATACCAGGTTGGGTAGCAAATTAACCACATACAGACTATCAGAAAACAAGTTCATTGGCTGTTTGACATGGGTCAGTGCCAGGCTGACTGCGTACAGTTCCTTAAACTGTGCAGATCCAGTAACTGCTTCAAAGTAATGGGTGTTTTCTTTTCCACCAGCAGGGGGCGAGGCGGAGCGTACTACTATGGCAGCCCCTGCTCTTCCCCCATCTGTAAAAACATTGGCAGCCTTGACAAGAGGCCTGGTAGAGAAAAGTACAGGAGGTGTCCATTGTAGCCTGGAAATGAGGTCACCCACCTCCAGGTGCCATAGTGGCAATCTACCTTTCCCATAAAGCCCTCCAGGGCACTGGACACATGTGCATTATTCCTTCTGACCCATTCAAAATCTGACAGCCGGTAGGGAATGGTTAGCACATCGGGATCTCTCCCATAATGTCTCAGGGAAGTATCCCTGCCCTTAATTACCAAGTCAGCTAGGTGGTCTAGTTGGGAATAAACTCTGGGAGCTCCCCCCACTGAGACGTGCACCCACTGAAGTTATTACCCACTCACCTGATTGGGTAATAGCAGCTGAGGAGAGTTCGGATCCAGGGAGGATCCAAAGGCAAAGAGGACATTCATGCTTGTAGTGTGCCAGCTGTGCCATATTTAGGGCCATTTGGATTTTCTGGAAGGCTGTTTGAAGTGATGGAGTTATTGTAATAACATCAGTGGGCGCTTTGCCCTTCAAAGAGTTATGGAGTGGAAGCAGCTCCTCTGTAGGCAGGTGAAGCCAGGGTCTTAACCAGTTAATCTCACCCAACAGTCTTTGCATCTCCACCAGAGTATAAGATGACTGGAAGGATAACTGGGGCTTAAGGGGGCACACAGAGTCTAGTTTAAGTTCTGCCCCCAAGATCTTAAAGGGGTATCCTTTCTGAACCTTGTCACTGGCGATATGCAGTCCTCCTCCTTGTAGGAGGGTTTGCACCTTGTTATAGGCAGAGTTCAGCACTTGGACATCTGCTGCTCCAATAATGATGTTATCCATAGAAACATATAAAATAATATCTGACTGGCTCCTAAGAGGTTGAAGAACTTGTGACACATAATGTTGGCAGAAGGCAGGACTATTAACCATGCCCTGAGGTAAGACAACCCACTCATACCTCTGGTCTGGCCCCTGATAGTTAACCAAGGGCACAGAGAAAGCAAACTTCTCACAATCTTGGGGGTCAAGAGGAATGGAAAAGAAACAGTCCTTGATGTCAATTATAATGAAATTAAGATCCTGAGGAATAGAGGGGATCCATGGCAGCCCCCATAAAGGAGTGCCAGGGGGATTATCCACTCATTAATCTTTCTTAGGTCCTGTACCATCCTCCATTTACCTGAGGCCTTTTGTACAACAAATACAAGGCTGTTCCAAGGGCTCAGCGAGGGTCTAATATGCCCTAGGGACAGTTGTTCTGATACGATTTCCTTTAACTTTTCTAATTTGTTTGAGGGAATAGGCCACTGTTCCACCCAAATTGGGGTGCCCAGGTGCCATTGAATGGCGGGGACGGTAGGAACAGAGGCCCTTAGGATTGGGGGTGAGGCCCTGTAGAAGAATCAGGAGCCTCCTGCCTGAGGCCTCAGAGGGAGGTGCTTTTTAGCAGCCACTAGGGATGTCTGACAGGTCCTGGCCTGTGATGACCACGGCCTTTATCTTTCCCAAGATATCCCGTCCTAGCAAGTTATCTGGTAAGCCTGTCATTATTAGGGGACGCACTATTCCCTTACCACCGTTCATGTCATCCCAGGGGAGCCAGTCCCTGGTTGTCTCACTCTCAGCTGTGCCTCCCACCCCCAAGGTCTGGGGGCCGGGGATTAGGTCCCACCATGGAAGAACTAGTTCCTTCTTTAATATAGTCTGATCTGCTCCTGTATTGATTAAGACTCGGAACCTCTTTCCAGATATAATAATTTCTGTCTTTGGCCTCATTTCTGGGACAATTGGGACTGCCCAGAGGGCCTCAGGCTGCTTATTGTCTTGGTCGGTGGAGAATTGGTAAGTCGGGCTGTAAAGCAGATGCTCCGCCCAGGGCGTGTTCGGCCCGCCTCTCTCAAAGGCCACCCTCCTGAACTCACGAAAATCTTTAGTTTCCTGCAACTCCCAAGAAGTGGTAAGGGCTCTGAGTTTAAAACCGGCAGGGCCGTTTGCGCTCGACGGCTGCTGCCGCGGCTGGAATCTGCATACTGTGGAGCCAAGCGTCTGGTGGGGGAGGGGTGGTGAGACGGCAGCAGTGCGCACCTCTCCTGGATTGGGGTCCCGGGGATTAAGCTCGCGCTTGTCCCTGGGCCTCTCGGAGGGGGGCATCGGGGCCCCCTCCGGACCAAAATTCCCTCTGGCTGCCCTCTCCTGAGTCCAGGGACTCTCCCCTGGGTCCGAGGAGAAGCAAGCCTTGAGGGTCTTAATAGCTTGCAGGGCCACAAGTGGGAGTTCTTCTCCCCATTCCGTCTCCTCTAGCTCGCGTTCTAGCGGGTCCCAAGTTTCCCACGAAAGTGGTTTGGCTCCAGTTAGCCAAAGGACCCTGAGATTTAGCTCCTGCCAAATAAGCATGGCACAGGGTTCTGAGATATTCGTCCCCACGTTTCGGAGGGTTAATCTCAGGATTTCAAGGGGCGAATTACTTTGCCTACTTTCAATCTGTCCCATCGTCTTTGATGACCTGGATGGGAGGACCACACGTCCCAGAGTTTCCACTCCAATTCCCTGAGGGTCTAACGGGAGCCACGGACTTCCTCGAGTGGGTTCTGTGCCCCACGCTGGGCCGCCAAATGCTGGGCTCGGGTTGCCTCCCCTGGCACGGGGGGTGTCAGGCTCTATTCTACTCGCTCCCTTTCTCACCCTCTCCCCTGGTCACCCAACCCGCAGGTAAGGTGAGAGTGGAGTGGGGGGGCTCAGGAAAGACCTCAGGTGAACGCGGCCATATGAGATTCCTTGTCCTCCCTCCTTACCCACGAAGGAAGCCTGGTGTAGATGGATCTCAGAGATGCTTCAAGAGCAAATCTGATTTAATAAGGGAGTGGCTAACAGTTGATATAGTAGGGGTGACGAGAAAAGGGGTGATAGACCAGGAGCCGGTGATAGGCTGGCAAGCTTGTCATAAGACCCCCCTCATGAGTTAATGTCACCTGCATAGCACCACCCCATGGGCAAAGCCCATGAAAATGGGGAGCACATGGGCTGGCGAGAAAGTTGGGGGGCTGGTCGCAAAGCCAGTTCTTCTGGTTCCGGACCCAGAGAATTGTGGCCTGCTTTCGCATTCCCCCAGGGCTGGGGGAAGGGTGGCGTCTCAGGAGCGCTCTCCTCTGCCCTTCCCCCTCAAGGCCAAAGCTGAACCCCAACACCCCTCTATTACTACAGTGCATTCCAGAGACAATATCTTCATCTTTGAATAAGCCACTTATTAAACACTAGTTTCAGACAATATAATAGATAGAGATATTAGGAATGATACTTTACTTAAGTGTGTTTGCCATCCAGGAAGGAGACAGGAAATCGATTGCAATACAATGAGTGTCATGGTGTAGCCAAGCTGCATTTTCTGTATGGAAACAATCCTTGTGTGTCTCTTTCTAGTCAGATCCTTGGTGTCTCTGCCTAGACAGGGATTCAGGGAAGCAACAGAGGCAAAACTGAGCTTTGACAAACAATATCAACAAACTAGGGAAAGAATGGCTCATAAATGAAGAGCTGAGGTGGGAGGGAAGGTAAGAGTTTAGCTTCGTGTTTCATTCTAATGTGAAGTGTTGTATGTAAGGCGTCACATTCATTGTTTTGAGTGTCTCCTGGCTTCTCCTGTGCATACTCATGCACCTATGCCTGATGTGAGTCTAATATGGCAATGTGATACTATGAGGATATTTCAAAGAAGAAAAGCAGATAATAACAGGTTTCAATATGCAGGAGGGAAAGGGGTTTGAGGAAATTCTTGAATAAAAGGATGAAATTATAAATAAAAGGCATTATAAATAAAAGGAAGAGTGCTAAAGTTGTATAAAAACTATGGGAAGTGGATATGAGTTGAAGGTTTCTAAAAAATTTCATCTGAAGCTGTAGAACATGGTATCTTGTGCTCCCCATCTGCACTAAGGTGGACTCAGTAGCGGTCAGATGTGGAAAGATGGGGACTGAATTGTGCTAATACAAGACTAGGGATGTTATGTATATTTGCAAATATAGGGCATGAAAATAGTGGGCATTAGCACATAAATATTTTTTTTTGTCTTTTCTTTTTTGGTACTGGGGATTGAACCCAGGATGTTGCACTTGCTAGGCAAGTGCTTTGCCACTGAGCTCCATCCCAACCCTAGTACATGAATATTAAGAAAGCAAAGGGCACAAAATTTTATTCACAATTTGCACCTCACCTTATTTATTGATATAAAATGCAGAATGAGGTGCTATTTACAGATAAGCAGTTCCATCCCTAATCAAGGCAGAGAGAATGAATAGTTAAGTTGTAAAATAAATGAAGTCTCTTCTCTTCTTATGGAATCGACTACTAACATTGACTGTTGTTATTTAAAAGCAAGAATGGAGCCTTCTAATTATCATTGTTTCCTTCTTTCCTTTTTCTTTCTTTCTTTCTTTCTTTCTTTCTTTCTTTCTTTCTTTCTTTCTTTCTTTCTTTCTTTTCTTTCTTTCTTTCTCTTTGAGCCAGTGTCTTTCTGTATTTACCAGGATGATCTCAAACTCTCAAGTAGCTGAACTCTCCTGAACAGTGTGGTAAAATGATGTAAATTGTAAGTACATAATTTATTATTGTTTATGTCTTCATTTTTATTTTACTTGCTTAAATTAAGATCTTTATTTTAAGTACTGCATTTCTCTAAGTAGTCATAAAAGTAAAAGACAGACAGCATGACTCAGAAACATAATGAACACAAATATTCATAGTTCATTTATCATTAGCAAAAGATTGTTTGGGATCCCGAAAATTATATCTGGAAGGCCTATATACCATAATAATTAGCAGAGCTACTGAATTTGAAATGACTGGTTTCCCAGATGGAATACTACTTTTTGGATCTCTGGAGATATGTTTTGGGGAAGTAGCATAATCACAGACAGACCGTGAAGCATTACCCCAGTTTTTAAGAAAACACTCCTTAGTATAGAATGACAGCTTGAATATGCTCCTTTTCCTGAATAAAGTAGAAATTATTATGCCTTAGAGCTAACTGCCACAGCTTTTGTAGTTGATGTGGGAATAATTTAAGCAGCAGTTCAGTAGTACTTATTAAAATTTTAAAAATCATGTTTATTAGCATGCTTTGTCATGATTTATCCCATGATATCTTGTCATCACAGCAGGAGTCATAAAAAGTCAAGGCTACAGAGGAGCTTATTCCTTAAAGAGAGTCTGGTGTGTAGGGAAGTATGAGCCTCTGAGGGAGTTTATCAGGGACTTGAGAGCCACAGAACAATAGCAGCAAACAGAACCCCCCTGGGGCTATCACCATGAAAACTCCTTGGGGGAGATATTGAGAGGTGATGTTCTCAGAACAAGAATGTCTGAGCACATGCCTTCAGCTGGCAAGTCAGAAGATGACATGAGTAAGTCTTCCTGGGATTTAAGATCTTAATGTAGTTCTCTTCCTAATTTTGTTTTAATTAAGAAGTTGTACAACAGGGTTTCAGTCCAACATGTTTGTTCATGAGTACAATGCATCTTCATTAATTTCACCCCATCCCTTAATGTAGTTTTTATTCTTCTTTCATGTGCTGAATTTCAAATTTCAATTCTACTTTTTTTTTTATATACCATACCTGTGAATTGGATTTGGGTTTATGACCATTGCTTAAAAAGAGAAAATGCAAGATTGCCCCTTGCTAATATACCTCTAATCCTACCAAAGGGGAGGCTGAGATCTGAGGATCATGGTTCAAAGCTAGACCCAGCAGGAAAGACTCTTTTTTTTTTTTTACTTAAATAAAAATTATTTTTCTTTATTGTCAAAGTGAAGTACAGAGGGGTTACAGTTTCATATATAAGGCAATGAGTACATATCTTGTTCAACTTGTTACCTCCTCCCTCACTTACCCTCCCCTCCCCCTTCTCCATTTCCCTCTCCTCCCATGAGTTGTACAGTTGGCTTACACAAAATGGTTTTATAAGGATTGCTTTTGGAATGGTTTGTCTTTTTATCCTTTGTTTCTTGATTTTGATATTCTCTTTCCCTTCCCTAGTTCTAATAAATGTATACACAGTATCCAGGATATTCAGATGAGTTTCAGTGATAGCAGGGGTACGACCACAGGAAGGGAATATTAGAGGAGCAAAACAAACAAACAAACACACACACACACACACGCACCCCCCCCCAAAAAAAAACCCATAAAACAAAAGCTACGGTTTCACATGGCATGTTATCACCTAAAAATCAGAATTGGAGCTGTGGCTCAAGTGGTAGAGCACTAGCCTTGAGCACAAAAGCTCAGTAGAGCTCCTAGACTCTGAGTTCAAGTCCCAGTACTGGCACCAAAAGAGAGAAAGACAGAGAGAAATGGATGCCATACCTCAGAAGGCAGCTATATATTTTTTCTTTTGTATATTATTTGACATATATATAGTATACAATATAGTTATGCTAGCTTAAAATATTCATTTCAGGGGGCTGGAAATATGGCCTAGTGGCAAGATTGCCTGCCTCATATACATGAAGCCCTGGGTTTGATTCCCTAGCACCACAGAACGGCCAGAAGTGGCCATTGAGCTATGGTTCAAGTGGCAGAGTTCTAGCCTTAAGCAAAAAGAAGCCACGGATAGTGCTCAGGCCCTGAGGCAAGCTCCAGGGCTGGCCAAAAAAAAAAAATTCATTTCAGGCTGGAGCTGGTGGCTCAGCCCTGTAATCTTAGGTACTCGAGAGAAGGGAATTTGAAGACCATGGTTCAAATATAGCCCAGATAGAAAAATTCATGAAATTCTAATCTCTAATTAACCTACTAAATGTCAGAAGTGGAGGGAGATGTTTCTCTAGTGGTAGAATGCCAGCCGTGAGTGAAAAACAGAACAAAACAAATAAAAACACAAGCAAAAGTGAAGGCCCTGAGTTCTGCTCCAGTACCAGCACCAAAATAAGTAAATTATAACAAAATAACAAAATAATCATTTAATGAGATCATTGGGTTGTAAAATGACTAGGTATTATGAAGCACTGCTTGAACTAGGTTAGTGAACAAATATCTTCTCTCTGCTCATCATTGTATTACTGATGGTAATAAGAAAGTATTGTTGGATATACTGATGATATTTTTGAGGTATTACTTTTTTTTTTTTTTTACCATATTATAAGTATACCAGGTTTGGGAAGTAGAATACTCTAAAGAAACGAACTATTGGACTAATCACTCTCAGAGTTGAAGGGCTAGAAGGTTAGATTGATTTGCTATAAAAACAATCTTGGTGCAATTCCAAGTGATAGTGAGGAAAAGGGAAGCAGGTGGAGGTGCAGGTGCATGTGTGGGTCTTCAGCAAACTGCCTCACAGTCCTTGGTAATATGCCTGCCTGGTAAGAAACAATCACCCATAAAATAGATATGACATATAGCAATGAATAAATATGGGTTTATTTTTCAACGTCAGATGAATAATTTCATGTACTTCAGGACAAAGTTTTAAGGAAAGCTATAGGATGGCTTTAAGCCATTGGATAAAGGTTTAAAAGCTGAAATAAAGTTATGCCAAATTCACTTTTATTTTAATACAAGTGACATAACTTCTTTAAATAAAGGAATTGTTTCAGGGTGTCAGTGGCTTCCATCCATAGTCCTAGTTACTCAGGTGGCTGAGATATACTGATTTTGCATGCTCAGAAAAGTCTATGAAATTCTTATCGACAGTTAACCAGAAAAAAATTAGAGGTAGAGGCTTGGCTCAAGTGGTAGAGCATCACCCTTGGGTAAAATAGTTAAGCAAAAGTGCAAGGCCCTGGGTTTGTTGTCGGGATCCGAACGATCCCTTTCTCCCCGATCTCCCGGGGAGAATGCTTGAACCCTAAAATCTATGAAAGAGTAGTCAGCCTTGCCTTCCGCTGGCAGAAGGCCAAAGCGTACTCTCATGGACTTGCGCTAAGTTGAGGAAAGGTTACTGAAGCCTCCCCTCCCCCCAGTCCCCTCACATGTTACCAGGAGCAGGGGTGGAAAAGAAGGCATCAGGGACACGCTGCTATGGTGGGATGCGTCTCAGCCCCCAGAGGGCGGGACAGACAAATTTATTACGATGACAAAGGTGGAAGGGGAAGGACTTGGGGTGACTGACTGATTGGCTGACTGTGCTGTCACTCAAATGATCCTGGAACCTCCTTTCTGGGCCAGGCAACCATCATGGTGGCACGCACATGCTCGCCTCCCAAGGGGTGGGGGGGCTTTTTCGGTTGAGGCCGGAAGGTGGGAGGGGCTCCCTCCCATTGTCCCAGGGCTGGGGGAAGGGCAGCGTCTCGCTCTTGGCGCCCTTGTTCCACCAAGGCCCCAACAGTCCCCAACATCTCCCCCTCTTTGTTTTTTCAATGAGCAGGGGATGCTGTAAATACATGGCATGTGTGGGCATAGGGAAAATGCTGACATAAGATCTGTGGGGCCCCTTCCACAAAGGGTGAGGGGTAGGTAAGGGTCCATCCGTCTGGCTTTGTCCAGAAGTTGGAATCCTCAGCTGGTTTCTGCCAAGTGCAGGAAGGTGCAGTCATCAGCCCTCTTTTGGTGGTGAGGTAGAAGCTGAAACTGGCATTCCTGGCAGTTCACAGTAGCTGATAACTCAAACATAGTGATTAGTAAAACATTCTTTTATATAAACATTGAAGCCAAGGTGCTAAACCTTTGTGCTTACTTTTTAGACATTTCTATCATAAAACATTGGGGTTGAATGTCAGTACCCTCAGCTCCTATTTTCTTTCCAACGGGGACTCCCCAAGTCTAGCAGCAGGGGGAGAGGAAAGGAAGAAGCAAGGTGTAAAATTCCTTTAGTTTTTGTGTGACGCCGTAGGCAGTATTGCCATGGCAAAACATTGAGCCATGAGACGCTCAAGAAAAAATCTAGAAAGCAAACAAGGAAAGGAAGCTTGGCTGCCTCCTACCGTATGTAGTCCTATTTTCCATATTTCCATGGAAGTGCAGAAGTGCAACATGGTCCTCCTTTTCCTGGAGAGAAAAAGAAAACATTTCTCCAGAGTGGGTGCTCTGGGTTTAATTTCCCAATCTGGAAAAACACATATACAGTATTCCATCCCACACTAATTCGGGATGATTTAAAATTTCTTAATAATTAACATAAGCATAACTATCCTTAATTAATCCTGGGGAATAACCCCCCTTTTGTTTTTTTTTTAATTATGACACCGGCAGCCACCAGGCAGGGAGTATGGGTGGAGGTCTCTTCTTCTGTTGCTACTTCCTGCTGTCAAGGGGGAGACGTGTCATAATCAAGGGCCTGGCACTGTCCAGTGTGGCTGGCAAAAGTTCCCATCATTACCACGAGAATGGTCACTGGGGCCAGAGAGTGCTATGCTTTCCTCTAGCCCCTCCTGCATCTTTGGCATACCCAGAAGTTTCCAAGGCTGGTGCCTCCAGGGTTCAGGTCTGTGTTAGGCTGATGGCTATGAATGACAAATTCCCAATTGGTGATCTCAGGAAGAGATGTTATTCTGTCAAAAGACACTTTTGAAAAGGTCAGGCAAAGTATTGAAAAGTTCTCAGAGCTGGTTGGCATGAATGGCATAGAACACACCCTGGGCATAAGTCAGGAACAGTTCCTTTTGGAGCATAAACCCAATTGTAAAGTGAACAGGTAAGGAAAAATGACTGAAAGAAGCTTTTAGTGATAGAAAACCGGTTTGGCATAGCCAGTCAGAGGCAAAAAAAAAAAAAATATATATATATATATATATATATATATACATAGATACATATATGTATATATATATATATATATATATACTTATATACAACTAGCAGAAAAGAAGAAAATGGACAGGAATTATCTCTTTCAATTTCCCAGCTCTGATCCGTTTTGAAAGGGTGAAACAAGGCAGCTCCCTTTAGGATAATATGACACCATTCTCCTCTCGCTCCACTCCACCTTCCCGTCTCCTGGACTGGCTAAGTCCCAGGAATTTCAACGTTTGTTGCTGGACTTGCATTTTTCCCATCTGTATTTGAACTCAGGACCTGAGCACTGTCCCTGAGCACTTTTGTTCAAGGCTAGTGCTCTACCACTTGAGTCACGGTGCTGCTTCAGCCTTTTGCTGGTTCTCTGTGGCTGAGCTCTCAATCTGGCTCTTTGCTGTTTAACAGGGAGGTGGGATTTTAGAGAGATTTTTCTTTTCGCCCAGGCTGGCTTTGAACTGTATCCAGGGAGTCTTAGTCATACAAGCCCTTTTTTATCTCCAATTGAGCAACAAGGAAAAACAACAGAGATAATCCATTTGTAACTTCTTGAGAACTGACCAAAAACTGCTTGTTAAGGTTTTGCTATAACACTTAGAGAACATGAGATTTATATGCCATCAACTTGAATCACGTCATTTAATCCCACTGGCAAGTGAAACAGAACACAGATAAAAGCAGTGTGGAATCCTCAGTCCCAGCAGTGGCTGTGTCCCTCATCCCAATTTGGCAAGTTCCATGCCATGCGATGGAGAAATCTAGGCAAGGCTGCAGTGGCATCTCTGGATAGACTGTCACATCTCGCTCTGGGTTGCCTGCAAAATTTCTATATAGATTGGTTAGGGTGTTTAAATTTTTCCCAGCATTTCTGGCTCTGGTATACTGATGCCCTTCTGGTTTAAGCAGGGTGAAAAGACTTTCTTAATCACAAAATTCACCTGGTTAGCTCTGTGGCCACTAACATAACTATGGTGATTTAACCTGGAGTAACTGTTAGGAGAGGACTATTTACATCCTCACAAGTCTCATAAATCCTTCAAGCAGCTTCCAATGCGAGAGAGAGCAAAGGATCGTTAGTAGTGAAACCCAGCAGTTTGGGAACAGACTGTGGTGGCAGCTTCCTGTATCCACGGGCTGCCACCGTCCATGTGGCTAGCACATATGTCCACCTGTATCCTATAAAGCAATATATTAATCCTGGGTCAGGAAAGTTGAGGTTAATAGTCACATTTGTATGAAGCAATCCCAATTCCTTGATCTTGATAGTTTATGAGAACACAGGAGAGAAAAATGGGAAGGTAAAATCTTAATTTATGCCAAAGAGTTGTTAAGACTAGATGCATACTTAACTTTTAACACACTGAATATAAAATAACACACTGGTTTTATACCATTGTATTTTTACCACATGTTGCATATTTGAACCTTATGGAATTTTTCATAGACACCTTTGTTTGCATCGAACATTGGGCTGAAAACCCATTTGTCTTGCTTTTAAATCTTACCAACAACCACACCTGCGTGCGTGCGCACACACACACACACACACACACACACACACACACACACACAAAAATACCTGAGCGCTCTTAAAATTGCTTTGATTGGCCATTTAAATTTTCTGGAATTCTAGCGGCAAATGCTATTAATTTGCCCATAATAGAACCACGTGGTTGAATAAAAAACAAAAAGGAAACCTCTGTTAATCACACACTCCCAACATGACAACTTTTTAAATCACAGCGGACAAGCAAACCCTTTTATCCATTCAGAAAAACTCCAGTTGTTTTTGTATCTTTGAACTGGTAAACATGGAAGTTCAATCAAATTACCTATTGCCATATCAAAACTTTGTTTTTCCCTTTAATATTTTGTTTTGGTTCACAATTTGAAGCTTTCCCTGGCTTTAACCCCGCCTTCAGCCGTAAGTCTGACACAGAGAGAAAACATGCAGGCAAGCACGGCGTGGTGCTAGCCCCTCCCATTGGTAGCACAATCGCTGGAGGCTTGTTAAGTCAAGTCCCCGCCCAGACCAGGGGAGTCTGGCACGCCCCTCACCTGGGGGGAATGGGTGGGACCCCGCCTTCAAGATGGAGGACTCCATTGCACACCACGTGGGTTAAGTCAGAGAAAACAGGATTTAACCAACTACAGGCAGAACTCAACCGAATTTCTGAGCTTAACAACCATCAACTCTTTTGTTCCCTTAGAGGTGGGGGGGGGGAGGGAGCCAGGCACAAAGCAGTTTCCGCCCAAAACCACAGTCACCGGGCTGCAGCAGGTCGAGCCGCCCTGGGCCGCTGCTGCCGCCCGTGCACCCCAATGGGGGCGCCAGCCCTTGGCCTCGCGGAGCCTAAACTGCACTCCGTGCCCGGCCCGCAACATGACTCTTCCCAGCGCTGCTTCCCAGGGGCGAAGCCTCGCTCAACGCTGCCCACCATGTCCATTGACCAGCTAGAGAAAACTTAAAATAACCCCTTTTTTGTTTTGTTTTGTTTTAACTCCATCGGCAGCCGCAAGCCTGCAAATGACAGGCAGATGCAGCAGGGGTCCTTTCACAGACCGCTCTGGGGTCGCAGGCAGGCCGCTGGCTCTGCCCAGCCACCGCAAGACCCTCAGCCCGGCCCAAAAGCAGCCCTCTCCCGAAAGCTCTGCCGCCACCGTGCCTCAGCTTCCCACATGGCGGAACCGCGCTTCCACCGCGCCGTGCTCGGCCCGCCACACTCGGCTGCCCAAATACTTCCGCACTAGAAGCCCGGTGCCGCCCGAGGCCACGCGGGCCCCAGCGTATGCAGCCACCTGTGAACCCCGAGGCCACGTGGGCCCCAGCACACGCAGCTCGCAAACCCGGGGCCGCACGGAGCCCAGACTGTACTCCACGCCCGGCCCGCACCTGACTCCCTCCAGCGCTGGCTCCCGGGACTCGTGAAACCACGGTCAGCGCTGCCCACAGATGCCGCAGGCACCAAACCGCTCCGTCACTCACCACTGCCACTCTCGGGCACTCGGCCGCCCGCTGTTTCTCAAGCACCACTGCGGGGCCGTCTGGCCCGGGGTGCGCAGAACAGGACCGACCCCAGCCAGAGGCCGCCGTCCTCATGCTCCGGCCCCGCTGCTCCACTGCCACATTTCCGCGGGAGGCGCGCCCTGCTCCCTCCCCCGCCTGGCGCCAAAGTGCTATGGCAGGGCAACTCTCCCTGGCGCCGCGTCCCGCGAGCCCATGCCTGCCTTCTCTCCATGCTTCTGCCCCACCTGGATGGGCAGGACCCTCCTCTAAAAACCTACTTAGCACAATCTGTGGGGATATTGTACCCCGAAATTCCTGGCCGTGTGATCTGCCCCGCGTGGGCGCCATAATGTCTGGATCTGAACGATCCCTTTCTCCCCGATCTCCCGGGGAGAATGCTTGAACCCTAAAATCTATGAAAGAGCACTCAGCCTTGCCTTCCGCCAGCAGAAGGCCAAAGGCATACTCTCATGGACTTGCGCTAAGTTGAGGAAAGGTTACTGAAGTCTCCCCTCCCCCCAGTCCCCGCATATGTTACTAGGAGCGGGGACGGAAAAGAAGACATCAGGGACATGCTGCTATGGTAGGATGCGTCTCAGCCCCCAGAGGGCGGGACAGACAAATTTATTACGATGACAAAGGTGGAAGGGGAAGGACTTGGGGTGACTGACTGATTGGCTGACTGTGCTGTCACTCAAGTGATCCTGGAACCTCCTTTCTGGGCCAGGCAACCATCATGGTGGCACGCACATGCTCGCCTTCCAAGGGGTGGGGGGGGCTTTTCCGGTTGAGGCCGGAAGGTGGGAGGGCCAATTCCTGGCAGCTAAGTCAAGGACCCGAGTTCCAGGAAAGGTGTAAACTCCCCAATCAACAGATCAGCAGATAAATATTTGAAGTGCCAGGTACTCCACCAGGCAATTAAGATAATCAATAATGGGACTCTGAACAAGTTACTGCCCCAATAATTAACTAATGTATACATAGAAGGAGGGGACTGACACCAAAAGACTCTTGCAGCACCCCTACTAACAGTCCTGAGATCGATAACAGGAGAAGGCTGATGCCAGATGTCTTTTGCAAACTTTGACTGTCTTTCTGTTAAGTGACAAAGCCCCAGCTAATCAGGAATAGATAACACACTTAAGGTTAACTTGTTTGGTACTATAAAAACCCAATGTAATCTATGTTAGGGTTGTGTGCATATATGTATACACACATACTAACTGAAGTATAGTATAGGTGGGGGAGGATGCTAATGGTGTCAGTTCTTTGAACAACTAACTTAGGATTTAACAAAATGAATACTAGAAAGCTGAACACGTGTTGTTTGGTGGGGGGATGATGACGTCAAAGGAGAGAGAAAGGCTGTGCAAATTCAGTCATAATATTCAATGTACACATGTGAA
The DNA here is from genome assembly GCF_023159225.1 of Perognathus longimembris pacificus. NCBI lineage: Eukaryota > Metazoa > Chordata > Mammalia > Rodentia > Heteromyidae > Perognathus > Perognathus longimembris. Next base: position 32,261,353 of record NC_063169.1, on the reverse strand, counting down.
ATTGGGACCAGGTAACTTGAGGGAAAGATGGGATTGGGAGAGATGAGGAGAATGATGGAAAGTTTGACATTGATCAAGAGGCATGCTATTCATAAACTGACATGTTGAACTGAAACTTCCTTGTACAAATACTTGAATATAATATTTTAAAAGAGAAGATAAGAATACAGTGGAGAGTCTAACTACTCTTAAAAACTGACTGGTGTCAGGAGCCAAAATAGCTGTCAGGATGTAACATAAAGAAACTATAAAACTTAACTGATAAGCAAACCTGGCACGGGTTGTCATGCTCTAACAATAAGACACTATAAGACTTAGCTGATAAGAATGTCTGATGTTCTTACAACCTTGCCTGTTAAGCATAACCCCTTGTCTGGTTTTGATGAACAACCTTGTGAACTTTCCACCCAGTCCTTGTCCTGGGAAAGAGCATCCCACGGTTCCGTAACCTAGCAACCTAACGACCCTGTCTACGTGAGTCACCCTTTGCTGATTACTATATAAGCTGCCCTGCAAAAATAAAATTTGGGACCTTGATCAGAACCTTGTCTTGGTCTCCCTCCTTGTGTCAGGTTTGTCTCTCATTCAGGTCAATTCCCCCTCAGGCTCTGGTTGACAAAACCCCGAGGGCTGGGGCAGAGTGGTGCCCAACGTGGGGCTCAAGGAACAGAGTTCGGTCTGAACGTTGCCCAATAGAGCAGCGCTGCTCCCTCCTCTTGGATCGCCACCCAGCTGGTGAAGATCCACACTGAGATCACCGCAGAAATGCCTGTCTGCGATACAGATCTGTAAGGTAAGAGAGGCGACGAAACTATGGGACAAACACTCAGCAAGCATGAGCTGTTTCTCCGGGGTCTTAAGGCCTCTATCAAGGCACGAGGGGTACGGGTTAAGAAAAAGGACTTAGTAGAATTTTTTATATTTTTGGAAGATATTTGTCCATGGTTCCCACAGGAAGGGACGATAGGTGAAAAAAGGTGGTTTCGTGTTGGTGATTGTCTTAAAGACTATTACCAGACTTTCGGTCCCGAGAAGGTACCTGTGCTGGCCTTCTCCTATTGGAATCTTATACATGAGGTCCTACAAGTTCGCCATTATCGGGCGGAGGTTTCCAAGGTAGTTGAGGATAGTGAAACTTTCCTAAAAGAAAAATTCAAAGGGAGCCAGGCTTCTCTCCACAAGGAGCCTGCTAAAATGTCCCACCCTCCCTCTGTTATGTCTCCTTGTCCTTCTGTTTCTATTCCCATTCCTGAAGTCAGCAGTGATCCCCAGCCTAAGGGCCCAAAGTCCATTTATCTGGTCCTTTCTGGTTTAGAACCCGGTGGCTCTAATGATGATATGCTTCCACTGGGAGATGCGGCCACTTTAGGGGAGGAGGCAGCCAAATACCGTAATCCTGATTGGCCCCCCTTGGCCACTTTGGGCACACGGCTGCCTCCTTACAATACAGCGCCTCCCTTTTGTGCTCCCACTCTTGCCGCTTCCCCCGACCTTGAGGAAATAACCAGACAAGCAACAGTTAAACTCTCCTGGGAGGCTCAGTCCTTAAAAGCCCTTCTTCAAGCCAAAAAAGAAAAGTCTCAGCTACTTAAACATCTCCTCCCACCTTTTTAAGCAAAACTAAGCTGAAATCTAAACAGACCATTCATGCCTTCCCGGTGACTTGCTCCCAAATTAAATCAACAAAGAATACCCCCAGTGAGACTCCAACTCAGGAACCTGAAGAGGAGGGGGAGGAGGAGGAGGAGGCAGCGGAGGCAGAGGGTGAAGGGGAGGGTGAGAAAGAGCTATCAGAGACAGGAGAGCCCGCCGAGTCAGAAAGTTCAGAGGAGAAACAGGACAGCGAGGCTTTGATCATCAGAGCTCAAAAATACCGCCGCCTCAAATTCAGACATGTTAAGGAACTAAAAAATGCAGTTTCTTTATATGGCCCTACTGCTCCTTTTACCATCTCCCTTCTAGAATTGCTAAGTGATGAATGGCTTACAGTTAATGACTGGGCCATGCTGACCAAAGCCACCTTAACACGGGGCGATTTCCTTCTATGGAAGGCTGATTATACTGATAGATGTCAGGACATAGCCCGCCGCAATATGTCTGCTGGTGGCCAATCTAAATCTTGGACCATAGAAAAATTGTTGGGCAATGAACCATTCAATACTAATGAAAAACAGGCTAAATTTCCTCTGGGTTTGCTTGTTCAAATTCAGCATGCAGCCCTTAAAGCCTGGAAAAGCCTTCCCTCTCAGGGATCGGCTATCACCTCCCTTGCCAAGATTCGACAAGGGCCCCCATGAGCCATATAGTGATTTTATCGGACGTCTTACTGAGGCTGCTGAACACCTTATGGGGAGGGAAGAGACAGATGATGAACTTATTCAACACCTTGCATTTGAAAATGCCACGTCTGCTTGCCAAGTGGCTATATGCCCTCATTGCCCTGGCAAAACTATTTCTGACTTTATAAGGCTTGGTTTTGACATTGATCCAGCCTCTCGTAATATTGGATTAGCCATAGATGCATCTCTTAAGGATTTTACCCAGGGACAAAAACCAAACACTTGCTTTAATTGTAAACAGCCTGGCCACTTCGCAAAGGAGTGTACAGCCCCTAAGGCTAAAAGACCGCCTCCTTCATCCTTATGTCCAAGATGCAAACGGGGTAAACATTGGGCCTCTGAGTGCCACTCCAAGGCTGACATACAGGGCCATCCTCTGCCTCCCAAAGAGGGAAACTTCATGTGGGGCCCACCCCAGGGCCCCAGAAATCAGATGGAACAGAACCCTGGGGTTGTCAGGTTCATTCCCCAATCAGCCCCCCAACCACCATTGATGCCCTTAAACGGGCAACCACCGGTAGTGCAGGACTGGACCTCTGTGCCACCCCCCCAAACAATATTAACCCCCGAATTAGGAACTCAAATTCTCTCCACAGGGGTATTTGGCCCACTGCCCCCAGACACCTTTGGCCTTATCCTGGGGCATGGTAGCTCTATTACTCAGGGCCTTAATATCTTTCCAGGAGTTATTGATAATGATTATTGGGGAGATTAAACTATTAGCCATCACTTCTCAGGGGCCAATCACTGTTTCCCCTGGCCAAAGAATTGCTCAGTTGATATTACTCTCTCTTAATAATAAAAGCCCGTGCTATAAACAACAAAGAAGTCCTCGTGGCTTTGGTTTTTCAGATATTTATTGGGTATAAGAGATTGAAGTGCCAGACTTTGAAGTCAGGCCCCAATTTACCACGTGAACCTGAGATAAGCAGGCCCTGTGAGCAAACCCAGAACAAGCTTATTAGGGCCCAGCCAGTCTAGAACTCTAACCACTGGGAATGCTTAACTCTAACTGCCCCCAGAATGCCTCGAGCCCTGAGCCAATCAGATTTGTACCTGTGCCCTAATCTTGCTTGCTTGAACACCTGATTGTTGTACCTTTGTTTTTTGCCTTTATAAGCCCTGTGTACAACACAAGCACTCTTACCACTTGTCCATATCCCCAGCTTGAGGCTTCCTCCTAACCTCCGCTGTGTCTATGGGTAAGATGAAGTCCGAGTTGCAGCTCGCTTGAATAAAACCTTGTCTTGCTTTTGCATTTCGGAACATCTGAGTCTCGGTGGCCTTCTTGGTGGTCGTTTCGTGACTTGGCACAAAATTTGGGGTTTTGTCCGGAGATCCCCCAAGAGACCCCCCAAGAACCCAGGCTCCGAAGGTAAGGAAACAGCACTGTTCATTTGTCTTGTCCTGTAATTTGTCTGTTTGTCTGTTATGCTTTTGCTTTCTTGAAGGGGTTGTCGAAGCAGACGCACTTACTCGTCAATCCTGGGGAGACTGGGGGACGCCCCGGACTCTCCACCCTTGACACTCAACTTGCCCACCTTGTACTTGGGTCCTCTTGGGTCCACTCCTCCTGCACCCTTGTGGTGCTATGCCAAGTCGCAAGACCACCACCAAGAAGACCATCGAGACTCAGACATTCCGAAATGCAAAAGCAAGACAAGGCTTTATTCAAGTGAGCTGCAACTCAGGCCTCCTCCTTCCCACTGACACAGCAGAGGTTAGGAGGAAGCCCCAAGCTGAGATTACACAGGGATTATAAATGCAAAAAACAAAGTTATAACAATCAGGTGTTCAAGCAAGCAAGATTAGGACACAGTTACAAATCTGATTGGCTTAGGGCTCAAGGCATTCTGGGGGCAGTCAGAGTTAAGCATTCCCAGCGGTTAGAGTTCTAGACTGGCTGGGCCCTAATAAGCTTGTTCTGGGTTTGCTCACAGGGCCTGCTTATCTCAGGTTCATGTAGTAAAGTGGGGTTCGCGTGGTAAACTGGGTCCTGACTACAAAGTCTGGCACTTCATTTCCCCCTTTTCTCTTTGGTACCTTGGGAGCCAATCATGGCTCCATTCTGTCCATTTCAGTGGCTTGCATGTCTAGGGGATGTTATAGAGATAAGACATGGGCCAATAGGGACAAGGCATGGGCCAATAGGGCCCAAAGTAGTAACCAAAGGGCCTGTCACCATTTCTCACAAGTACAGTCTCTGTACCTCTGTTTTGCATGCCTCTAGTTTATCTTGCCTCATCTTCCCAAAAACTCTGGTTCCTCAGTTTTAAAGGGGGGGGGGGGAGTGATAGGTGAATATCATCCATCTTCTGTAACTTCTTCAGGCTGACTCAGGGTCATTGACCTTACCTAGCCAGGAACCTATAACCTTAGTCTACTTTACCAAGGGACTGCATACATCAAACTGGACAGGACTCCTGCTCATCACACTCGGGAAGTCGCATATTCAGGTTCGGGTCCAAGTGATCTGGCACATCCCAGTTACCTGTGGCCAGATCACATAAGTCTACTACTGAGTCTGGCCACCAGGTTCCTAAGGGGGCTTCCTTAGTTGCTAAAATAAGGGGGTCACATCACCCCAATTTGGAGTGAGCTGCCAAAATAATAGGAAATGCTGGTGAAGGTTAACGTCAACATTAGCCAGGGTAGCAAGGAAAGAAGGCAAAAAGAAAATTATAACAATATTCAGTCTAACTTTCTTTTCTTGAGGTGAAGGTGAAGCAGCTGAGTCGGATGCTTGGAGACCTCCCATGTTCCACCACAGTAGTCATCGTCCAGGGCAAAGGGGTCAGCTGGCCTGGCATGGGAGCAATGGACCCATGGTGATGCCGTCTACCTTAGTCAGTAGCACTATGTAGGGTCCCATCTACTGTGGTTCTAAGGATTTGGGGTTATGCCTCCGGAAAAACACCCAGTCACCTGGTCTGAATAAATGGGGGGTAGGGACAGAAGCAGAATCATATAATGCCTTAAATTGGGGTCACATATTCTTGTGCACAAGCTTCAAATAATCAAGTTTACGCAAAAATTCAGCATCATCCAAATCAGCAAGCAATTCAATCTGAAGGCTAGGGATAATGGGCGGGGGGGGTACCCGTACATTATTTCAAAAGGAGTAAGCCAAGCTGATAGGGAGAATTTCTTCCTCGAAGCAGAGCAAAAGGAAGGAGTGACACCCAGTCTGCACCAGTCTCTAGGGCCAATTTAGTTAGGGTATCTTTTAGAGTCCGATTCATTCTCTCTACCTGTCCTGAACTCTGGGGTCTATAAGCACACAATGCAATTTCCAATCCATCCCCAGTGGAGCGGGAGACTAAGGCCTGTCCGTTGTCCGACCCAATGGTGGATGGGAAGCCATACCTGGGTAGGATTTCTTCCAGGATTTCTTAGCCACTACATTCGCAGTCTCATGCTTTGTTGGATAAGCTTCAACCCATCCTGAAAAGGTGTCTACAAAAACTAGCAAATATGTGTATCCAAATCTTCCAAGTTTTATTTCTGTGAAATCTACTTCCCAATACATGCCTGGCCTTTCCCCACGGAGGCGAGCTCCTTTAGTAACTTGTTGATTGGGGACATTGGTGAGCTGACAGGCCTTGCAATTTTTAACAATATCTTCAATCAGCTGTTCTCTTTGTCTAATTTTCACTTTGGAGTGTCAGAGCAAGTCCGGCATTCTTCGGGTTCCCATGTGAGAAGCTCGGTGGATTCTCTTAAGGATTCCCTTACCCAGCCCTTCTGGCAAGATAAGTTTCCCTTCACAAGTTTTCCACCAGTCATTGTTTCCTTCTCTCTTCCGGGTTTTGTGGGCCATGAGATTTTTCTTTATCCATTCCAAGTCTTCTTGGGAATACTGGGGCACAGGAGGCAAAGCTCGTGGCTCTGGGTCTGCTAGAGTCAATACTTCTCTGGGCTGAAGGGCTGCTTCCTTCATTGCCTGGTCAGCCAGGTTATTCCCTCTAGTCTCCGAATCAACTCCCTTTTGATGACCCGAACAGTGCATAATGGCAATATTTGCTGGTTCCCATAGGGCCCGGATGAGGCTTAAAGTCTCCTGCTTGTTTCTAATGGCCTTTCTTTCAGCTGTCAGTAGCCCCCTCTCTTGGTATTCATGTCAAGTAGGCCTAAGGCAGGGGCTTCCAGAAGGCTTTCCTAGATTGCCTCAAAGGCTTTTTGCATCTGCTCAATCCAATGAAATTCTGGGAGGTTTTTAGTGGCTTCATATAGAAGCTTGGCCATCTCAGCGAACCCAGGTATCCATAGCTGGCAAACGCCTGCTGTTCCCAGGAACTCTGACATGTCTGGCTGACTTAGGCACAGGGATTTTCAGCACAGTCTTTTTACATGCATCTGACAGCCAACACTTGCCCTCTTTTAATATGAAGCCCAGATAGGTGACTTCATGTTTACAAATTTGTGCCTTTTAACATTCTAGTTTGTAAAAGTTTTTTCCTGACTGGCTGGGGAACTGATCTCTGATGACCTAAAAAAAATTACCTTTGCAGGCCTTTAACAGATCTCAATAAGGACACAATCTCAGGTCTACAAGCTTTCTTTCCTGAACTGATGTATCAGCTTAAAATTCTCACTGCCAGTCAGAACTTTGAGTAGATGTGGGGGTTGGGATTTTAAACTATCCTCTCATTTGACAAACTTACCCTTACTAACCACTATCACAGATGACTGGCAAGTTTCTGCCCAGTAGACAGACATGGGCATTGGAAAGGCATGCTTACAAACTATTCTTCTAGGACTTCCCGGCTTTGATTAACTTTTGAAAGGCCAAACAGGAGTGACTCTAGGATCTGACACCATCTCTGCCATCCAAGCAGTGGCTTACTGCCTCTGGATGCTCTATCACTTTTGTCCCTGGAGGAGTAACTTTCCACTGGACTTGGACTCAGGGCCTGAGTGCTGTCCCCCAGCTCTCCAGCTCAAGACTGGCACCCTACCACTCTGAGCTCCACACAACTCCGTTCCCAGCACTCTGATGGCTGATTAGAGACAAGTCTCTCACAGGACCTTTCTCTGCCCGGGCTTTCTTTGAACTGCAGATTTCAGACCAGTGAGTCTTACAAGAGGCCACTTTACTCCAATTAAAGCAACAAGGTGGTCCACACAGAAGTAGTTTTTAAGCATGCTCTTACCTGGAACTTATTAAGGGGCCAATGTTAGATCTTGACAAACTTGTAGGAATCACCTGTGTGTCTCTGTGGGTCTGCTGGAAACTGTTACAAAAAACCTATTAAGAAGCTGGAATGTCAATTAAACATTTTGGGAGCCATAATTCTCTTTTTATCACTTTGCAATAATTATTTAGGACAATTTTACTAGGACAATTTTATTTCCAAATTTCTTATCTAGAAATGTATTCTTGATTTCCAAAGCCTTTTTAACACTTATTCAACACTTTGGCTTTTATCTGCATTGGAAATACTGAAGCTCACAGGTATTCTGAAACCAGGTGCCAAGCTTTGCCTATGGGCTGCTTGTTTCAAAAGAGCATCTTTTTTTTTTTTTTCTCAGTCCCAGTTACTGCATGGCATGAAGACCTTTGAACTCAAATGACAATTTTTCCTTAATGCAAGAATTACAATTAGAAATACTTATCCATTCAGCTTTCCAATATATTAGTGAGAAACATTGGCCCATTTTGCCATTTCTTCCTACATACATAGAGTTAATGAGAGTTTACTTCTATTCCCATTAGTTTAATATATATATCCTTTTAAATCCAAATTTCTGACTTAGCTTTGATTTAGCATTTTTTTATCTACGGTTCCTCTTTAAAACAATGCAATAATCCTTTAAAGTATTTGGTAATGCCCAAACTTGATGACCATTTGAAGTTAAACTTAAACTCACTCAATTTTACATCATACTAACAGTCTTGAACATGTTCACACTCACACATGCACACACACATACATATTCAAAAGTTCTTAAAGCATGCAGAATAAGCATCAGCTGTACATTTTCCAGTGGCAAGAGATATTTTTGCCAATCTTACTCCTGCAACATGCAAATTTTAAGACAAAACCTTTAATATATGATTTTAGCATTCTCCAGCCTCATTTTACAGGGCTTGATAGCCTTAGTAAAACATTTTTAGCACACCAAATAATTTTCTGCTTAAGAAGGCTGGGTGGGGGTCCCCCCAGGGTTCTTTTTGGGGACACTCACACTGATTGTGAGCTGTCCCCTGTACATCTCATGCAGGTTTGACACAAAAGAGACTGTCAGACTTACAAACACAGACGACAGCGCTGTGCGGTGGGGTCACTCCCCACTGCCTGCGGGTGGCTTGGGCTGGCCCCATGTCTGCCACTGTCGGTGGCGGCTGCGGGTCAGGACTTGGGGCCAACGCCTCCGTGCCCTCGGCTGCTGGCACCAGGACTGGTCGGGACCCTCCAGAGCGGAGGGCACAGCTGAAACATTTTAAGAAAAGCCGAACCCAAGCTGGAATGTCCCTGTAACTAGTTCCCTCCAGGTGTCTGGGCTATCTACTTGACCTCCCTCCAATGAGCTAGGGTCAAATATAGGGGGCTAGATGGAGGTCCCCAAGATAGAACGTTACCCATAGCTCTGATAAGGTGTTTAGTTCAAAAGGCTACAAAAAAACAAAACACAATACACAGGCCTGAGAATAAGAAAAGCTATGAGTCAGAGATCTAGGTTGGCCCACAAGCCTCCTCCTGCTAAGCAGCAGGAGCACACCTAAGTTGGCCCAACCTCCCTCAAGGGTGCAGGAGGAGTGGACCCAAGTGGACTCAGAGTATGGGGCGTCCCCCAGTCTCCCTGGGATTGCCGAGTAAGCGAGTCCACTTCGACAACCCCTTAAAGAACCCCTTTAAGCAAAACCAAAACAGACAAACAGACAAATTACACGACAAGACAAATGAACAGCGCTGTTTCCTTACCTTCAGAGTCTGGGGTCTCGGGGGTCTCTGCGGCGATCCCGGATGAGACCCCAAATGTTATGCCAAGTTGTGAGACGACCACCAAGAAGGCCACTGAGACTCAGACATTCCGAAATGCAAAAGCAAGGCAAGGCTTTATTCAAGCGAGCTGCAACTCGGGCCTCATCCTTCCCACAGACAAAGCAGAGGTTAGGAGGAAGCCCCGAGCTGCGATTACACAGGGCTTATAAAGACAAAAAACAAAGTTACAACAATCAGGTGTTCAAGCAAGCAAGATTAGGACACAGGTACAAATCTGATTGGCTCAGGGCTCGAGGCATTCTGGGGGCAGTCAGAGTTAAGCATTCCCAGTGGTTAGAGTTCTAGACTGGCTGGGCCCTAATAAGCTTGTTCTGGGTTTGCTCACAGGGCCTGCTTATCTCAGGTTCACGTGGTAAATTGGGGCCTGACTTCAAAGTCTGGCACTTCAGCGGGAGGTTGTGGGCCAACTTGGGTCTGCTCTTGTGGCTTCTAGCTTGCAGGAGGAGGTTGTGGGCCAATGTGGGAGATCTCCAACTAGTAGCTTTTTCTCAGGCCTGTGTGATGTATTGTTTTTTTGTAGCCTTTTGAACTAAACATCTGATCAGAGCTATGGGTAACATTCTATCTTGGGGACCTCCATCTAGGCCCCTACATTTGACCCTAGCTCACTGGAGGGAGGTCAAGGAGATAGCTCAGAACCGAGGTGTGGGCTGTAAAGAGGAAAATCACCCTGTGCAAGTCAGAATGGCCCATCCTTGAGAGAGCTAATTGGCCACCTGAGGGGATCCTTGACATAGTTAAGATCAGGACTTTACAAAGCCTAATCAATGTCCCTCATTCAGGCTATCTAGACCAGATTCCTTATATAGACACCTGGAGGGAACTAGTTGACAGGGACACTCCAGCTTGGGTTTGGCCTTTCTTACCGACTCCCTTCTCCACTCCTTCCCCTACCCCAATATTCACGGGGTGACAAGAGAAAAACCAAGAGGGAAGAGAAGAAATTGTGCCCACCTGTCCTCCAGGGAGGAAGTGTGGAGGAGGAAATATTTCCCCCTCCATACTCCCCACCCCAGTTACAAGAGGGCTCTGAGGAAAGTGTTTCAGCTGGGGGGCTGGAGATATGGCCTAGTGGCAAGAGTGCTTGCCTTGTATACATGAGGCCCTGGGTTCGATTCCCCAGCACCACATATACAGAAAATGGCCAGAAGTGGTGCTGTGGCTCAAGTGGCAGAGTGCTAGCCTTGAGCAAAAAAATAAAAAGAAGCCAGGGACAGTGCTCAGGCCCTGAGTTCAAGGCCCAGGACTGGCCAAAAAAAAAAATCAAAAATGTTTCAGCTGTGCCCTCTGCTGTGGAGGGACCTGCCCAGTTCTGGCGCCCGCAGCCCAGGGCATGGAGATGTAAGCCCCGAGTCCTGACCTGCAGCCGCCGACAGGGCCAGCCCAAGCCATCCGCAGGTGGCAGGGAGTGACCACACCACGCAGCACTGTCGTCTCTGTGTTTGTAAGTCCGACAGTAGTCTCTTTTGTGTCAAACTTGCATAGCTCATTGGAGAGATGTACAGGCGACAGCTCACAATCAGTATGAGTGTAAAAATGTTTTACTAAGACTATCAAGCCCTGGAAAATGAGGCTGGGGAATGCTAAAATCATATATTAAGGGTTTTGTCTTAAAATTTGCGTGTTGCAGGAGTAAGATTGGCAAAAATATCTCTTGCCACTGGAAAATGTACAGCCGATGTTTATTTTGCGTGCTTTAAGATCTTTTGAATATGTATGTGTGTGTGCATGTGTGAGTGTGAACATGTTCAAGACTGTTAGTGTAATGGAAAATCGAGTGAATTTAAGTTTAAATTCAAATGGTCATCACGTTTGGTCATTACCAAAGGCTTTAAAGAATTATTGCATTGTTTTAAAGAGGAACTATAGTTAAAAAAATGATAAATCAGAGCTAAGTGTCAGAAATTTGGATTTTAAAGGATATATATTAAACTGATGGGGATAGAAGTAAACAGGTAAACTCTCATTAACTCTATATGTAAGAAGAAATGGCAAAATGGGCCAATGTTTCTCACTAATTTATTGAAAAGCTGAATGGATAAGTATTTCTAATTCTGTAATTGTAATTCTTGCATTAAGAAAAAATTGTCATTTGAGTTAAGCCTCAGAGTTTTTCCAATGCAGATAAAAGCCAAAGTGTTAGTGTTAAAGCAGGGGTTAGTAAAAAGGCTTTGGAAATCAAGAATATATTTATAAGAAATTTGGAAGTAAAATTGTCCTAAATGATTATTGTAAAGTGAGAAAAGGAGAATTATGGCTCCCAAAATGTTTAATTGCCAGTCCAGCTTCTCTGTAGGTTTCTTGTAACAGTTCCCAGCAGACCCACAGAGACGCACAGGTGATTCCTACAAGTTTGTCAAGATCTAACATTGGCCCCTTAATAAGTTCCAGGTAAGAGCATGCTTAAAAACTACTTCTGTGTAGACCACCTTGTTGCTTTAATTGGAGTAAAGTAGCCTCTTGTAAGACTCACTGATCTGAAATCTGCAGTTCAAAGAAAGCCCGGGCAGAGAAAGGTCCTGTGAGAGACTTGTCTCTAATCAGCCATCAGAGTGCTGGGAACGGAGTTGTGTGGAGCTCAGAGTGGTAGGGTGCCAGTCTTGAGCTGGAGAGCTGGGGGACAGCACTCAGGCCCTGAGTCCAAGTCCAGTGGAAAGTTACTCCTCCAGGGACAAAAGTGATAGAGCATCCAGAGGCAGTAAGCCACTGCTTGGATGGCAGAGATGGTGTCAGATCCTAGAGTCACTCCTGTTTGGCCTTTCAAAAGTTAATCAAAGCCGGGAAGTCCTAGAAGAATAGTTTGTAAGCATGCCTTTCCAATGCCCATGTCTGTCTACTGGGCAGGAACTTGCCAGTCATCTGTGATAGTGGTTAGTAAGGGTAAGTTTGTCAAATGAGAGGATAGTTTAAAATCCCAACCCCCACATCTACTCAAAGTTCTGACTGGCAGTGAGAATTTTAAGCTGATACATCAGTTCAGGAAAGAAAGCTTGTAGACCTGAGATTGTGTCCTTATTGAGATCTGTTAAAGGCCTGCAAAGGTAATTTTTTTAGGTCATCAGAGATCAGTTCCCCAGCCAGTCAGGAAAAAACTTTTACAAACTAGAATGTTAAAAGGCACAAATTTGTAAACATGAAGTCACCTATCTGGGCTTCATATTAAAAGAGGGCAAGTGTTGGCTGTCAGATGCATGTAAAAAGACTGTGCTGAAAATCCCTGTGCCTAAGTCAGCCAGACATGTCAGAGTTCCTGGGAACAGCAGGCGTTTGCCAGCTATGGATACCTGGGTTCGCTGAGATGGCCAAGCTTCTATATGAAGCCACTAAAAACCTCCCAGAATTTCATTGGACTGAGCAGATGCAAAAAGCCTTTGAGGCAATGTAGAAAAGCCTTCTGGAAGCCCCTGCCTTAGGCCTACTTGACATGAATACCAAGAGAGGGGGCTACTGACAGCTGAAAGAAAGGCCATTAGAAACAAGCAGGAGACTTTAAGCCTCATCCGGGCCCTATGGGAACCAGCAAATATTGCCATTATGCACTGTTCGGGTCATCAAAAGGGAGTTGATTCGGAGACTAGAGGGAATAACCTGGCTGACCAGGCAATGAAGGAAGCAGCCCTTCAGCCCAGAGAAGTATTGACTCTAGCAGACCCAGAGCCACGAGCTTTGCCTCCTGTGCCCCAGTATTCCCAAAAAGACTTGAAGTGGATAAAGAAAATTCCCATGGCCCACAAAACCCCGAAGAGAGAAGGAAACAATGACTGGTGGAAAACTTGTGAAGGGAAACTTATCTTGCCAGAAGGGCTGGGTAAGGGAATCCTTAAGAGAATCCACCGAGCTTCTCACATGGGAACCCGAAGAATGCCGGACTTGCTCTGACACTCCAAAGTGAAAATTAGACAAAGAGATCAACTTATTGAAGATATTGTTAAAAATTGCAAGGCCTGTCAGCTCACCAATGTCCCCAATCAACAAGTTACTAAAGGAGCTCGCCTCTGTGGGGAAAGGCCAGGCGTATATTGGGAAGTAGATTTCACAGAAATTAAACCTGAAAAATTTGGATACACATATTTGCTAGTTTTTGTAGACACCTTTTCAGGATGGGTTGAAGCCTATCCAACAAAGCATGAGACCTCAAATGTAGTGGCTAAGAAGATCCTGGAAGCAATCCTACACAGGTATGGCTTCCCATCCACCATTGGGTAGGACAATGGACCAGCTTTGGTCTCAAAAGTATGTCAGGGAATAGCCGCTGCTCTGGGGACAGATTGGAAATTGCATTGTGCTTATAGAACCCAGAGTTCAGGACAGATAGAGAGAATGAATCGGACTCTAAAAGAGACCCTAACCAAATTGGCCTTAGAGACTGGTGCAGACTGGATGTCACTCCTTCCTTTTGCTCGGCTTAGAGGAAGAAATTCTCCCTATCAGCTTGGCTTACTCCTTTTGAAATAATGTATGGGGACCCTCTGCCCATTATCCCTAGCCTTCAGACTGAATTGCTTGATGATTTGGATGATGCTGAATTTTTGTGTAAACTCGATTATTTGCAGCTTGCGCACAAGAATGTGACCCCAATTTAAGGCATTATATGATTCTGCTTCTGTCCCTACTCCCCATTTATTCAGACCAGGGGAGTGGGTGTTTGTCTGGAGGTATAACCCCAAATCCTTAGAACCACGGTGGAAGGGATCCTACGTGGTGCTACTGACTATTTCCACCGCCCTCAAGGTAGACGGCATCGCCACTTGGGTCCATTGCTCCCACGCCAGGCCAGCTGACCCCTTTGCCCTGGACAACGACTACCGTGGTGGAACACGGGAGATCTCCAAGCACCCGACTCAGCTGCTTCGCCTTTGCCTCAAGAAAAGCAAGTTAGACTGAATATTATTATAATTTTCTTTTTTCCTTCTTTCCTTGCTACCCTCGCTAATGTTGATATTATTTTGGCAGCTCATTCCAAAGTGGGGTGACCCACTTATTTTAGCAACTAGCAGGAGTCCTGTAAAGTCCCATGCAAGCAAGAAGTCATTGGTAGTTTGGGGCTTGCTCAGGAATAAGGGTATAATTTCCAGTTTGGAGTAAAGCTCCTAATGGACATCTGATCCTGCAGTCCTTTGGTAAAGTATAGGTTCCTGGCTAGGTAAGGTCAATGTCCCTCAGTCAGCCTGAAGAAGCTACAGAAGGTGGATGATCTTCACCCATTAGCCCCCCTTTAAAACCAAGGGACCAGAGTTGTTTTAGGTTACTACTTTGGGCCCTATTGGCCCATGCCTTATCTCTATATCATCCCCTAGACATGCAAGCCATTGAAATGGACAGAATGGAGCTATGATTGGCTCCCAAGGTACCAAAGATAAAAGGGGGAAATGAAGTTTCAGACTTTGAAGTCAGGCCCCACTTTACCACGCGAACCCCACTTTACCATGTGAACCTGAGATAAGCAGGCCCTGTGAGCAAACCCAGGACAAGCTTATTAGGGCCCAGTCGGTCAAGAACTCTAACCACTGGGAATGCTTAACTCTAACTGCCCCCAGAATGCCTTGAAGCCTGAGCCAGTCAGATTTGTACCTGTGTCCTAATCTTGCTTGCTTGTACACCTGATTGTTGTAACTTTGTTTTTTGCCTTTATAACCCTGTGTAATCACAGCTCGAGGCTTCCTCCTAACCTCCTCTGTGTCGGTGGGTAGGACGAGGCTCGAATTGCAGCTCACTTTAATAAAGCCTTGCCTTGCTTTTGCATTTTGGGATGTCTGAGTCTCAGTAGCCTTCTTGGTGGTCGTTTCGCGACTTGGCACAACAGAGATCACTCATAAAAGACCCCTTCTTAAATTAAAACTGGATAGGAAAGTCTTTGAAGGCCTCATGGATACTAGTGTGGATGCCACAATTATTTCTAAAAAAGATTGGCCCATATCCTGGCTCCTCACCTCCTCTATGACTCATCTCAAAGGGATAGGACAAACCTCCAAGCCCCTTCAAAGCTCAAAAATTCTCTCTTGGGAGGATGAGGAAGGAAATAAAGGCGCAGTTCAGCCCTACATAGTTGAAGGCCTTCCAGTCAATTTTATGGGGCCGAGACATTTTATCCCAAATGAAACTTATAATGCGTAGCCCTAATTAATTAGTCACTCAACAAATGCTTAATCAAGGATTTTGCCCTCGGCAAGGATTAGGTAAACACTCTCAGGGCACTAAAGAACCAATCCAGGTTAATATAAAAACCAATCGCTCCGGCATTGGCTATGAAAATTCATCCTAATGGCTGTTGACATGCCTGTACTCCATGCAGACAAAATATCCTAGAAAAGGACAGAGCCTGTATGGGTTGATCAATGGCCCTTAACTCTCGAAAAATTGGCCACAACTACAACGTTAGTACAGGAACAGCTCGCTGCTGGCCACATTGAACCTACCACTTCTCCTTGGAACACTCCCATTTTTGTAATCAAGAAAAAAATCAGGAAAATGGAGATCACTTCAGGACCTTAGGGAAATCAATAAAGCTATGATACCCATGGCAGCCCTTCATCCGGGCCTCCCTACTCCTGTGGCTATTCCTGCGGGGTGTTGTAAGATTGTTATTGACCTAAAAGATTGTTCTTTTACAATTCCTCTGCACCCTGAGGACCGCGAGCATTTCACATTTAGTTTGCCTGTGACTAATTTTAAGGGCCCTATGCCAAGGTTTCAGTGGAAGGTACAGCCCCAAGGAATGGCAAATAGCCCCACCCTGTGCCAAAAATTTGTGGCTCAAATTATAGATCCATTTAGACAAAAATGGCCCTCCATATATTTAATTCATTATATGGATGACATACTCTTAGCAAGCCCTGATTTTGATCAGCTTCTTTACTACTCTCAAGAAATTTCTAAAGCCCTCACTGATGCTGGCCTTCAAATCGCGCCAGACAAAATTCAGTTAAAGCCTCCCTACATGTTTTTGGGCTTTGAACTCTTTCATAATAAGTTTCTTTCACAAAAAAATTCAACTTAAAACTGGTCACTTAAAGACCTTAAATGATTTCCAAAAACTTTTGGGAGACATTAATTGGCTTTGGCCGTACCTTAAACTAACCACGGGTGAACTTAAGCCTTTATTTGACATCCTTAAAGGGGACCCAAATCCAACCTCTAGTCGGTCACTAACTGCCCCCGCCCAGGAGGCCTTAAAGATAGTGGAAACTGCCATCACAAATCAACAAGTAACTTTTATTTCTTACAATAAACCCCTCCAATTTATTATTTGTGCCACCAGCTTTACATCTACTGGAGTCTTCTGGCAAGAGGGACCCCTCTTTTGGGTACATTTACCTGCCTCCCCACTTAAAGTTCTCACCCCTTATGCCACCTGGGTGGCGGAACTAATTAAAATTGGAAGAGAATATAGCAGAAAACTGTTTGGCAGAGACCCTGATAAAATAATATTGCCATATTCTCTCACTCAGATTCAGTGGCTAATGCAAAATGATGATGCTTGGATGGTGTCTTGTATTTCCTTTCAAGGAATCTTTGATAATCATTACCCTGCTGATAAACTCCTCCAATTTTTAAAATACCAATCCCTTGTTTTCCCCACTCAAACTTCTCGTCAACCTCTTCCCCACGCTTCCCTGGTGTTTACTGATGGTTCCTCAAATGGAATGGCAGCCTTTACTATTGACAACCAAACCACTTCTCTACAATCCCCTTATCGCTCTGCACAAATGGTTGAGCTTTTTGCTGTTTTACAAGTGTTTATTCAGTTACCTAATACTCCCTTTAATTTGTATACAGATAGTGCTTATATTGCCCACTCCATCCCCTTACTTGAAACTGTATCCTATATTAAACCAACTACAAATGCCACTCCCTTGTTTTCCTTAATCCAACAACATATTTTAATTAGACATTGCCCCTTTTATATAGGACATATTCGTGCTCACTCTGGTCTCCCTGAGCCTTTGGCAGCAGGCAATAAAGTAACTGATCGAGCAACTCAACCTGCCCTTTTGGCCGAATGTGACCCTATAGCTCGAGCAAAAAAGAAGCTCACTCTCTACATAACTTCAATGCTCAAACCTCGTGCCTCCTCTATAACATTACCAGGGAGCAGGCACGACAAATTTTCAAACAATGTCACAATTGTGTCACCTTTTTGCCGATCCCTCACTTAGGTGTGAACCCCAGAGGATTGGTCCCTAATGAAATTTGGCAGATGGACGTTACCCACATCCCTTCTTTTGGTAATCTTAAATACCTTCACGTTACCATTGACACTTTTAGTGGCTTTATTTTTGCCAGCCTCCACACTGGAGAGGCCTCTAAAAATGTTATTACCCATGTACTTAATTGTCTAACAGTCATGGGAAAGCCCAAAATTATTAAGACTGACAATGGCCCTGGGTATACAGGGAAAAACTTTCAACAATTTTGCTGCCAATTGCAAATAAAACATATTACTGGCATCCCCTACAACCCTCAAGGGCAAGGAATTGTTGAACGAGCTCACCAAACTCTTAAAAATACCCTTCAGAAATTTAAAATGGGGGAATTTTACCCCATGAAAGGATCCCCCCAAAATATTCTCCATCATGCCTTGTTTGTTATTAATTTTTTAACTTTGGATGCTAATGGAAAATCTGCAGCTGATCGTCTCTGGCACCCACAAACAATTCATAATTATGCTACTGTTATGTGGAAAGATCCACTGACCTTTCAATGGAAAGGCCCAGACCCCGTATTAATCTGGGGTCGAGGGTCCGCTTGTATATTTGACAACAAAGAAGGTGCAGCATGCTGGCTTCCTGAACGCTTGATTAAAACTGTTAATCATAACCTATCTTCCAGGGAAACATGACCCCCTGAGAACACCTTTTTCTTTTTCAGGAATAACAATGACGATGTGGACCTTTATAACAACAATCCTATTGGCTCTGCCCTTCACAACTCATGCTGGATTGGGGGGCCCCGATAAACAAACAAGAATTGCTTAAAACCCTTTTTGGTCCCCCATGCGAGTGTCGGGGGGGGAGGACAATTTAAGACCATTCCCAAACAATATACTAATGTTGTTGACTGTGGCACTAGCACTGCATACCTTCAGATGGAGCCTAGTAACACAGAAGGTTTTAGAAAACAAGAATGGATATGCATTGATAAACCAAAAATTATACCATCCAATAATGGTATTCCTGGAAAATGTCCCCAGAGTTGTAGCTATGTTACCCAAATGCACTCCTCTTGTTATTCCACTGTACAGGAATGCACTGGCACAGATGGCAAAAGATATTTTACCACCATATTACAAAAAAATAAACTGGCAGTTCAGGGATGCAATTGGTCCAATATTCCTCAAGTAGTAGGTAACAATAAATACACTCAAGCCTCCTGCATGGGCACCCCAGGCACTGATGCCTGTTGGCCCACTAAAGCCCCTATTCCTATCTCTGATGGAGGAGGACCTACAGATATAATTAGAGAAGCTGAAGTACAAAAAAGGCTTGAGGAACTAGAAAGACAAATCTACCCCAAAATTGATTACCACCCCTTGGCCCTCCCAAGGTCCAAGGAAACAGATCTAGATGTCCATACCTCGGATATCCTAAAGGCCACACTTAACATCCTAAGTACTTCCAGCCCCGAATTGGCTAATGATTGCTGGTTATGCATATCTTTAGGAACGCCCATGCCCCTTGCTATTCCCTCTGATAACTTAATTAATTTTGCAGATAACAATCTTACTTGCAGTATGAGCCTGCCTTTTAAAATACAACCTGTTAGTAATTTTTCTATTTGCATATATGGTGACTTCCAAAATAATAGCCTAGATATAGATGTGGGCTTGATCTCATTTGGCAAATGCTTACAAGTAACTAATTATTCCTCTCCCACAATCTCCCTTTGCCCCACAAAAGGAAGGATCTGTGTATGCAGAGGAAACTTGGCTTTCTCCATGCTTCCTGCTAACTGGACCGGACTGTGTTTGGTTGCTTTGTTACTTCCAGACATAGACCTTGTTTCAGGTAGTGAACCGTTACCCATTCCTAGTTTTGATATGATAGGAGGAAGAAAGAAAAGAGCGGTTCAACTTATACCCCTTTTGGCAGGACTAGGCGTAACTGCTGCCCTGGGCTCAGGAACTGCAGGCTTGGGAGTAGCTCTCCATTCTTATGCAAAACTGTCTAATCAACTAATAGAGGATGTTCAGGCACTATCCAGCACCATAAACGATCTTCAAGATCAAATTGACTCCCTGGCTGAAGTAGTCCTACAAAATAGGAGGGGACTGGATTTACTTACTGCAGAACAAGGAGGGATTTGCTTAGCTTTACAGGAACACTGCTGCTTCTATGCCAACAAATCTGGGATTGTTAGAGACAAGGTCAAAAGGCTCCAGGAAGACCTGATCAAATGGAGGCGAGAACTATTTGACAGCCCATTGTGGACCAGACTAAACGGACTCCTTCCCAATCTTCTCCCTTTACTAGGCCCTCTGTTTGGAATTTTAATTGTTGTGGCCATCGGCCCCTGTATTTTTAATAGAATTATGAGCTTTGTAAAACAGCAAATTGTCTCCCTTGCATCTAAACCCCTTCAAATTCACTATTATAGGCTGGATTTGGCCAGCCAAAGACAGGACAACAGCGGTGCGGTCACTGAGTTCTGCTACCTGTGTGGCCAGGACAGAGAACCTTGCACCTCCAAGGCGGCCGGAACCTGGACTGGCTAGACACATATGCCATGGGCACCTATGGGAGGGTAGAACCTAGTGGTATCTGCCAGCGAGGGCTATAAACAATTGCCATTTGGGCTCGTGGAAGCATACCCATCTGCATAGAGGTTGGATCCATTTAAAATCCTCTCCCCTCAAAAAGGATCATTAAAACACTTTAGGGGGATGGGTCCCTACTTCCTTCCATGGGTTAATGCCCCAATTCCTGACATAACTGTACAACAACTGTCTTCTAAAAGCGCTGGCTTTGTTCTGGGCCTTCCAATCCCACCAAAGTAATAATTGGCCTTTTAATTATAATAAAAAGGGAGGAGATGCCGGGAGCCAAAATAGCTGTCAGGATGTAACATAAAGAAACTATAAAACTTAACTGATAAGGAAACCTGGTGCAGGTTGTCATGCTGTAACAATAAGACACTATAAGACTTAGCTGATAAGAACATCTGATGTTCTTGCAACCTTGCCTGTTAAGCCTAACACCTTGTCTGGCTTTGATGAACAACCTTGTGAACTTTCCACCCAGTCCCTGTCCTGGGAAAGAGCATCCCATGGTTCTGTAACCTAGCAACCTAATGGCCCTGTCTACGTGAGTCACCCTTTGCTGATTACTATATAAGCTGCCCTGCAAAAATAAAATTTGGGACCTTGATCAGAACCCTGTCTTGGGGCTCCCTCCTTGTGTCAGGTTTGTCTCTCATTCAGGTCAATTCCCCCTCAGGCTCTGGTTGACAAAACCCCGCGGGCTGGGGCAGAGTGGAAGCTAGAATGAGACTGTAGAGCCTGAACAACCTCTGACAAAGTGAAGTTTTTTTTTGTTTTTGTTTTTTTGCCAGTCCTGAAGCTTAAACTCAGGGCTTGAGCACTGCTCCTGGCTTTTTTTGCTCAAGGCTAGCACTCTACTACTTGAGCCACAACACCACTTCTGGCTTTTTCTGCATATGTAGTGCTGAGGAATTGAACCCAGGGCTTCATGTATATGAAGCAAGCACTCTACCACTAGGCCATATTCCCAGCCCTGACAAAGGGAAATTGCCATTTCCTCTTATGGGCTTGCATTTCATGATAACAAGAAAGAGTGGGGTCAGGTGAAATGAATCTCACTTCACCCTAGTTTTGCAGATGTGCAGCCTGTCAGTGGTTGAATGCATCAGCGGGGATTGGGGAAGCTTATCTGTGGCTGTACCTGACATGTCAATAGCACAAGTTGCAAGTTGCCTGTCTCTGAGGAAAAGGAAGAAAGACTTCTTACTTTTCAGTTCCCAGCAGAGGGCCAGTTATAAACATTTCTTCTACCTACTGTAATACAAAGCCAAATCTGTATACAGTTGGCAAAAGAACAGAGCCTCCAATCATACTAATGACCCCAAAATGACACAGGTCAAAGTCATGGGAAAAAAATACTACCATGAAATCAGAAAAACAACTGCAAATTGCACTTTGCACAGAGCAAGAGTATGGGGTGGAGGGACTGGAGCACCAAACTGATCTACTCACGAAGTTCACATGCACAGGGTCTGCCTGAGGTTGCTACTGGAACACAAATGTCAAGACTTCTGCTGTCTACTCACAGCAACTCTTCCATTCAAAACCCATGAGATCAGCATTGATCACTGAGGACATTAGATATTAAACATGAAACATATTTGTTAAAGGTAATTTTGACAATAAGGAATCTCCACCCTGGCTTAAATCTACTAGGTTAACCAATCACCATATCAAATCCTAAAAGTTAAAGAGACATAACAACTTGGGGTCGATATTATCCCCAGTTTTTAGTGTTTTATTATATGTATATATTATATATATATATATGTATATATATATATATATTTCTGTCATTTAGTCAAATATTGTATGGCCCTAAAACAAGGAGAAAGGAGCCATTCTGGAGACAGAAGACAACAAACTATATATGACAGATGAAATATTGAAATTAACTAAAATGGACTTTCCAATAACTATGATAACAATGCTAACAAATCTATAGGTAAGGTTAAAAAAATGAATGGATGATGAGGAGTTTCAGCAAAAATAGGAGAACCAAATAAGACTTATCAAAAACAACAATTTATCACCTACACAATAAAAAATTAAAAACAAACAAATCATTAATAAGAATTTTTGAGTGGCTATTGACAGTCTGAATGCAATGTAGCAAACAAGTGAACTTAAGGATGAGCTATTTAGATACAATTATTCCAAGTTGAATAATATGAAATAAAGTAACGACACTGATAGCTCATGCTTGTAATCCTAGCTACACAGGAGGTTGAGATCTGAGGATTGCCAGCCAAGGCAGAAAACTTCACAAGACCTTTATACCCTAGTAAACACAATAAAGCCTGCAGTGGAAGTGGCTCAAATGGTAGAGTACCAGGCTTGAGTAAAAAAAAAGCAAAGATAATGTTCAATCCCTGAGTTCAAGACCCAGGACTGGAACAAAAGAATACATGAACAAATTAAGGGAAACAAAGAACAAAGCATTTTGAAACTAGGTATTGTAGAATTCATCTATAATCTCAGCACGAAGGGAGGTTGAAATGGGAAGATCAAGAATTCAAGGCTAGCCTAAGCCTTTATCAGGATTTTGAGGTCAGCCTGGCCTATAGAATCAGACCCTATCTCATGACATCGCAAACAATAATAAGTAAGAATTTTGGAGCTATTAAACAAACTAGCATACATATAAACATTCTTAGAAGACAGACTATAATCTATTATATTTTCTACAACTAATAAAAGCAAATTTCAAATTTAAAAATCACTCATAATCCTAATGTATAGATAGAAACTGATTCAGATAGACTGTAAGAAATTACTGAAACCTAAAGCAATTCTGTAGCAATATTACATATGAAGTCAATCTATTTATCTATCTGTCATCTATCTCTATCTAGCTCTCTATCTATCTGTCATGTATCTATCCTCTATGTATCTATCATCTATCTAATCCCTAGTGGGATCCATAGGATGGAAGACTTGTATTTTGGAGTTTTACAAGTTTAAATACACAATGGAGAAACATTGCTAAATTGCTAATAGTAAAAGAAACTACTAATCTAAAATTCTTGATCCAGAAAAGATAAATTTCAAATTTAAAATAAAATAATTCTTTGAAGAGGCAAGACCTGAATTTATTTCCAGTGGACATAAATATAGAAATGTTAAGAGATATGTTCACAAAGAAGGCAAGTGATTATAGATGGAAATATGGATCTATACAAAAGATAAAAAAACTGGAAGATAAAAATTTGAAAATCAATTTTAAATCAGTTTGGATTATTTTTGTTTGTACTATTATTAGGTCTTGAGCTCAGAGCCTTCCAGTTGTGCTCAGCTTTTTCAATCACATCTGGCAAACTTCAACTTGAACCATACTTCTAGTTTCAAATTTGGCTTATTTTCAGTCCCTTATACAGATAATCAACTTTCAAAAACAAAATGGTAACAATATGTCATGGAGTTTATGGAATTTTTTACAAGTAAATGTATGATCAATATTCTGTAAGAGTAGAAAGGAAAACAATGTAAGTATCCATTTGTGGTTCTTAAGCAATCAGTATATATTATTTGCTTGTAGGCTATAGAAGTTTAATTAATTATTATGCTTATGAGATAAAAATTATTTAAAAAACTCAAGAGAAGACTAGAAAGATAAAAAGGCACAAATGCTGTAATATTTTACAATTTAATAATTTAAAATTTACATCAAAAGCAAATAATAACAATATGTCAATGCAAAGTAAAATGTTATCAGATCTGGTAAGTATATAAGACTTACCAGACTATCTACAAGAACTCTTCTTCAAAAAACAAATATCTATTAAAGGTGAAGGAATTTATAAAGAACTATATGTAAATCTACTCAGAATGTTTGGAATGACTTTTTAAATAATAGATGATGTAGATGAGAACAAGGATCAGATCCAGGGATAACAGGAATGGTACAATGAGGAAAAGGAGTGAAGACATAAGAAGGAAAACAATTATGAATACAAATTAAACAAGCTGCTCTTAAAGGTAGAAAAAGTACACCTACTAAAATGAAATGAAATAAAATAATCTACACTCACTCATTTTTAGTTGATAGGATAAGTACAAAACCATATTAACCAATATAAGAAAATTGATCAATATTATCAACAATATCAATATTTATAGAACTCTCTACCCAACATTTGTTTTTCCAATGTACATGATTTTAGCCACTGAGTTATACTATTTTCTGGTCCCCTAAAGAAATCTCAATAAATGCATGGGATAAAAAGTATACATATATTCTCTGAGAAGATTGGAGTTAAAAAAGAAAAATGAAAAGAAACAAAGAAATAGTAAATGGATCTAAAAATCAAATTCCAAAGAGAATAAAAATACATTGTAATGAGTGATCATAAAAACATAGTGTATAGCTGGACACCACAGTTCATTCCTGTAATCTCGCTACTCAAGAGACTGAGATGAGAGAATCAACATTCAAAACCAGGGTGTTCAGAAAAGATCATGAGACTCTTACCTCCAATTAACCACCAAAAGACAGAAGTGGAGCTGTGGGCTCAAATAGTAGAGAACAAACCTTGAGCAAAAAAAAGTTAGGGACAGAACCCAGGCCTTGAGTTCAAGATCCAAGTCCAACATATACAAAACAAAACAAAAAATATAGCATACCTAAATCTGTGCAGGAGTTGGGTAATGCTTACAGGGAAACATATTATAAAATATACTTAAAATAAAGATAGCTCTCCAATCTCTTTTACCTGAAGAAACTAAAGGTGGATAAAGAGGAGTGGAAGTAGATGTCTTCCTTGACCTTTCACCAAGACTGAGTTTCTGTTCTTGGACAGCCCTGCACTGCCATGTAGAATCAGGCTCAGCTGCATCTAGCATCTCTAATCCTCCATTCCCTAGGAGGCTCTAACATCACATCTTAAAATCCTAATCTTCCCATGGGTCCAATCCACTCATCATGTAGTTTATTTTGTGTGTAGGGGAGTTGGGGGTTAAATAAGGATAGAAATTATAAGAAAAACGAATGCAATCATGAAGACAACAGCAGAAATCAATGAATCAAATCAGGAAATAATAGAGAAAATCAGTGTAACAAAAAGAAAGGAAGGAAGGAAGAAGGAAAGAAAGAAAGAACCAATTAACAGTATCATAAATCAAAGAGAGACCATGACAGATGCATCTATCAATGAAAGATGGGTGTATGCAATACATTGATAGACTACATAGAATGAAGGTCTTTGAAGTTCATATATCACCATAGTTCATACAAGAAGAAATTGATTACTTGAAAGCTCTGTTTATTAATGAAGTAGAATTTATGACCAACCCTATTCAAGTCCATATGGCTTCCCTAGCACACTCCAAAATATATAAGAACAAATAAAACCAGCTATACATGATTTCTTTAAAAAAAAAAAGAGAGAGAGAGAGAGAAATGATGGAGCACATTCCATTGTACTTTTTCATACAATTTTACTCAGATACAAAAGAAGAGATGTTTTACACAAAAGAAAGTGATTGAATACCATTCTCATGTATAAGATACAAACATCTTTAACGAATTACTAGCCAATTTTGTTCAGTAGTATTAAATAATAATATAGAATGACCATGGGCTGCTTGTACCAGAATACAATATGAGGCGAGTTCAATGTTCTAAAATTAAAAGAATTCAGATTGGGTACTGATGGCTCATGTCTATAATTTTAACTACTTAGATGGCTAAGAACTGAGAACTGAGTTTCAAAGCTATCCTGTGCATAAAGGTATGTGAGAGTTGTATCTCCAATTAGCCACTAAAAAGCTAGAGGTGTGGATGTGGCTAAAGTGACTGGAGCATAAGACCTGAGTAAAAAAGCAAAGGAAATGTTCCCAATCCCTGAGTTCAAAGTATTGTATAGGCACAAAAAGAAAGAAAGAAGAAAGTAAGTAAGAGAAAGAAAGAAAGAAAGAAAGAAAGAAAGAAAGAAAGAAAGAAAGAAAGAAAGAAAGAAAGAAAGAAAGAAGACAGAAAGAAAGAAAGAAAGAAAGAAAGAAAGAAAGAAAGGAAGGAAGGAAGGAAGGAAGGAAGGAAGGAAGGAAGGAAGAAAGAAAGAAAGAAAGAAGAAAGAAAAAAGAAAGAAAGAAAGAAAGGAAGGAAGGAAGGAAGAACGGAAGGAAGAAAGAAGGAAGGAAGAAAGGAAGGAAGGAAGGAAGGAAGGAAGGAAGGAAGGAAGGGGGAGGAAAGGAGGGAGGTAAAGAAAGAGAGAGAGAAAGAAAGAATAAAGAGAAGGAAAAAAAGTAAGTTACTATATCAATAGACTGTAAAAAGGCCTTATCGGATCTAGAGAAACCATTGGAAAAATTAAATATCAAACCACAATCAAAAATATTATTCCTTAGTAGACACTACATTGAAAATGAACTATAAATCTGTGCAGGTACAGGAGGAAAAAACTAAGGGAGGGGGGAGAAGGGGTGACATTGTCCAAAAAGAAAAAATGTAGTCATTACTTGACTTATAAAATGGTAAGCCCTCTGTATATCACCTTTAAAATAACAATAAATTACTTAATAATTTTTAAAAAAGGAAGAAAATACAAAACCAAAATTATTTACCAACTACTGGTGAGAAGAAATTGGAAGAGGTAACTGAAAATTTTCTATGGCTAGGCCCGCTAATTAAGAAAATGTATGATAAAGGCTGGGCATCTAAGCTCCCACTTTGCACCTGTGTCCTTTCCTCTAAGCCATTGTCTCTTCCAAGGATAGGATTTACCATCAAATAGCGTTTTGTGATAAAAGACAAACTGCCTCATAGATAGGCAACACCGTTTTCTTATTATCCTGTGGCAAAACTGCTCCAAAGAAAGAGAACAACCAAAAACCATAAACTACCTAGGCAATAGGAACTGACTGTTCCTATGGTCCTCAAGTGAAGAAGCAAGAGATCACAGCTTCAAGTCATATATGACAGGCGAAAATCCTGGGGCT
Source organism: Perognathus longimembris pacificus (assembly GCF_023159225.1). NCBI lineage: Eukaryota > Metazoa > Chordata > Mammalia > Rodentia > Heteromyidae > Perognathus > Perognathus longimembris. The sequence goes on along the minus strand of NC_063169.1, from coordinate 32,234,315 downwards.
GGGCCTGGGGTATTAAAACCTGGTTTCAAAGATGTTCAGCCTGATCAAAGTAACTCAGTAAAAGCCATCAGACTACCTCATTCTTAGTGATAATTGATAGGATAATTTAAAAATTCAACATTTAATTAGAGGCCATAGCTAGTTTGACAAGAAAAATGAGAAAAGATATGCTGGCTAGACTTGAAGAGGCACATATGAGAAGCTAAAAAAACTTGCAAAAGTTTCTACAATAAACAACGCTGCACAGGTTATAGAAGTAAAAAAAAATAAATTTTATTTCTAAATATAAGTTATGGTTTACCTTCATCTTTCATTAATATTCTAGTCTTACTTGCTTTTAGCAGTACAGGGTTTTGAACTCATAGCTAAGGCAAGTACTGTAACACTTGAGCCATGCCCATGAAACCCTGTTTCATGTTAATATTTTTTTCAGATAGGATTACAATAAATAATCCTTGTTTATTTAACATTTTGTGTATTTTTATTTTTTATTTATTTAGCTGGATACTGGAGGCTCATGCCTATAATCCTAACTATTCAAGAAGCGGAGATCTGAGGATCATGATTCAAAGCTAGGAAAGTCCAGGAGACGCTTATCTCCAAAAGCCACGAGTGTAGTTGCAGCTCAAGTGGTAGAGCACTAGCCTTGAGCAAAGAAGCTCAGGACATTATCCAGGCCCTGAGTTCAATCCCACGACTTGGCAGTGGGGGGTAGGGGGGGGAGAAACAAGAGAAAGATAGGGAGAGGAGAGGGAGAGTATAACTAATTTGAATTCAATTCAGGTGTGTGTGTTTGTTTGGTGTGTTTTTTTTGGGGGGGTGTGGGGGGGGGGGGGGGGGTTCTTTTGCCAGTCATTCTAGGGCTTAAAAATCTGGGCCTGAATGTTATCCCCAAGTTCCTTTTGCTCAAAGCTAGCACTTAACTACTTGAGCTACAGTTCAACTTTTAGCTTTTCCTTTTTTTTTTTTTTTGGAATAATTATTATTTATTGTCAAAGTGATGTACAGAGGGGTTACAGTTTTATACATAAGGCACTGGGTACATTTCTTGTTCAACTTGTTACCTCTTCCCTCACTTCCCGCCCCCTCCCCCCCTTTCGCTATCTCCCCCATGAGTTGTTCAGTTGGTTTACACCAAATGCTTTTGTAAAAAATGGAGTTCATTTCACTTAGCATCTTATGTGTTCATAAGGGCATAGTTATTGGGCTATTGTGATTTTCTGCTATGACTAGCCTAAACTTGTACTAATTATTCTCTATGAGGGAAATCATAGAGTTCATGTTTCTTTGGGTCTGGCTCACTTCACTTAGTATAATTTTTTCCAAGTCCTTCCATTTCCTTATGAATGGGGCAATGTCATTCTTTCTGATAGAGGCATAAAATTCTATTGTGTATGTGTACCACATTTTCCTGATCCACTTATCTACTGAAGGGCATGTGGGTTGGTTCCATATTTTAGCAATGACAAATTGTGCTGCGATGAACATAGTTGTGCTGGTAGCTTCAGTGTGTTCTTGTAATCTTTTGGGTAGATGCCCAAAAGTGGGGCTGTTGGGTCATAGGGGAGCTCTATGTTTAACCTTCTGAGGAACCTCCATACCGCTTTCCAGAGGGGCTGAACAAATTTACATTCCCAACAACAATGTAGTAGGGTTCCCTTTCGGGCACATCCCCTCCAACATTTGTTGTTGTTAATTTTCCTGACGATGGACATTCTTACTGGGGTGAGGTGAAATCTCAATGTTGTTTTGATTTGCATTTCTTTTATGGCCGGTGATGCTAAGCACTTCTTCATGTGTCTCTTGGCCATTCTCATTTCCTCTTCAGAAAAGTCTCTTTCTAGGTTTTTGGCCATTTGTTGAGGGGGCCATTGGTTCTTTGAGGATTTCTTTATTTAATTCTTTTAGTTCTGCATATATTTTACATATGAGGTCTTTATCCATTGTATGGGCAGTAAAGATCTTGTCCCAATCTGTGGGCTTTCTGTTTATCCTTGCCCTGCAGAAGCTCCGCAGTTTGATGCAGTCCCATTTGTCCAATCTTTGATATGTTGTGTTTCTGAGCCTTTATTAAGGAAGTTTCGTCCTGTGCCAAGGAGCCCAAGTGTTTCTCCTATTCCTCTTCTAGTATTTTCAGAGTATCTGATTTTACTTTGATGCATTTGGAATTGATTTTGGTGCAGGGTGATATGTAAGAATCTAGTTTTAATTTGTTGCAGGTGTTGAACCAGTTTTGCCTGTACCATTTGTTGAAGAGGCTGTCTTTCTTCCATCCTTTTCTTTTTTTTTTAAAGCAACTTTATCAAAGATTAAGTAGGCATAGTTCTGCGGGTTCATCTCTGTGTCTTCAGTTCTATTCCATTGGTCCTCAGGCCTGTTCTTGTGCCAATACCAAGCTGTTTTTTATTACTATAGCTTTGTAATACACTTTGAGGTTTGGTATTGTAATTCTTCCAGCACTGTTCTTTCTGCTTAGGATTGTTTTTGCTATTCAGGGTCTTTTATTGTTCCATATGAATTTCTGAATTGCTTCCTCTATTGCATTAAAAAATGGTGTTGGGATATTAATGGCTATTGCATTGAATTTGTAGATAGCCTTTGACAATATTGCCATTTTGATTATATTAATCCTCCCAATCCAGGAGCATGGGAGGTTTTTCCATTTCCTTAGTTCTGCCTTATTTCCTTTTTCAGGTTTTTAAAGTTTTCACTTCTTTGATTAAGGTTATTCCTACCTATTTTATGCTTTTTGAGGTTATTGAAAAGGAGTTGCTTTCCTATTTGTAGCCTCAGTCTTTAGGTCATTGGCACATAGAAAAGCCATTGATTTTTGAGGGTTTATTTTATATCCTGCTACTTTGCCCAAGCTTTGGAACTTTTGTCTTTTTCTGTGATTAATTGGAGATAAGAGTCTCACAGTCTTTCCTTCCCAGATTGGCTTTGAGTCTCAATCCTCAGATCTCAACCTCCTTAGTAACTGTGATTACAGGCATGAGCCACTCATGCCTGGCTTTAAATACAATTTTTAAACTAAAAGATAAATTACAGAAGAATAGCATTTACAAACTTTTATCTGTATTTCCTTTATGGACATTATGATATGACAAATTATAGGATAAGCTTACAACTTAAGTAAAAATATTCCTTTATTCTGTGACTAGAGGCCAGAGTCTAGGTGAGTTGTACCCAGTGGTCATGAACTGGATTCCATTGCATGCTGTCCACATGAGCACTGGTTTTGGAGGCTGTACAGGGGTTGGGGGTGGGGGGTAAGGGTGAGGGCGACAGGATATGCTGGGATGAACTGGATGGGACAATGCAGTATCTGGCTTTGTGTCATGGGCTTTAGACGAAAATGCAGAGAAATGAGATGTGGTCTGTGACTCACATGTTGCCAACCACTCACTTAAATTATTTTTAAGGAAATAAGTGAATTTAGTATTATGGAATTTTCCTTAGTGTAAAATAGCTGATTTGGATTGGATGATACTGAATCATTTCCTGAAAGATTAGTAGTTTTCTAATCCCATTCATCTCAGAGGAAGATTCACTGGGTGCTTGCTAGACTACTTCCATTCAAAATTGCCCATTGCAAAACCAGCTTCAATAAAATTTAGGCACTTTCTCTACTGTTTCTTGCTTTAGAATAGCATTGGCATAATTGATCTTGTTAAATGCTTTCTGATATTGGCATCGTGTTATGGGAGTACATTAGTTCAAAGATAGTTTTTAATAATCTAGAGGGCCAGCTTGACAAAATGTGAAAACAAAATAGGATTTTATATATTATAGGGAGACTTTAGGAGGTAGGACATGAGTTTGTGAGCCATACATGTGTTCAGATTTTGAATTCTGCTTATATCATTACTACTCAGCTCCTACATGATTCTCTAACTTTATCACAACTGAAAGCATTTTAGCTCTTCTTTCTTTTTATCTCTTGATATTTACTTTTTGCTGTGCTTCATAATATCATTTCCTCTGAAGGAATACATGTACTTAACTTCATCTCTCTTCTTTCTTTTTTTTATTATTAATTGAACAAAAAAAAATTTTTTTTACAAGGTGTTGTGCAAAGAGGGTACAGTTACATAGTAGGGCACTGTGTACATTTCTTGTGGTATCTTACAACCTGTTTTTCCATCCCTTGTCTAGGTCAGGTAGACCCATATGCAATATACAATGTATCAAGCACATATACAGTGTTCACAGACTTGGTCTCTACTGTCTCTCCATCTCCCTTTGTTAACAGTCATATATCAGGGAGGTCATGCCCCTTTGTTTTCTGTGTTCTAGGCTTGTCTCGCTCAACATTATTTGTTCGAGTTCTGACCATTTCCCTGCGAATAACAATATTTCACCATTCCTAATCGCTATGTAGTATTCCATTGTGTATAAGTACCATATTTTTTGGATCCATTCATCTGTGGAGGGGCATCTGGGTTGTTTCCAAATTTTGGCTATTGTGAATTGTGCCGCAATAAACAGGGAAGTACAAATGTCCTTTTGATATCTTGGGTTTTGCTGTTTAGGATAGATGCCTAGGAGTAGTATGGCTGGGTCATAGGGTAGGACTATATTGAGCTTTTTGAGAAACCTCCATACTGTTCTCCAAAGTGGTTGTACTAATTTGCACTCCCACCAACAATGGAGAAGGGTTCCTCTTTCCCCACAGCCCCTCCAGCATTTGTTGTTGCCTGAGTTCAGAGTATAGGCCATTCTAACTGGGGTGAGGTGGTATCTCAGGGTTGTTTTTATTTGCATTTCCTTTACTAGCAGGGATGTTGAGCATTTCCTCATGTGTTTCTTTGCCATTTTTATATCTTCTCTTGTGAAGTCTCTCTTTAGCTCTTTTGCCCATTTCCTAATAGGTTTATTGGGCTTGGAGGGGCTTAGTTTTTTGAGTTCTCTGTAGATGACAGATATCAGGCCTTTGTCTGTTGCTGTGCTGGTAAATATCCTTTCCCATATCGTTGGCTGTCTTTCTATTTTGGTGGCTATGACCTTAGCTGTGCAGAAACTTTTTAATTTGTAGTAGTCCCATTTGTTGAGTCTTTCCCCTATTTGTTGTGCCCCTGGGACTCTATTCAGGAAGTTCCTTCCTGTGCCTATAAGTTCTAGTGTCTTTCCTACTCTGTCCTTCAGTAGTTTCAAGGATTCAGGTCTGATGTTGAGGTCCTTGATCCATTTTGAGTTGATCTTGGTGCATGCTGATAGGCTTGGGTCTACTTTGAGTTTTCTGCATATGGCTGCCCAGTTCTCCCAGCACCAGTAGTTGAAGAGGCTATGTTTATTCCATTGTATGTCTTTAGCTCCTTTGTCGAATATCAGTTGGCTGTAAGAGTGCGGTTTCATTTCTGGGTCTTCAATTCTAATCCACTGGTCTTCCGATCTGTTTTTATAGCAATACCATGCTGTTTTTGTTATGATTGCCTTGTAGTAGAGCTTGAAGTCTGGTATGGTGATACCTCCTGCACTATGTTTTTTGCCTAGAATTGCTTTGGCTATTCTAGGTTTTTTGCTGTTCCATATGAATTTATGGACTGGTTTCTCTATTTCAGTGAAGAATGTGGCTGGGATTTTGATAGGTATTGCATTGAATTTGTATAACAATTTGGGCAATATGGCCATTTTCACTATATTGATTCTGCCTACCCATGAGCATGGGAGGTCTTTCCATCTCCTTGTGTCTTCTTTGATTTCCCTTATTAGATTTTTGTACTTTTCATTGAGTATGTCCGTCACGTCCTTGGTTAAGTTTATCCCTAGGTACTTTATTCTTTTTTTGGCTACTGTAAATGGAATTGTTTCCATAATTTCCTTTTCTGTTTGTCTATTGCTGGTGTACAGAAAAGCTGCTGACTTTTGTGGATTGATTTTGTATCCTGCTACTTTGCCAAATTGGTTTATTAGATGTAGGAGGAGTTTGGGTACTGAGTTTTTTGGGTCCTTGAGATATAAGATCATGTCGTCTGCGAATAGGGATAACTTGATTTCTTCCTTGCCGACGTGGATCCCTTTGATGTCCTCCTCTTGCCTTATTGCTATGGCTAGGGATTCCAGCACTATGTTGAACAGAAGTGGGGAGAGTGGGCATCCTTGCCTTGTTCCTGTGTTTAGGGGGAATGATTTAAGTTTCTCTCCATTTAATATGATATTAGCAGTTGGTCTGTTGTATATGGCTTTTATTGTTTTGAGGAATGTTCCATCTATTCCTGTTCTCTCCAAAGCTTTTAATAGGTATGGATGTTGTATTTTGTAAAGGCTTTTTGGGCATCAACTGAGATAACAATGTGATTCTTGATTTTAGTTCTGTTTATGTGGTGAATTACATTGATTGATTTATGGATGTTGAACCATCCTTGTGACTGAGGGATGAAGCCTACTTGGTCATGATGTATGATATTCTTGATCAGTTTCTGGATCCTGTTAGCTAATATTTTATTGAGAAGCTTTGCATCTGTGTTCATTAGTGATATTGGTCTGTAGTTCTCTTTTTTTGTTGGATCTTTGCCTGGTTTGGGGATGAGTATGATAGTAGCTTCATAGAATGAGTTTGGGATTTCTCCCCCGTTTCTATTTCGCGGAAGAGTTTGAGGAGTATTGGAATTAGCTCCTCACTAAAGGTTTTGTAGAATTCGTTGGTGAATCCATCTGGGCCTGGGCTTTTCTTAGTAGGGAGGTTCTTGATTACCTCTTGTATCTCACTGTAAGTTATTGGTTTATTTAGTTGATTTATTTCTTCTTGGTTCAGTTTGGGCAGTTTGTACTTCTCTAAGAATTGATCCATTTCTGTAAAATTATTGTTTTTTGCTGAGTAGAGGTTTTGGAAATAGCTCCTTATGATTGTTTGAATATCGTGTGTACTTGTCGTAATTTTTCCTGTGGAGTCCCTGATTTTACGAATATGAGTCTCTTCTCTTCTTTTTTTTGTGAGTCTTTCAAGGGGTCTGTCAATTTTGTTTATTTTCTCAAAGAACCAGCTTTTAGTCTTATTTATTTGTTGAATGGTCTTTCTATTTTCAATCAGATTTATGTCTTCTTTAATCTTTGTAATCTCTCCCCTCCTAGTCGTTTTAGATTCTGTCATTTCTTGTTTCTCCAGTTGTTTTAGTTTCATCATGAGGGTATTCACCTGCTCTGCTTCCATTCTTTTAATGTGGGTACTGAGTGCAATGATCTTGCCCCTCAGTACTGCCTTAGGTGTGTCCCATAGATTTCTTTGTGATGTGTTTTCTTTGTCATTGTAGCTCATGAATTCCTTGATTTCATCTTTAATTTGATATGTGGCCCAAGTGTTGGATAGCAGCGTGGGGTTTAGCCTCCAAGAGTGTGTATAGGCTCTGTGGTATCCTTTGTTGTTGAGGGTTACCTTTAATCCACTGTGATCAGATATAATACATGGGATGATGTCAATACTTTTGTATTTGCTGAGGTTCTTTGTGTGGGCTATGACGTGGTCCATTTTGGAATATGATCCATGGGCTGCTGAAAAGAAGGTGTATTGGGTCTCTGTAGGGTGGAAGGTTCTATATAGGTCTGTTAGATCCATTTGGAAATGGTGTTATTTAGGTCCTCAGCTCCCTTACTAATCCTCTGGGTGTTGGATCTGTCTCTTGGAGAGAGAGCAGTATTAAAGTCACCCACTATGATTGTGTTTGCATCTATCTTGCTCTGTAATTCTGTGAGAATTTGCTTGACATATGTCGGGCCTCTTTTGTTCGGTGAGTATACATTTATCACCGTGATGTCTTGATTCTGGATTTTTCCTTGTATTAATATATAGTGTCCTTCTTTGTCTTTTTGAGTGGACTTTAAAGAGAAGTCCAGCTTGTCTGAGATCAGAATGGCTACACCTGCCATTTTGGTGGGTGCATTTGCTTGGTAGATCTTGCTCCATCCTTTCATTTGGAGCCTGTTTTTGTCCCTTGCTGTAAGGTGGGTCTCTTGTAGACAGCAGATGTCAACTTTTTGTTTGCGGATCCATTCTGCCAGTCTGCTCCTCTTAATCGGGGAGTTTAAGCCATTTATATTTAAAGAGATCAAGGATAAGGGTGTTTTTTCTCCTTCCATTTTCTTGTTGGGCTGTTTTTTCCTGTTTTTTTTTTTTTTTTTTTTTTTTTTTCTTCTTGTCTTTAGTGAGCTGGTCTTTCTGCTGGACTTTGGCTATTGAAGTTTCTTTCTGATTCTGTCTGTGTGTCTTGTATGATCTCTGTTGGGTGGGCTTCCCCTCTTAATATTCGCTGTAGGGCTGGTTTTTTATTCACATACTCCTTTAGCTCCTCTTTGGTGTGGAAAGATCTGGTTCTCCCTTCGAATGTGAACTCCAGTTTCGCTGGATATTTGATCCGAGGTTGTAAATTGTTATTCTGAAGTACTTGGATGGTGTTCTTCCACTCGCTTCAAGCTTGGTAAGTTTGTGTGGATAAGTCGGATGTTATTCGAATCCTCTTCCCATTGAAAAAAGTTTCCTTCTTCGCTTTGGCTGAATTCAGAATTTGCTCTTTAATCTTGAGGTCTGTAATCTTGAATATTATGTGCCTTGGGGTGGTTTTCCTGGGGTCTGGCCTGCCAGGTGTCCTATAGGCTTCGGTTACCTGGATGGGGTCCCCTGTGAGATTGGGGAAGTTTTCTGCAATAACTTTATTGAGAACATGATTAAGCCCTCTGCTCTGATATTCAGCTCCTTCTTCTATTCCAATTATGCGCAGATTATATCTCTTGTCTTTGTCCATTAGTTCCTGGATTAATCTTCCCTGAAGCTTCACCTTTTCTTGGAGTGTGGTCATTTTCTGGTTGTTGTCAGCTGCTTCATCGTCCAGGCAAGAGATTCTGGATTCCATATGGTCAACTCTTTGTGTTATGGTTTCAATTGCCGAGTTTATGGATGTCAGAGAGCTATTCATGGTTGTTATATCAGCTCTGATCATGGAAATTTCTTCCTTTAAAGAGTTGTATTTTAAATCTATTTTTTCATGCATTTCAATTCTCAGGGTGTGGAGATTTTCTTTAAAGGCGGCTTGCATTGTATCCATTTTTGCTTCCATTTCTTTAAAAGAGGCTTGCATTGTATCCAGTTTTGCTTCCATTTCTTTCTTGGCTTCCTGGGTGTCCTTCCAGATTTCCGCTCTTAACTCCTGGAATTGTTTTCTGATTTCATTTCTGACGCTTTTGATCATTCCTGTTAACATGGCCTCATTTGCTTTTTTATTCTCCATTTCCTCTTCAGTCGTGCTGCTTTTTGGAGCTGGCGAGTTGGCTTGTCCTTTGATGAACTGAGTTATGTTTCTTTGTGATTTGCGCATCTGGAGGTGTGTGTAGGTCTTCCCTCCGTTCTGTGTAGGCGTGTCCACGGCAGCAGGTGCTGTCGCTGTGGCCCCGCCTACCAGTGCAGGGCACGCCTACCAGAGCGGGCGCTTTCGCCGGGGCCCCGCCCTCCTGTGCACTGTGAGTCCCCTACAACAGGCACTTTAGCGGGGTCTGCCTCCCAGAGCGAGCCCTGGGTTGTTGGGTTGTGCTTGCGCCCTCCCGCTAGTCCGTTTGGGGGGGGTAGGCAGTATGTGTGGGGCCCAGTGGGATGGACTGTCCGGGTGTGGCTTGGCACCCTCAGACCTCGCCTCCGCTGCGAGGGGGGGGGACGTGATCAGGCTCAGGTGACCCTGCTGGGCTGGTATTGCCCACCAGCACCTGTGATTTTAGTTGTAAGAGTCCGCAAGGTCCAGGTGCCTCGGGTGGGGCTTGCCCTGCCAGCCGTCCCCCGGCCCCTGTTGGGAAGGGGACGGGGCCGGTTTTGCCAGTTCAGGAACCTTTGGGGGCTTGGGGCTGTTCCGCCCTTCCCCTGCTAAACTGGCTTCCCAGCGCCTGATGGGAGCTTCCCGCCTGATTTGGGGGTTCTTTGTTCCCACGGGAGTGGGGAGGGGGAGAGAGGGAGATATAGCTTCTTTGTCGGGCTTGGGTCTCCCGTTGGGGGAAGGGATTATGGGGGACTCACTTTTGCTGCTTTATGTGTGTGTCCCGCGTAGCCGTTGGCCCTTCAGGGGTTGGCGAAGTGTTGTGGTGGCTTCCCCCGTTCCCTCTTTCTGCCGCGCTGCGCTCCCTTGTCCGAATCCGGTGTGGACCCGAACTTCTCGTCGCTGCCTGTTAGTGTCTTGGTCCGCACCCTGCCTTGTGTCCGTGGGGTCTCCCGCTATATGAATTCTCTCATCTCTCTTCTTTCATCTGCTAGCCTCTATGAATTCTCCCCATTCTCCTTTTTCAAATCTCTACTTTTAACTTTGCAATAGCATCATGAAAATATATATGGTTGAGAAATTTAAACCAACAGAAATTAGAGCATATGAAGAACATTATTGTTTAAACAGCTACATTTTCACAAGCCCTAAAGAGAGAGGAATAAACATAACTTCTTCAGAACCAGAAAGTCAGCATGGCTGCAATTCAGAAAATGAAGAGTAGGATGTAATAATGGAGGGACTGGAATGTCTGTCCAGGTCCCATAATGCCTAGTAGGTATCTCTAAGGTATTTGTCTTCATTACAAAAGCAAATACAAATCATTGAGAGGACAGCTAGAGCAAGAGTTTTGGAGAAAGAATGGAAGGCAATAAGACTTTTTGGAAGAACAAATCCCTCTGGCCTAAAAGTGAGCATGAATTGGAAGAAGCTAGAGCAAACATGAGATACATACATGGAGCATAAATGAGTGTATTGGCCCAAAGAAGAAAGAAATGTGTTGTTGCGGTTGATTGTGATTCCGCTGGTGATGGAGAAGGAGAGAAGAAAATAGAGCTAAGGAGTGGCAGGATGCAGCAATGTTCACTCTGAGTAATGTGTGTGTGTGTGTGTGTGTGTGTGTGTGTGTGTGTGTATCTGTGTTGTGCTAGGGGTCTTACACATGCTAGGTTACATATTCTTCCACTGAACTATGTACCTATATAGTATGGTATTTAAAATATTTAATCTAAATTTCCAGTTCTAGACATTTGAGTTGTTTATGTATTTACAGTCTTTATGTCTATGTGCATATGTAAACACTCTAATCTATTTTTCTCTGCAAATATTTTAATTACTTGTTTACCATGCATGTTATTGACATTCTGGTCTTATAATTTTAAAACAGGTTTTATACAACCTTAAGATTTTGTGTTTCCTTCTTTTCTTCTTTACAAGTTTTAAAAATGATTATTATACTCTTTGGGTCTTTATCTACAGTATACTTTTATATGTTAAATGAGAGAAACTTGGCATTCAGTGTTGCAGGTTTCTAGAAATATTACTGGCCAAGAATGATTTTAAGGTGAATTCGTGATTCTATCTTCAACCTATGCAAGAAATGTGAATTTCCTCAATTTTAAGTAAAAAAAAAATCCAAAAGAAAGTCCATTCTTCTTTGCATTATCATGATTTCAATCAAGTCATTTTTTTAATATAGGTTATAGCCGGTTACTTTTACTTCATTCCATGAGGGCACTTCCTACGTCTCAGAATTTTCTGAAGGAATCTTGGTATTACTGAGCCCATTGTTCAATCTATGCTTCATCTTCCCATCCTGTGCCCCATTTTCCATAAAAACCAAATCTGAGAAGTTTAATATCCGTGGGAGCCAGAGGCTCATACTTTGTAATCCTAGCTACTCAGAAGACTGATACTTGAAGATCAAGGTTCAAAGCCAGCCTGGGTAGGAAGTCCTCGAGACTCTTTTAACCACCAAATAAACCACCAAAAAGCCAGAAGTAGAGGTGTTGCTGCAGTGGTAGAGCACTAGCCTTGAGAGCAAAAACTAAGGGATAGAGCCCAGGCCTTGAGTTCAAGCCACAGTACTGACACAAACAACAAGAATAACAGAACACAAACAAAATCCCAGTTACTCCCTTTTCCTGCCTTCATTAGCCAGTATGACTCTTAACAAATAGGGATGTCTGTCCTTGTCCCACTCCCAATATATTTTAACCTACACTGCCTTGAAAAGTGTCTTATTTAACACAGAAATCAGCAATTGTTCCTCTATAAGTGTACAGGATGCCTGTCAGCCTCCAATGCTTGTTTTTTCTTGTAATGAGTAAGTTGAATAAATATTTTATTGGTGCAGAAGGCTTGGCAAGGCCAATTTATACTTTTCCTGAACATGCTCATTGCTGCATACTTAAAAGTGGACTCCATCAAAGTACCATCATTCCATTTCACTTGCATCCAGAAAAAAATAGTTTATCCAGTATATCACATCATTACTATCTAATTTATATAAAATAATGAAATATATATTTGTAAGAGTATGTCAT